>NC_139706.1:13784776-14312276 GCF_964188405.1 Protomyctophum parallelum | reverse complement strand
ATCACATAAAAGCATTTATCATGAAACATGCGTAAGCTAAGAAAGTAACAGTGGAATATCTATATAATGAAACTATACATACACTATACATATAAACTATACATATTTACTACTAGATCGTGTTGAAGTATTTCCAAGGTCATTGGCTGCTTTATAAATAAGGGATGGGAGCAAGATTCCTAACAGAAATAAGCTCCTGTTTACATAAACATCTGCTCTGTTACAGATAAAGACAACTATAGACCTTATCTCTATCACCTGTTGCTCACTACCCGATGTCCTACAGTTGATTTACAAGTCACGCATGTACAGCAAACAACACATATACACACATGCACGAACGAACGCACGCACGCACCTGCATTTGTATGTGTTTATGTGGGACCTGAGAGTGAATAAATAGTGTGTGTGGTGTGTGAGAGACAGACAGAGAGAGAGAAAGGGGGGGGGGGGGGGGGGACATCGAGCTTTGCTGAGAGCAGTGTTTCCATCTTAACCTCTCCTGACGCTGATCTGATCTTTATCACGTTCCCACGCTCTCTAACACATGTCTACCCCACGTCCTCCAACACTCACCCCGTTGCCCTCAGCGTTTAACACACATCACGTCAGAGAGAACAAACCGTTAGGCTACTTTATTCCATCACTGTGCTTTGTTTCTGCTGCCTCAGAACCTGAAGCTGCATTGAGTGGATATAGAAGCCATGGGAAGCAAGACACGCGCACACACACACACACACACACACACACACACACACACACACGGTTCTGCATGGCCTCTCACACCTGTCCAGCACCTTTATTTACAAAGGTTTAATGTTTGTTTTTAGTTCAATGTTTGTTTTAAAAACGCCATTAGCCTATAACAATGGACAGAAATTTATGTTTGTTTTGTCCCTAACACAATAAACATTAAATCCCATTAACAATAAAGATAATTTAATGTTTGTTTTGTCACCGTTTGTTTTACATCATGATTAAATCACCTAATCATAGCAACACGAGTTAGACTTTAATATATTAGAGTTAGATTAATAGCCCTCACCTCACTTCACCCGGGTGTGATTTTTAACTCTAAGGTACGTGCATGACTATAGGAGACGGACATTGTGATAAATGTCACCCCATGACCCATGTCTGATGTCCATGTGCTTTCAACTGAAACTTAACAAACCCTCATCAAAATTAACATCTGAACTGTGGGGCCTCAGGGATAACCCCAACCGACACGTACCCGGAAAAACAACCAGCTCATCAGGTCCGCGCACTGTGTGTGCATGAAAGGCAGTGGACTGTGTACTGTGTGGAGAGAGGTGGTGCTAGATAGTGCTATGAAGAAGGACCTTCCATTTTTCACATAGGCCTATCGTCAAACAGATGAGATAGAGGGGAAGAGAGGCAGAAAAGGGGAAAGAGAGAGAGAGGGGGGGTCCTTGGGACTTACCCGGCTGAGTCTGAAGGCTCCTGTCTCTGCCTGTAACGACTTATTTATTCAGGGATAATTAATCAGGCGCAGTTTTCCGGCGGTATGATTAATGCGCGTTGTCATTGTTGCAGCGCAGTGAATATCCAGGCTACAACTGCCACTATTATGCGTGCAATTTCTTGTGTTTCCACAAAACGTGATGTGTGTAGCCTATAGGCCCTACTCGTAATAAGCCTTTGATCGAATGCAGTAGTAGTTGTAGTAAAAAGTAGTAAAAAGATCTTTTACCAAGGTGTAGCCTATTCATTTGAAGTGCTCTTTTTGCTGAGAGCCTGAGACCACGACAGTCTGCCTGCGTGGTGCTGGGAGGTCAGGGCAGACTATGGTCTGCACTGCAGCCTATAGTTTACTAGTTTTACTACATAGTTGGGGTTCGTGGATTTCCCTGGTGAATGCGACTTAAACCTTTACACAGTTTGTTTTACTATCTGTCTACTCTTTGGCCTGAATTTGAACTATTTCCGGGTATCCAGTTGTCTGTTGCGCTCATGGTTGCGCTGTGCACGCTGGATCCGATGGTTCATGTGCTGGTCTTATTCTCCCATCTAGTGGCCATATATGTTCAGTGCATAGTACAATTCATTTTCATTTTTTTTAATTTATTGTATATTTTATTAACAGTTTGCAGAAAAAAAGCACGGGAAAGTACAGTTCAATGCAAGGTCTGCTAAAAAGGATTTAAAAAGCCTATGTCGTGTTTCCATTTGGGCTTCAGAACATCCCACTCCACTGACACACACGCCTCCTCTACAGTGCAGAGAGCACTGAGGGGGCAGGGGCTCAAACCCCAGAAAAGGGCACATTGGGGGTGGCTTTTTGTGGGGTACGTCTGTCCCTTGTGCGCTTTCAAGTACGTTCTCATTAGTCTGAAACTAAAACTGACTGATGGCAGCCAGCACATTAAAAGTATAATTATAAATAATAATTATGACAGTGGAATTATCATTACTTGTCTAATGTTCGTCTTGAAGGGCCAATGGCACTCATAGCGAGGATTTCTGGCCGCACCAGGCTAACTTATTGGCCCCCCACAAAAACTCTTATTGGCCCCCACACAAGCCCTTATTGGCCCCCACACAAGCCCTTATTGGCACACAAGCCCTTATTGGCCCCCACATAAGCTCTTACGTGGACTGAATTTAATTAATTTTTGAAATGTTTCATAGTTTTAGAAATATATATAATATATAATATAATTTTTAAATTTCAGTTTCAGTTTTCAGTTTATTTTTTATTTATAGTGCAACATCACCCCAAGGGGTCTCTGTGCACTTCACAACAATAACAGCAATAACAACACAATAGCGAAGAAGTAAAGCATAACACAGTGTCAATACACATGGCTGACATACAGTAAGTAATAAGTATCATGCGATAGGACACAGCTATAGATTATCACAAGGTGTAAAAAAAAAAATGCGTTCAGAAGATCCATTAATATAGAGCAAGACTCTGAAAAATGTGACCCAGTGCCTCCCTGCTTGACACTCAGCATCAAGGGTTTCCCTGCGACATACTAGCGTCATGTCCAGGTGGTGTACTTAAGCAATATTACACTCGAGGGTGTGATTTAACGTGATTATTGAGACGTAGTCGAGTTCCGCAAGCATCACTGAAGTGACCAGTTACTCTAAGAGTATATATACTCATTATTATGGCCAAAATGTGTATACGGTTGAACTGGTTAATTCATGTATGTTTAGTTATAATAATCAAAATCTACAAAGCAACTATAAAGTTTTGTAGTGGTGTAAAAGTACGACATTCGACTCTGAGATGTAGTGGATGAGATGTAGTGCCATATATGCCATATGGGCATATATACTGATGACATTAGGCATCTCCATATGGGCGTAAAAGGAACAAGGACAGTCAGATACAGAGATGTCTCAAAATATGTTGTTCCAGGGACCCCCCAGAAGCAAAGATTTGAGTTAAAAACTTTCCCTCTGAAAGAATATATATTCGGGGTTCCCGCCCAGAATGGGTTAGACTAAATCGTGCCGTATATATGGAACATAACCTGAGACATGTCTTTCAGATTGACCAGTTACTCTTGATGGACGATTGAGGCAGTTGTGTGTAGATGTGTCTTTACATGTAGGCTACAGCAAGCAATAACGGTACAATAACAGTTATAACACAAATCAATGTATTGTTATTTCTAGTCGTAGGCTATGGGAATTACACATTTATCTACACTGGTTGTGGATGTTGTGGATTCTTTTAGGAGGATGTTAATGGACAGGTGAGAATGGTTGCTGAATGGATGGGCCAACCAATTTGCATGACCCTTTTAGTATGATAAGTAGAGTGGATATAGCCTACTCCTAGTCCTACAGTATTGTGTGAATGGAGTGGAACATATAGGATTAGGAATCATTTGCATTTAAATTATTTAGACTGGGAAATACTTAGCATCCCTGCGATAACATCTGAAAGGTGACAAAAGCAATTTGAGTTATTTGTCACCCCTACATTTGGACTTTACAAGGTTAAGCATTCCTAAATTCACCACACCCACTGCACACGTGTTCATTACAGAAATATCGTCACAAGACGTGTCTATGTACATCTTGTAAACAATACAGTGACAAAAAGACAAAACTGAACTAATTGTTTCGGAATCAAGGATGGTGGATGATAAGTCCAGCGCTCAGCTTCAAACCTTGACTTAGTCATGGACTCAGAACTTTAAGCAGCCACATTAGCACAATCAAAGTCAGATTAAATGACCAAATAGGTGCTAGAAAAACTTGCCCATGTATTAATCTTCAGTAGGCTTGACTATTGTAACAGTGTTACATGCATGCATGCATGTTTGTCGCTGCCTTTCATTGAGATGGTGTAAAATTTACACCATCTCAATGAAAGGCAGCAAAATAATTAATTTAAATGAAATGTCAGTGTAGAACATTATTTACACTGTAAATAATGTTCTACACTGACATTTCATTTAAATTAATTATTTTATGAGTTTATTGTTTTTGCTCTGTGCCCTGAATGTGTTTTCTATTAGGCAATAAGGTTCAAATCCAGGGTAGAAGAGAAAACTTTTAATTCATCTTTATTTTTTCACTGAATCTGATTGTCATTTTATAATGATTAATTTCCCTAATGTTTGATATAAAACATATTGAGTTGCCTTGTTGTTGGGAGCAGTGATTGGCCAGTTTAGTTCTATTGTTGTCCCCCCCCCCTGACTCTGATTGGAGCATCAGGGTCCTCTGTTGGTATTTAACAAGAGTTTGTTCAGCTTGGAGTTACTTTAATCTCTGCTAGTTGTTAAGAGCTGAACCTCTCCTTTCGGCACTAGCTTTGTTTTGGCTCTACTTAAACTTTAGTACTTCATTGTATAAGATTTTTGCTCTTAAAAAAACATCTAGTATCAGTTTATCTGGGCAAGTTTTGAGTTATGGCTTTACTAATTACTACAAACATTGAAGTCCTTGGTCAACCAGAGACTATCTGCTGCTGCTGAAGAGATATTTGGGATTGTTGGAAGAATTCTAACAGAGTACGAGGATGAAGCTTTCCAAATCAAGCAAGAAACTGACCGACAACGCAGTCTACTGGATATGGTTTTACAACCAATCGTCAAACTACACAGAACAGGTTGGTAAAACCTTTATTATGTTAACCTTTACTATGTTAACTGTTAAAGGCTTGAACATGTTTGAACATGGTAACTCTTCCAACTGCATCAATCCATTCATGTTCGGGTTAAACTTGCATTCTCTGTGGATATATCTGATAGCAATAGGTTGTAGCTAATGATAAATTATAGGAGAGGCTTGTTTTAGAAATTAAGCAGTGTTGAGGTAAGAAACAATAATTTGTGTGACACTTCACACTGGAATCAAAACAACATGTATGATACAGATATGGAACTAACAGCATAAGTTTCATGTAATAATGTGTTTCTATTCTGTATCTTCTGTCTAGACTCCATACACCTCCTTGTGTGTAAAGAGGAGGTATTCCCTGAGCAGCAGGAGAGAACCTCCAGTCTGATCAAAGAGGAACCAGAGTCTCCACAGATTCAAGACGAACAGGAGGAGAGAACCTCCAGTCTGATCAAAGAGGAACCAGAGTCTCCACAGATTAACGACAAACAGGAGGAGAGAACCTCCAGTCTGATCAAAGAGGAACCACCATCTCCACAGATGGAGGAACATGATGAGCTACTTCAAAGATCAGAGGAGGATGGTGGATCAACAGAGACATTACTATCAGTGATACATGAATATGATGAAAACATACAAACAGAACCTGTAGCCAGCACCTCATCTAAACACATGGAAACACAAGCTGATATAGAGGACTGTGCAACATCACAACCAACTAGTGATGATCAGCTCATCTCTTCACACTGTTCTGAATCTGACATCACTGAAGACAGTGATGAGTGGGATGAGACCACAGATGACCAGTCAGGTTTAAACACACAGCAATTGCACAATACACAACACATGGGAGAAAATAGTTTGTCTTTGAGCAACAAGCTTCTCCATGACCTCAGATCACCAAAACAAAGTCACTCCACGAGGAGTCAAATAGGTAAGAAATGTTTTAGTTGTGCATATTGTGGTAAAATGTTTAATCGCAAGGGAACTCTGAAGACGCACACAATGATTCATTCAGGGGAAAGTCCATTTGTTTGTACAGTGTGTGGCAGTGGCTTTAATGAAAGGGGTAATCTGGAATTACACATGTTGACTCACACAGGGGAAAATCCCTTTACGTGTACAGTTTGTGGCACAGGCTTTAGTCGAAAGTATAATCTAAAATTACACATGATTATTCACACAGGGGAAAAGCCCTTTACGTGTACAGTTTGTGGCACAGGCTATAGACGAAAGTTTAGTCTAAAATTACACATGAGGACCCACACAGGTGAAAAACCCTTTACGTGTACAGTTTGTGGCACATGCTTTAGTCGAAAGGATAATCTAAAATTACACATGTATAATCACACAGGGGAAAAACCCTTTACGTGTACTGTTTGTGGCACAGGCTTTGTTGGAAAGGTTGATATAAAAAGACACATGAGGACCCACACAGGGGAAAAGCCCTTTAAGTGTACAGTTTGTGGCAAGGGCTGCAGTCAAAAGGTTAGTTTAAAAGTACACATGAGGACTCATACAGGGGAAAAGCCCTTTACATGTACAGTTTGTGGCAAGGGCTGTAGTCAACCGTATGATCTAAAAATACACATGAGGACTCATACAGGGGAAAAGCCCTTTACGTGTACAGTTTGTGAAAAAGTATTTAGTCTGCATAGAAGTCTAAAAACACACATGAAGACTCACAAAGAGGAACAAAGCTGTTAAATGATTAGTGCTTTTTTGAGGGGCGCTATCCCCTCCTATGCCCAGCTTCCCAGGTATGTGTGAACCTGGTGTGAACACAAACATTGGCTTGTGATTGGCTGATCACCCCATAGTGATGATTTGATTGGCTGAGCAAAGAATATATTGAAGATAAAGGTGAGGGCAGAAAATAAAGACGCCAAAAGTGATTGTGGTGATCAAACCCTTTACGTGTACAGTTTGTTAAATTGCAATCTAAAAACACACATGATGACATGTCTAGAAGAGGAAAAGCTGTTAAATGATGAGTGTTTTTTTCCTTCAAATAAGGTAGTAATCAGCAGTTTTGCTTATACATTTTTGTAATAGATTGTCTACTTGTAAAATGGCCTGCTGACACTGATATAACAATATGAGAAGCAGTGTTTGCCCACATTGCTGTGTGTTGACATGTGTTGTTTGAACTAACATATTGTGTATATAGTGTATAGTGTATTTCAATCACTTAGTTTCATTATTTGTGTAGATTCTCTGTAGTATGTTGTCTTCATAGAATGCAAGGTAACATACAAAAATGTAGAATATTTACTCTGTAAAAAAACACTGTCCCATTTCTTCTTTTACAAATAAAGGGTTGACAGCTACAGATCCTTTGTATGTTCATTACAGAAAGCTCATCACAACACATGTCTTTCACTTCCTTCCAAGTATGGACATCTACTGTGAACAATACAGTGACAAGAACAGCTTCATTTTACATTCTTCATACCAAACTATTACTAGAGCATGATAGGAGTATAATTGTACAGTCTACTGTCTACATATATTTTACTTGAACTTTCTACATTGAACATGACAGGAGTAAGTCTTATTATCACAGCGTGCATACTGTCCATTGTACTTAGCCTGTAACTAGGCCTACATGTACATCTATCGTGTAATAAGAAATGCTTCATGTTCTAACAGTTTTGTTTAAGGATGGTGACACATTAGTCATACTGTGATTATGGTAAAACTATGTCAGAATAATAGTAGTTGTGGACATGGAGTTGATATGTTATCTGACAATTGGTATTAATGAAACATGTGAAACTGTCTTTCGGATTGACAATTTACTCTTACTCTTTTAGTATAGTAGAGTGTATATAGCCTACCTAAGATCGGAATCATTTGCATTCAAATTACTTAGACTGGAAAATACTTAGCATCCCTGCGACAACATCTGAAAGGGGACAAAAACCTCTGACTGTGTAGTTCCTTTGTCAGTTTCAAAGTGGTGGAAACGGCAGACCGAAACTGTAGGATCTGGTCACCCTACCGCCAACAGCCAAACCAGTTTTTTTCACCTGGCTAATGACCCCACCCTCTCCATGCAGTTCCTTCACCAGTCGCCAGTGACCTCAGTACATACTGTAGGAGTGTAGGCTATACTTTTTTTTTGTTCTATTGTTGTGTCCCCCCCCCCCCCCCCCCCCCCTGACTCTGATTGGAGCATCAGGGTCCTCTGTTGGTATTTAACAAGAGTTTGTTCTGCTTGGAGTCACTTTCATCTCTGCTAGTTGAGCTGAACCTCTCCTTTCTGCACTAGCTTTGTTTTGGCTCTACTTAAACTTCAGTACTTCATTTTATAAGATTTTTGCTCTTTAAAAAACCCATCTAGTATCAGTTTATCTGCGCAAGTTTTGAGTTATGGCTTTACTACAAACATTGAAGTCCTTGGTCAACCAGAGACTATCTGCTGCGGCTGAAGAGATATTTGGGGTCGTTGGAAGAATTCTAACAGAGTACGAGGATGAAGCTTTCCAAATCAAGCAAGAAACTGACCGCCAACGCAGTCTACTGGATATGGTTTTACAACCAATCGTCAAACTACACAGAACAGGTTGGTAAAACCTTTACTATGTTAACCTTTACTATGTTAACTGTTAAAGGCTTGAACATGTTTGAACACGGTAACTCTTCCAACTGCATCAATCCATTCATGTTCGGGTTAAACTTGCATTATCTGTGGATATCTGATAGCAATAGGTTGTAGCTAATGATAAATTATATTTGAGAAACAAGGAGAGGCTTGTTTTAGAAATTAAGCAGTGTTGAGGTAAGAAACAATAATTTGTGTGACACTTCACACTGGAATCAAAACAACATTGGGACAGATATGGAACTAACAGCAGAAGTTTCATGTAATAATGTGTTTCTATTCTGTATCTTCTGTCTAGACTCCATACACCTCCTTGTGTGTAAAGAGGAGGTATTCCCTGAGCAGCAGGAGAGAACCTCCAGTCTGATCAAAGAGGAACCAGAGTCTCCACAGATTAAAGACGAACGGGAGGAGAGAACCTCCAGTCTGATCAAAGAGGAACCAGAGTCTCCACAGAGTAACGACGAACAGGAGGAGAGAACCTCCAGTCTGATCAAAGAGGAACCAGAGACTCCACAGATTAACAACGAACAGGAGGAGAGAACCTCCAGTCTGATCAAAGAGGAACCAGAGTCTCCACAGATTAACGACGAACAGGAGGAGAGAACCTCCAGTCTGATCAAAGAGGAACCACCATCTCCACAGATGGAGGAACATGATGAGCTACTTCAAAGATCAGAGGAGGATGGTGGATCAACAGAGACATTACTATCAGTGAAACATGAATATGATGAAAACATACAAACAGAACCTGTAGCCAGCACCTCATCTAAACATATGGAAACACAAGCTGATGTAGAGGACTGTGCAACATCACAACCAACTAGTGATGATCAGCTCATCTCTTCACACTGTTCTGAATCTGACATCACTGAAGACAGTGATGAGTGGGATGAGACCACGGATGACCAGTCAGGTTTAAACATGCAGCAATTGCACAATACACAACACATGGGAGGAAATAGTTTGTCTTTGAGCAACAAGCTTCTCCATGACCTCAGATCACCAAAACAAAGTCACTCCACGAGGAGTCAAATAGGTAAGAAATGTTTTAGTTGTGCAGATTGTGGTAAAATGTTTAATCGCAAGGGAACTCTGAAGACGCACAAAATGATTCATTCAGGGGAAAGTCCATTTGTTTGTACAGTGTGTGGCAGTGGCTTTAATGAAAGGGGTCATCTAGAATTACACATGTTGACTCACACAGGGGAAAATCCCTTTACGTGTACAGTTTGTGGCACAGACTTTAGTCGAAAGGATAATCTAAAATTACACATGATTATTCACACAGGGGAAAAGCCCTTTACGTGTACAGTTTGTGGCACAGGCTTTAGACGAAAGTTTAGTCTAAAATTACACATGAGGACCCACACAGGTGAAAAACCCTTTACGTGTACAGTTTGTGGCACATGCTTTAGTCGAAAGGATAATCTAAAATTACACATGTATAATCACACAGGGGAAAAACCCTTTACGTGTACTGTTTGTGGCACAGGCTTTGTTGGAAAGGTTGATGTAAAAAGACACATGAGGACCCACACAGGGGAAAAGCCCTTTAAGTGTACAGTTTGTGGCAAGGGCTGCAGTCAAAAGGGTAGTCTAAAAGTACACATGAGGACTCATATAGGGAAAAGCCCTTTACATGTACAGTTTGTGGCAAGGAATGCTACAAACTAAAAAGACACATGAAGACTCATACAGGGGAAAAGCCCTTTACGTGTACAGTTTGTGAAAAAGGCTTTAGACTGCATGGAAGTCTAAAAACACACATGAAGACTCACAAAGAGGAACAAAGCTGTTAAATGATTAGTGCTTTTTTGAGGGGCGCTATCCCCTCCTATGCCCAGCTTCCCAGGTATGTGTGAACACAAACATTGGCTTGTGATTGGCTGATCACCCCATAGTGATGATTTGATTGGCTGAGCAAAGAATATATTGAAGATAAAGGTGAGGGCAGAAAATAAAGACGCCAAAAGTGATTGTGGTGATCAAACCCTTTACGTGTACAGTTTGTTAAATTGCAATCTAAAAACACACATGATGACATGTCTAGAAGAGGAAAAGCTGTTAAATGATGAGTGTTTTTTTCCTTCAAATAAGGCATGTTGACTCAGCAGTTTTGCTTATACATTTTTGTAATAGATTGTCTACTTGTAAAATGGCCTGCTGACACTGATATAACAATATGAGAAGCAGTGTTTGCCCACATTGCTGTGTGTTGACATGTGTTGTTTGAACTAACATATTGTGTATATAGTGTATAGTGTATTTCAATCACTTAGTTTCATTATTTGTGTAGATTCTCTGTAGTATGTTGTCTTCATAGAATGCAAGGTAACATACAAAAGTGTAGAATATTTACTCTGTAAAAAAACACTGTCCCATTTCTTCTTTTACAAATAAAGGGTTGACAGCTACAGATCCTTTGTATGTTCATTACAGAAAGCTCATCACAACACATGTCTTTCACTTCCTTCCAAGTATGGACATCTACTGTGAACAATACAGTGACAAGAACAGCTTCATTTTACATTCTTCATACCAAACTATTACTAGAGCATGATAGGAGTATAATTGTACCGTCTACTGTCTACATATATTTTACTTGAACTTTCTACATTGAACATGACAGGAGTAAGTCTTATTATCACAGCGTGCATACTGTCCATTGTACTTAGCCTGTAACTAGGCCTACATGTACATCTATCGTATAATAAGAAATGCTTCATGTTCTAACAGTTTTGTTTAAGGATGGTGACACATTAGTCATACTGTGATGATGGTAAAACTATGTCAGAATAATAGTAGTTGTGGACATGGAGTTGATATGTTATCTGACAATTGGTATTAATGAAACATGTGAAACTGTCTTTCGGATTGACAATTCACTCTTACTCTTTTAGTATAGTAGAGTGCATATAGCCTACCTAAGATCGGAATCATTTGCATTCAAATTACTTAGACTGGAAAATACTTAGCATCCCTGCGACAACATCTGAAAGGGGACAAAAACCTCTGACTGTGTAGTTCCTTTGTCAGTTTCAAAGTGGTGGGAAACGGCAGACCGAAACTGTAGGATCTGGTCACCCTACCCCCAACAGCCAAACCAGTTTTTTTCACCTGGCTATAATGACCCCACCCTCTCCATGCAGTTCCTTCACCAGTCGCCAGTGACCTCAGTACATACTGTAGGAGTGTAGGCTATACTTTTCTTTCTTTTTTTAGTTCTATTGTTGTGTCCCCCCCCCCCCCCCCCTGACTCTGATTGGAGCATCAGGGTCCTCTGTTGGTATTTAACAAGAGTTTGTTCTGCTTGGAGTCACTTTCATCTCTGCTAGTTGAGCTGAACCTCTCCTTTCTGCACTAGCTTTGTTTTGGCTCTACTTAAACTTTAGTACTTCATTTTATAAGATTTTTGCTCTTTAAAAAACCCATCTAGTATCAGTTTATCTGCGCAAGTTTTGAGTTATGGCTTTACTACAAACATTGAAGTCCTTGGTCAACCAGAGACTATCTGCTGCGGCTGAAGAGATATTTGGGGTCGTTGGAAGAATTCTAACAGAGTACGAGGATGAAGCTTTCCAAATCAAGCAAGAAACTGACCGCCAACGCAGTCTACTGGATATGGTTTTACAACCAATCGTCAAACTACACAGAACAGGTTGGTAAAACCTTTACTATGTTAACCTTTACTATGTTAACTGTTAAAGGCTTGAACATGTTTGAACACGGTAACTCTTCCAACTGCATCAATCCATTCATGTTCGGGTTAAACTTGCATTATCTGTGGATATCTGATAGCAATAGGTTGTAGCTAATGATAAATTATATTTGAGAAACAAGGAGAGGCTTGTTTTAGAAATTAAGCAGTGTTGAGGTAAGAAACAATAATTTGTGTGACACTTCACACTGGAATCAAAACAGCATTGGGACAGATATGGAACTAACAGCATAAGTTTCATGTAATAATGTGTTTCTATTCTGTATCTTCTCTTCCATACACCTCCTTGTGTGTAAAGAGGAGGTATTCCCTGAGCAGCAGGAGAGAACCTCCAGTCTGATCAAAGAGGAACCAGAGTCTCCACAGATTCAAGACGAACAGGAGGAGAGAACCTCCAGTCTGATCAAAGAGGAACCAGAGTCTCCACAGAGTAACGACGAACAGGAGGAGAGAACCTCCAGTCTGATCAAAGAGGAACCACCATCTCCACAGATGGAGGAACATGATGAGCTACTTCAAAGATCAGAGGAGGATGGTGGATCAACAGAGACATTACTATCAGTGAAACATGAATATGATGAAAACATACAAACAGAACCTGTAGCCAGCACCTCATCTAAACACATGGAATTGGAAACACAAGCTGATGTAGAGGACTGTGCAACATCACAACCAACTAGTGATGATCAGCTCATCTCTTCACACTGTTCTGAATCTGACATCACTGAAGACAGTGATGAGTGGGATGAGACCACGGATGACCAGTCAGGTTTAAACACACAGCAATTGCACAATACACAACACATGGGAGAAAATAGTTTGTCTTTGAGCAACAAGCTTCTCCATGACCTCAGATCACCAAAACAAAGTCACTCCACGAGGAGTCAAATAGGTAAGAAATGTTTTAGTTGTGCAGATTGTGGTAAAATGTTTAATCGCAAGGGAACTCTGAAGACGCACACAATGATTCATTCAGGGGAAAGTCCATTTGTTTGTACAGTGTGTGGCAGTGGCTTTAATGAAAGGGGTAATCTAGAATTACACATGTTGACTCACACAGGGGAAAATCCCTTTACGTGTACAGTTTGTGGCACAGACTTTAGTCGAAAGGATAATCTAAAATTACACATGATTATTCACACAGGGGAAAAGCCCTTTATGTGTACAGTTTGTGGCACATGCTTTAGTCGAAAGGATAATCTAAAATTACACATGATTATTCACACAGGGGAAAAGCCCTTTACGTGTACCGTTTGTGGCACAGGCTTTGTTCGAACGGTTGATCTAAAAAGACACATGATGATCCACACAGGGGAAAAGCCCTTTAAGTGTACAGTTTGTGGCAAGGGCTTCAGTCAAAAGGTTAGTCTAAAAGTACACATGATGATCCACACAGGGGAAAAGCCCGTTACGTGTACCGTTTGTGGCACAGGCTTTGTTCGAACGGTTGATCTAAAAAGACACATGATGATCCACACAGGGGAAAAACCCTTTAAGTGTACAGTTTGTGGCAAGGGCTGCAGTCAAAAGGTTAGTTTAAAAGTACACATGAGGACTCATACAGGGGAAAAGCCCTTTACATGTACAGTTTGTGGCAAGGGCTGTAGTCAACCGTATGATCTAAAAATACACATGAGGACTCATACAGGGGAAAAGCCCTTTACGTGTACAGTTTGTGAAAAAGTCTTTAGTCTGCATAGAAGTCTAAAAACACACATGAAGACTCACAAAGAGGAACAAAGCTGTTAAATGATTAGTGCTTTTTTGAGGGGCGCTATGCCCCTCCTATGCCCAGCTTCCCAGGTATGACACAAACATTGGAATTGATTTGATTGGCTGAGCAAAGAATATATTGAAGATAAAGGTGAGGGCAGAAAATAAAGACGCCAAAAGTGATTGTGGTGATCAAACCCTTTATGTGTACCGTTTGTTAAATTGCAATCTAAAAACACACATGATGACGATGAGGAAAAGTCTAGAAGAGGAAAAGCTGTTAAATGATGAGTGTTTTTTTCCTTCAAATAAGGTATAATTATGTTGACACTTAATGTAAATTATTTTTATTATTTTGCTTATACATTAAACTATACATTTAAAAAATATATATTGTCAACTTGTAAAATGGCCTGCTGACACTGATATAACAATATGAGAAGCAGTGTTTGCCCACATTGCTCTGTGTTGTTTGGACTAACATATTGTGTATAGTGTATAGTGTATTTCAATCACTTCAATCACTTCATTATTTGTGTAGATTCTCTGTAGTATGTTGTCTTCATATAATGCAAGGTAACATACACAAATGTAGAATATTTACTCTGTAAAAAAACACAATTTGCATGTGATCCTTTTAGTATAGTAGAGTGCATATAGCCTACCTAAGATCGGAATCATTTGCATTCAAATTACTTAGACTGGAAAATACAACATCTGAAAGGGGACAAAAACCTCTGACTGTGTAGTTCCTTTGTCAGTTTGAAAGTGGTGGGAAAAGGCAGACAGGAACTGTAGGATCTGGTCACCCTACTCCCAACACTAACCAGCCAAACCAGTTTTGTTCACCTGGCTAATGACCCCACCCTTTCCATGCAGTTCCTTCACCAGTCTCCAGTGACCTCAGTGCATACTGTAGGGCGTAGGTTATACATTTATTGAAAATATGTACACATCATTTCAATTCCCTTTTAATTGTACATACATTATTTTGTTTTGCTCAAACTAGTGGAGAAGAGTTCCAGTAGAACTAAAAGACAAGTCATGTTATGCTGGGTTTTATGGTGAAAATAGCCAATCTACAAGCTCACAATGCGCTGTGACATGCTGTGAGGTTGTAGATCAGCTATTTTCAGCATTAGATGTAGTCTAAAATCCAATTATATTTAGACGACAAAAACTAGACTAATAATAAAACTAAATGCAATTTTATTCTAAAGACTGAATAAAACTAAAATGTGCAGTATTCTACATGTTACGATGTAAACAAACCTTTTAATAAAAGTAAGAGAGAGAGAGATGGTGAGAGAGAGCATAGAATATAGCGAGAGAGGGAGAGAGAATACTTTTACTCCTACTCCACATCTAAGGTAAATATTGCAATTTTACAGGCAGACAGATATACCCTTACTATATGTGCCACTATGTGTTAAATAGAGTTCATTTAATAGAGTTATATATATATATATATATATATATGGGTCCTTTCTGCTAGCAGTGCCTGCCTGTCTGTAGAATTTGAGCTGTATACTTTCTTGACCGGGGTTCCCAACTTCCAATGCAGGGCTTTGTACATGGGCCCAGGGCTCTTTGCATTGTGACCTGTTATGTGAGCTTATAGATGGGCTTGCCCACTTCCAACCCATGCCAGTTAGCCCACATGTAGACCATGTTGGACCTACATGGACTTGCCCACTTCCAACCCATGCAAGTTAGCCCACATGTAGACCATGTTGGACCTATAATGGGCTTGCCCACTTCCAACCCATGCAAGTTAGCCCACATGTAGACCATGTTGGACCTATAATGGGCTTGCCCACTTCCAACCCATGCAAGTTAGCCCACATGTAGACCATGTTGGACCAATATGGGCTTGCATGCACACTTCCAACCCATGCCAGTTAGCCCTCGCGTAGACCACGTGGGACCTATATAGGCTTGCCCACTTCCAACCCATGCCCAGTTAGCCCACATGTAGACCATGTTGGAACTACATAGGCTTGCCCACTTCCAACCCATGCCCAGTTAGTGAGCGTGCTGGCTGGGTACTGTGAAGCTGTTCACATAAAGTTTACCTAACTTTTTTGCTATTACAGGGAAAACATGCACATGTACATTATGTTACTATTTTATTTTTATTTTTACTCTTTGAATGCTCTTTCTTGCACTCATTATTATTCTATTATTCTATTCTCTGATTTGCTGTGCTTGCTGTGTTTTGTTGTTTTGAATGTTATGCTATCTATGCTGCTGCGTTGTCTGTAAGGAAGCCAAACAAAAATATGTTTTACTCTTATGTACCTGTACACAAGATGTAACAATAAAGTACAACCTTGAAACCTACGAAACCTTGAAAACCAGATACAGAGATGTCTAAATGGGCATAAAAGTGACACAGGCAGACAGACAGATAGAGATGTCTATGGGCATTAAAGTTAAAGTGACACAGGCAGACAGACAGATAGAGGTGTCTATGGGCATAAAATTGACACAGGCAGACAGACAGATACAGAAATCTCCATATGGTCATATTGGCATAAAGGTAACAGAGACTGACAGATGAGTACAACAGGTACATAACCGGGTGGGGCATGCATTCCCAACAGTGTCGTTCCTGCAGCTTTCATCGTTCCTGAGTAGGCCGGTGTCTTTACTTTAGTAAAAGTACAAAAGTTATCGGTATCAAAATGTACTTAAAGTACCAACAAGTAGAACGTATACTCATTGTGCAGAAGGTCCCATTTCACAAGTTTTCAAATATATCAAATCTTTTTGAAAATAGCAGATCTACAACCTCACAATGTGACGCATTGTGAGCTTATAGATTTTATTTTTAAAGATATTTTAGGGGGGCTTTTTGCCTTTATTGATAGATGAATTGTATAGTAGGTAGACAGGAAACGGGGAGAGAGAAGGGGGGGGGGGGACACACAGCAAAGTTTGTCAGGAACGGGACTCGAACCCGAAACAGACTGTCATGCTTACCAGCCATGGTGCCTGGACCGCTAAGCCAGCCCACTGGAGCTTATACATATTCAAATTGTCAAAATGTATAGGGCTGATGTTGTAACTATATGTTGTAGATACTAATAATCAAAATCTACAAAGTAACTAGTAACTATAAAGTTATAAAAAATAAATGTACAATATTTGGATCTGAGATGTAGTAAAAGTATTGGAAATACTGAACTAAAGTATAGGCTAAAATTCTCAAAATTGTACCGTACTTGAGTAAATGTGTAGTTACTTTCCACCACTGATGACGTCCTCAATACATTGCATATCATAGGAGCTGATACTATAGTGTGAAGATGTCCCTTCTCCTCTCCAGCATACTGTTACAGCAGCAGTTGGCCTACAATAACGTGATCACATGTGAATAATGCCAAATGTTACTCATAACCTGATCACGCCACCAGAGGGCAACAATGCTACACCGATCTATAGTCCAGGTAACTGGAGTAGTTGAATTGGTCATAATAGCAAAAGATACTCAAATAAATTAAAACACAGTCTGTCAGTCTTCACAGTACAGTGCAATGTTGTATTCCATACAGATGATTCATAATATGAATATGCAGTATTACTCACACACTGGTATAAGTAGTATTCACACACTGGATAATACAATGGGTATATTTTATGGAAATAGTATGGTTTGATTGATTGATTGATTGATTGAAATATTTATTAACAGTTTGCAGAATTACAGTACATTTCAAGCACAAACTCAATACAAAGACTGTTAACTGTGAGTGGACGACCCAATTAAGCATTACACTTAATTGTTTACAAGAGGGTCCACCATGTTCAATTCATCAAAACATTTAGAGACGTACACTATATAGTCAAAGAACAGAACAGGAATTCATCATAAAGGAGGTAAAAAGGGAAAAGAAACATATACTGTAGGCCTACAGTGTGGCGAAAAAGGGGGGGGGGGGGATTCAGATTTTACGGGGGCCAGTTTCGAATTGCAGCCATCTGTAGGTGCCCTTTGAGAACGGTTTTGAAGGAGTCAAGGGATTTGCATGTCTTAATGACTTAATGGGCGTTCCACATTTTGGTGGCATAGGAGCGAGAATAATTTAGTCCCTTGTTTGTGCCGAATCTGGGTTGTACATGGTTCGTTGCACTCCCTCTGGTGTTGTGGGTGTGGACTTCGTTAACATTAAGGAAGTATCTAGACAGGTACATGGGTATCTTGGTGGTGTATCGAATCTTGTGGACCAGACCCATTGCAAGATGCTGTACTCTGTCGTCGACCCTAAGCCATTCCAGCCTGTCAAAGTGGGCAGGAGTGAGGTGGGTTCGGGGGGTGAGGCCAAGTAGGAGCCTGACCAGTTTGTTTTGATAAGTCTGGAGCCTAGTTTTAAGGGCCTTTGAGGTGCTGTGGTAACAGGAGGTGCATGCATAGTCAAAGAAACCTTGTACGAGGGCTCCTGTTAAGGTCTTCAAGGTGTTTTTGTTGACCAGTGAGGAGATCCTGTAAAGGAATCTTGTTCTTTGGTTGACTTTTTTGATTACGTCGGTGGCCATTTTTATCACCGGAAAGATTAGCCTCCAGGATGGAACCTATAGGTAATTTCATCTTTACGTGTGATAACATTGTCACCCACTCTAACCAAGAAGCCATTTGCCTTGCTGAGATTACTATATTAGAACCAAAGAGAATGGATTCAGTTTTTCCCAGGTGTAAAGATAGTGATCAGCGAGCCAGGTGCAGATTCCCAGGAGGGGCGAGAGTTCAGGGCTTTTCAACCTGCAGTTTGTTCCTGTCCGAGACTAGCAGTGCATAGTCATCTGCGAAAAGGAACAAGTTGCAGTCACAAGCTGATTTCATGTAGAGGTAGTTTGTGTGCGTGTGTGCGTGTGTGTGCATGCGTGCGTGCGTGCCATGTGCGTGCGTGTGATACATGTCTGTGCATGTGCTCGTACATTTGTGCGTATGAGTCCTTCCGTCAGTTCTCTCTCTCTCTCTCTCTCTCTCTCTCTCTCTCTCTCTCCATCCATCCCTCCATCTTCTCTTTACCCCCCATTCACCCCCCCCCCCATCTCTCCTTTCGTCTCTCTCTCTCTCTCTCCACATCCTCTACTTGTCATCGATCTTCTGTTTCTTCTGCTGCTGGAACTTCCTGAAGTGGTTCTGGATGGTCACCGCGGCCTCCGCGGGGCTGAGCGGGGGCATGGCGTCCACCACCAGCGCCGTGGCCGACAGAGTGGCCGCGGCCGCGGCCTCCCCGTTGGCCAGGGCGGCGGAGTCCGAGCACGACAGGAAACAGGGGATGGCCAGGGAGGCGGAGGCGATAGCCGCGGAGGTAGGGTCTGCAGACAAAACGCCAGACATAAATTACATGTACTAGCCCTTACCCGTTGTGAGACGGGCGCTTTTTTAATTCACTAATAAATTCACTATTAATCATTAATGTGTCAACCATATTATTATGGTCAATGCCTGTGTGAAAAGTGGAAGCGATTGGTGCAGGCAGTGAGGAGCTACGGCAGTCACAGTGACAGACAGACACACAGACTGATTAGTTGATTAGACTGATTGGTTATGTTAGCCTTGGGTTACACGGCGTGGCTATTGTTCCAATTTAAAACTCATGTTTTTGTAATCTTTGTAGCCTATGAATCTTTGAATTTGTAGTTATGGACACTTTTCGCAGTGGCCATGTTGAGGGGGATAAAAGCAGCCGGATGTAACATTGATTGATTGATTGAAATATGTATTAACAGTTTGCAGAATTACAGTACATTTCAAGCACAAACTCAATACAAAGAATGTTAACTGTGAGTGGACGACCCAATTAAGCATTACACTTGTTTACAAGAGGGTCCACCATGTTCAATTCATCAAAAAACATATACTATACTGTGAGTGTGTGTTTATATATATTTTTATTTTCTTTATAAAAAAGAAAGGGTTAGGTTGTCGAACGGAGCCCCAGAGTGGCCATTGAGAGGGATTCTTTTTGAGTGGTGCAGCCACTCCAATTGGAACAGCAGTGTGTGCCTGTACAGTACAGTACAGTACAGTACAGTACAGTACAGTACAGTACAGTACAGTACAGTACAGTACAGTACAGTACAGTACAGTACAGTACAGTACAGAGTACGACCCATTGGCCAACATGCCAATGTACTAAGAGTCCGACAGCCAATAGTCCGACAGCCAATAGTCTTACAGCCAATAGTCCGACAGCCAATAGTCTTACAGCCAATAGTCCGACAGCCAATAGTCTTACAGCCAATAGTCTTACAGCCAATAGTCTTACAGCCAATAGTCCGACAGCCAATAGTCCGGCACCCCAATAGTCCGACATGCCAATGCACTAAGAGTCAAGTTTAATATTGTTTGGTTTTTTTCCTCTCTCAATGGCCACTCCGGGACTCGTAGTAGTAGTAATAGTTCCCCTAACTCCTCCTCCTAGTGCGCAGGTTGGTGCCTTGCGTAGGGTTGCCTCTCCCACCAGCGTGGATGTGTGTGAACGGGTGAACCATAGCAATGCAGATGGTTTAAATGATTGACATGTTTCTGTGTGCCAGCATGACGTCGGTCTCGCGTAGCCAGACGATCATATATCGCCTATATACCTCCCTCCGCCTATCAGTAGGCGGAGATCTCCGATAATCATGGCTATACGCGAGACAAGCTTGAACTGAACGGTTCACGCGGTGTACATGCTGGCACAGTGCACAAACACACACCCACAATTCATTACTTTCGAGTTTCGACCCTGACCTTTAACCTTAAAACACTAAACATGGGTGATTTTCACCCGGACGATTGTATTTTTGCAATTTTCATAATGTTGCTGATGTCTGAGGTGGGTGGGTCTTTCAGTACCTTCATGATGCTCAGTGACATCATAGAAGGTAGGTTTGTTTCCCTGCCCACATCACTGGTTTTGTATTACAGGCAGGTGTTCGGGTGAATTTCACCCGTATTTAGTGAAATACCCGTATTTAGTGTATTGGATTAGAGAATAATCCAATACACCCACAATGGACTTTTTATTTTTATTTTTTATTCACTGAACCATTCTCACATGCCTTAGGAATGGGTGGACCAAAGGAGAAGTTCCCAACTTAATTCCTCTCTTTTTAGGAATATTCTAAAAATAATATGCACATTTTGATAGCCCCCCCCCCCCTTGTTTTTTTTGTGAAAAGTCATGATGAAATATTAAAGAAGAATACCTCAAGTTGCCATGTATTGCTGTACTGCAATATTATTTTGATGAGAAATATTTTGTATGGAATACTTTATTTTGGGTAAAATATACCCGTGTTTAGTAGTGTTCTAGGGTTAAAATGGCTTATTAGGTTAATGATGATCATCAACGACACAGAAAAATAGCCATGCCCGCACAACATGATGTTATTGTTAATATCTGTGCGTGCGTCTTTGGAATACTTACTTCTTCTGTTGAGGCCTATGCTGTTCTTCCTAGGGCCTTCAAACTGTACGACAGAGGGGCAGAGTAAGCATTTAGGACATCACTTACAGTATACAACAAATGCTGTAGACACACGCCAACAGAAAACACGCATGCACGTGCACAAACACACACACGCACGCACACACACACACACACACACACACACACAAACGACATACTATAGTATGTCGTCAAAAAAGATGAACTAGGCCTATGTCGTTTTTGAGTGGTACTGTACAACCATTCTTTTACGAGTGTGTCTGTGGGTGGCTGGCTGGCTGTGTCCGTCCCTGGCTGGGTCTGTCCGAGCATGATAATTGCGATTGGTTGGTTTTCACACACACACACACACACACACACACACACACACACACACACACACACACACACACACACACACACACACACACACACACACACACACACACACACACACACACACACAGAGAGAGAGAGAGAGAGAGAGAGAAAGAAAGGCAGAGACTGAAAGGGTGACATTTCATGCATGCCTCTTTGATAGAGATCAGTGTTGGACCGAGACATTGTTCAGATACTACCAAGCCTCCAGATCCCAGATCAGACGCCAGACACAAAACCAGAGACAGCACCTTGTCACGCATGCAGAAAATATAACTGTTCTGTTATCCTGTACCCACTTAAATGGTAAATGGTGCATTCATAAAGCGCTTTTATCCAAAGAGCTTTACATATAGATTGTGCAATACCTTCACCCATTCATACACATGGCAGAGGAAACCATGCAAGGCACCAACATGCACATCGGGAACAATTAGGGGTTTAGAGTTTTGCTCAAGGACACTTGGACACTGACTCTGGGGGAGCCCGGGATCGAACTGGCAACCTTGCGGTTCCTATCCGGCTGCTCAAGCGTCACAGTCCCGTCCCTTTCATGACGACGACAGGCCCAGGAAATAATTCCCCATGCATTTCCCCATAGACATTTCAAAAAGTCTTTATTTAAAGATCTGTAAGCCTCGAACAAAGCCAACTCGGATTCTTTTGGGCCGAACAAATAATTAGAAAGAAAATATAGGGCAGGTTACAACACTTTATTTTTGTTGTTTTTCTTCTTTGTAATTACTTGTTCAGGCTAAAATATTGTGTCTGTTGTCATGATTTGTCACGATCCGAGTTGGCTTTGTACGAGGCTTACAGATCTTTAAATAAATACTTTTTGAAATGTCTATGAGGACAATGAATGATTTGAATATTTGATTGAATATTGATTGAATACAGCATGGAACTGAACTTAAATATAGTCACTTTGGCTAAAACAAAGAAACACACACACACACACACACACACACACACACACACACACACACACACACACACACACACACACACACACACACACACACACACACACACACACACACACACACTATGTTGTACTTTAGCTATTTTTGAAACGTCTTGAAAATGTGATGCAAATCTTTGAATACATATTCTTTCAGAGTCGGCGGCCGATTACATATCCTAGACATGAAAATGTTTGAGAACCGCTGACATAGAAACGATGGGTTTTTCAGAAAACTGTCAGAAATTAGAAGGCATTTTGTAGAATCATTTTGTAGAATCGTTCTCAAGTCTAAATGGGTTAATGTGTGATGTGTGAGGGCACTGATTCCACACAGAGTATCCAGAGTATACTAATGCCCATGTGTTTGTGCTAAATTTGGATGTTAACAAAGCAGAGGCACACCCTGTAGTCTAGGGTATAGGTCACTCTGGGGAAGCAGTTAAACAGGTATTATGTGGGCACTGAGCCTGGAGAGTGGCTTTTTATCTTGAATTCCAACCCTTTTAACTACATGCAACACTCCGAGATTCCCTGTGAATGAAAAGTGCAATGCAAATAAAATGTATTATTATTATTACCCATATTATTATTACCATTATTATTATTAGGCCTTATTATTATTATTATTATTATTATTATTATTATTTGCGACCGAAGTTGCAGTTAACTATGAAACCTTGCGTTATTGTCACGCTCAATTTTGTCGCTCAATTTTGTCACTCAATTTGTCACGTCACGTCATATATCATCAAACCCCATGTACACTCAAGACACGCTCCATACAGTACAGTATATGTCCAGTGCACGCTTCTCGCCCCCAGGCGTCTTACTGGTAACCCTGTCTTCTACCCTGAGCCATCCCAAAGTAGCAAAGTGATATTGGTATTACTGTAGGTGCATGGGTCATGGGCTTAGTTATCCCAGGGAATCCCAGGCGTCAATAGAGGACCTGACGTCACTCGCTCGTCCCCTCGATTCCCCTCTCTATGGAGAATAACATGGGCTCATCTCCAAAAATAAACAAGCTGTCTCTGCGTTATTGTCAGAGAGGTGTCTCTGTATCGTTTGCGACAGTCAGTCACTCATATAATATACAGTCTGTATCATATATGCAGCGGCCTGCTGCAGCGGCCTGGATTTGTTTATTTTTCAAACACAGTTCTTATTATGAGGCGATCTAAAATCCCCCTATGGGGATTACAATGCAAACAAAAAGTACATGAACCCGTGGATTTTGCGCCCTCTACCGATATTGACGTCAGACTTCGGTGCTCTATACTCTTCGCTCTGCACCACATTTCTCAATGTGTGATGTGTTGTGAGTTGGTAGATCGGCTATTTGTCGTTGAATGTATACGCCTATTATAACGTGCTCAGACAAAGGCAGCTATAGGGGCTCGTGCGGCCGGGTATACAAATGTGCTGAGGCATAAAATGCTTCCAGTCCTTCCAGCCGACATTGAAGAACGGAATGAGTCATTAATCTGATTCCGCTATAGTTTTGGCTACAAGTTGCACATGCAGATATCATCAAGGACACCACTTTGTTTTTGTCTTCACATGATGTGGTGGTGTGTGCGGCATCCGTGTGATGCTATTACATAAGACTCTCATCAAGATCATCAGCAAATGGAGCTTCTGTTGTTGGCTCCTCTACACCAGTACCATGCCATTTGATGTGCATGACTGTGTGTGTGTGTGTGTGTGTGTGTGTGTGTGTGTGTGTGTGTGTGTGTGTGTGTGTGTGTGTGTGTGTGTGTGTCTGTGTGTGTGTGTGTGTGTGTGTGTGTGTGTGTGTGTGTGTGTGTGTGTGTGACCTCAGTCACAAATCCCCTACGCAGGGATTAGAGACCCAGCCCACCAGGGTCGGGAGCTCCGCCTGCTCACCTGTCAGTCTGGATGTCACACACACACACACACACACACACACACACACACACACACACACACACACACACACACACACACACACCCCCCTCACGCACAAACCTCACGCACACACGTCACACACACACCTCATGCACTCTCTATGTGTTGTCCTTCACAAGAAGCCATAATAATAAACCATCATCTCTCTCTCTCTCTCTCTCTCTGAACATGTACATTTTTATACTACTTTTTTCAATTCAATAAAAAAACAGACTATGAACAGAATCTTGTCCATTACGGACACCAGAGTGAACTGTGGAGCACACACACTGGAGTTAATTCCTCCTGGAACACGTGACTACGTGTTCAGATGCTGAGTCAAGCTTGTCAGCCAAGCCCCTCCAAGCCCCTCCCTCAACACCAGCTGATGACATAAGCCTGAAGGTTAGTAACCAAAAGGCCATTGGCTTCAGAGCCCAGCAGGCTGTTTAGCCATTCACAATTCACATCAAAGCCAAACAAATATTATTGCTCGTATAGGCCCAGGAGGATTCCCTTTTGAATGAGTGGTATATATAAGGAACGGTTGTGGTCCCATTAGCATTTCACTCTATTGGCTATAAAAAAACATCAAAATAATAAAACAATAAAACTAAGGGGAGACAGCTAGGAGCATAGCCATCTAATAGAAGAGTTAGGACATTGAGGGGGCAGAAACCGAGCGCTCGAGCGCTGTTCATGCAGCCTGAACTGAGACAAGCTGGAGTTGGAAATACATTGTTTTCAACGAGGGCGGCACAAATAAGAGACATTTTAGGCATTTGTGCAACATGCCAACTGTTTCAAATAGGGATGCACTATTGATCTGTAGAATAATCGGAATAGGCCATAAAAATGTCATATCGGTATCGGAATGGTCTCAAAATAATACAGATTATTTAATCGGTTTTCAACAGCAAAAGATAAATACATTTAATTTGTGTACTCAACTCATTCAGTCATTTGGAAATATGCTATTTATTGATTGATTTAATACTTTAACAGGCTTTGGGCCAATAGCTTATATAGGCTTGTTTCCATTGTGGTCCTCTGTATAATATCGGAATCGGTCAGAGTCTGTATTGGCAGATATGACCCTGCAAATAATCGGAGATCGGATATCGGTCATAATTTCATAATCATGCATCGCTATTTTAAAGTATTGTACAGTAACAAGTCTCTGTAATGTTTATGTTGTACGATTACTACAAAACAATCTAAAATAAAGGGATTTAAGATCATTACAGCTGGGCTGTTGCCTGAGTCCAATGCATTTCTGCATACTTCCGGTCCAGGACCTATATTGTCCCCATTCTCAATAGAAGTCTATGTAGGAGACTGGCCCCATGAAGTGAACATAGTTTTCGTAACTCTGTCTTACTCTATGGCTCTGGGTAGGAGAAGGGCATAGCCCCTCCCATGTCCTTAGAGTGTGTGTGTAAACACACATTGTCCTAACACAAACATTATGCTATTGATTATGAATGGCCAGTTCGGAATAAGATGATGATGTATGATGATAAGAGCTCCCCTCACTTCACACGGGTGTGATTTTTTTTGCCATACATCTAATAGTGAAATTAGAAGTTCTGCAAGGTATACAGCCAGTTGCATCGCAACATGTTATGAGCTTGTAGATTGGCTATTTTGTAGATAGCAGTAGGCCTATAGGCTGTTTTCTGGAAAAAAGAAAAATGCAATGCAAAAATATATATATTTTAAACATTTTGACAAAAATAGGGATCCTAGGGTAAATGTGGTTAACGTGCATTTGTTTTATTAAATTGTTATATTGTATTATAAAACATATTTAACATATCAGCGAGTACACATTCCCAAAAGGAATTGGCTAGCTCTGGTCCATAGCGTTAGAAGGCATGTGGGCTATAGCTCTGGTCCATATAGTGTTAGAATGGAAGGGGTCCATTTGGTTCCATTTGTACACTCTCAAATTAACATTGATTTTACAATAAAAATTGGGGGGTCCCAGAGATAGAAATGCCATTAAATGGGGGTCCGTAGACTAATTCACGTCAAACTGGGGGTCCTTGAAATTAATGGGTTGAGAATCACTGCTAGAGCTGTAAAAAACCTTCTCTTATATGGGGGGTCCCTGGCATGTCTTTTCAAATGGGGGTCCACGGGCTAATTAGTGTCAATTTGGGGGGTCCTTGACATGATAAAGTTTGGGAAAGTACAGCATGTGTCTATATGTGTTTGCATGAGTGTCAATGAATGAATGAACGAATGAACGAATGAACGAACGAACGAACGAACGAATCAACGAATCAACGAATCAACAAATGAAGGAATGGGTTGTAGACATTGTGGGCACTGCTGTCGACTGACCTCGGTCATTCTGCTGCTCTTCCGTCTGCGGGAGACGGAGTGAATCTGCCAGGGCAACGGCTGGTGCACCATGTAAGGCATCGGCTCTGGCCTCCGTACAAAACACGAACCTATCTGGGTACGGGGCAAAGGAACAGGGTTAGAGGTGCCATCATGCATGTTGTGTGTCTCCATAGTGCGTGCGTGTGTGTGTGTGTGTTCCCAATGGTTGCAATGATGTTGACCTTTTACTTTTGGTATCATTTGGTTGCATGTGTGCTTACTCTGACATTTTTAAAATTAATAAAAGCAAAATCAGTTATAAATGGACGATTTCACCTATCTTCTGCTCATATACAGCAAATGCTCATGATAATAATGATACCATTTTTTGTACTCTTGGCCTACTGAAAAGTGATTAATAAAAAATCGACACAAGAAAAAATAAAAAAATAAAAAAGTACACATTTGGGGACAAATCCTGCCTATGATGCGTGTCACTGGTAGGTGCGTTTCTGAAGTGTCCACAGCTGTTCTCCTATGAGACACAAAAAATGTGCACCATTTTATCACCAATTATAATTATGAAGATAGGTTGAAAATGGGTGAAGTCGTCCTATAAGTCCATTTATTTTTTGCAAAACATATGAACAGCTAAAAAAAAAGAATAAAAGAAACACATGCTCTAAATGTATTTGAAAGGTTACCTATGTAATTCCAAAGCAAAAGCAGAAAAACACTGATTAATATATGTAACAATTATGGTGTCACCTTCGACAAAACTAAAATCAACCAGGTGCTCAATGGAGAAAATATTATGTAGGCTAAAGTAATGCTGGTGCTTCAAGGACCAGGTGTGACTGGAATACAAAAAAAAGGCGGTGATCCGAGCACTCAACCGAGTGCTTCTTCTGCGCCTTTTCTTTAGTATGGTGTCACCTCGTTTACATTTTAATAATGTCCTTTGACGTCAATTCTGCATGACTAGCATACTAATGGTTGTATCACAATGACAGTCAACATGTTGTTGTTTTTGTCCACTGATGTTCATGCACTTTAAATTAGAATAATATGCATATAGAACAGAAATGAATGCATGCAGAAGTGAAGTAGAATGTCTTGCTACAGTATAATTAAGCACTTAAAGGCACTTAAATCCCATGCTAGAAGGCTTTTTTACCATTATTTGTAGTTGTTACGTCCCCACCAAAGAGGTCCAGGTGTTATTTTGTGCAAAAGCTCCTTATTTGCTATTTCCCCTACCATAAGCCCTCAATGAATTGCATTGAATTGAATGGGAATTGAATTGTGCTAATTCGCTTATTTCCATCGCTCAAAATTATTATTATTTTGTATATATCCTCTCTTCATAAAGTAAATAATATCCCAAGCGGCACACTTTACTACTTATTTCGATGGAAATAAGCGAATTAGCACAACACCCCATAGACCCATGAGTTGTCCCTGGAACAACATATATTCAGATGGGGGTCGGCATGCAGCCAAATGCAGATAATTTTGGGGGGGTCCTTGACATGAAATATCTTGAGCACCACTGTGTTTCAGAAAACTGTCATGATTTAGAAATCAGAATCTGGTCTCAGGTCTAAAAATGGGTTATAGTTATAAATGTTCTTACCGACTCCACGGTTCTGACCATGATGTACATGGCTGTCAGCATGGTCACCAACATCTTCCTCTCTTCAGTTACTCCCGATAGTGTTGATCCTTTTAACGTTGTCCTGCTGAAGGAAACCACAGGTGTGGAAATCAACAGAACTGACCGATGTGAAAGGCTGCTCTGACCAGGACCTTATGGACACACACACACACACACACACACACACACACACACACACGCACGCACGCACGCACGCACGCACGCACGCACGCACGCACGCACGCACGCACGCACGCACGCACGCACGCACACACACACACACGCACACGCACACGCACACGCACACGCACACACACACACACACACACACACACACACACACACACACACAGGAGTCAACCACCGTGATATGGGAAGCTAATTAAGGACCTTTAAAGAGCTTTGCGTTGCATAAATAGAAATGCAGTAATCTTCTCCTCTGCACAAGATTGGTCCCTCAGGCCTGCTTTCTTCTTCCCAAGCGGACAAGATCAACAAACTCACGCACGTACCCCGGCAGACACACACACGGGTGCACACACACACACACGCCACCACACACACACACGCCACCACACACACACACACACACACCTGCAGAGTTTTTGATTGATTGATTGAAATATTTATTAACAGTTTGCAGAATTTACAGTACATTTCAAGCACAAACTCAATACAAAGACTGTTAACTGTGAGTGGACGACCCAATTAAGCATTACACTTGTTTACAACAGGGTCCACATTGTTCAATTCATCAAAACATTTAGAGACATACAAATAGACATTTCTATGTAGCTAAAGAACAGAACAGGAATTCATCATATAGGAAGCAAAAAGGGAAAAGATACATTATACAGTGAGGGGAAAGGGGGGGTGGGGGTGGGGTGGGGGGGATTCAGATCTTACAGAGGCCAGTTTCGAATTCAGCCATCCGTAGGTGCCCTTTGAGAGCGGTTTTGAAGGAGTCAGGGGATTCACATGTCTTAATGACTGTTGGTAGGGCGTTCCACATTTTGGTGGCATAGGAGCGAAAATAATTTAGTCCCTTGTTTGTGCCGAATCTGGGTTGTACATGGTTTGTTGCACTCCCTCTGGTGTTGTGGGTGTGGACTTTGTTTACATTAAGGAAGTATTTAGACAGGTACATGGGTATCTTGGTGGTGTAACGAATCTTGTGGACCAGACCCATTGCAAGATGCTGTACTCTGTCGTTGAACCTAAGCCATCCCAGCCTGTCAAAGTGGGCAGGGGTGAGGTGGGTTCGGGGGGTGAGGCCAAGTAGGAGCCTGACCAGTTTGTTTTGGGAGGTCTGGAGCCTTGTTTTAAGGGCCTTTGAGGTGCTGTGGTACCAAGAGGTGGATGCATAGTCAAAGAAACCTTGTACGAGGGCTCCTGTTAAGGTCTTCAAGGTGTTTTTGCTGACCAGTGAGGAGATCCTGTAAAGGAATCTTGTTCTTTGATTGACTTTTTTGATTACGTTGGTGGCCATTTTATCACCGGAAAGATTGGCCTCCAGGATGGAACCTACAGTAGGTAGGTAATTTGATCTTTTTGTGTGATAATATTGTCACCCATTCTAACCAAGAAGCCATCTGCCTTGCTGAGATTACTATTTGATCCGAAGAGGATGGATTCAGTTTTTCCCAGGTGTAAGGATAGTTTGTTATCAGCGAGCCAGGTGCAGATTCTACCGAGTTCAGAGCTGAGGGTCTTTTCAACCTGCAGTTTGTTCCTGTCCGAGACCAGCAGTGCTGAGTCATCTGCGAACAGGAACAAGTTGCAGCCACAGGCTGATGTCATGTCATTAACATATATTAGGAACAGTAAAGGCCCTAGTATGCTTCCATGTGGGACGCCACAGCTCACTGGGAGGGGAGGGGACAGTGTTCCGTTCACCTCCACCATCTGTTGTCTCCCCTCCAGGTAGGATTGCATCCAGCTCACTGATGTGCTATCAAAACCAATAGCTTTAAGCTTGTTAACCAGTATGGAGTGGTTCACGGTGTCAAAAGCCTTTTGGAGGTCCAGCATGACCATGCCGCAGTATTTTCCAGCGTCCACCTCGTGTTTGATGTGGTCGCTCAAATAGAGGAGGCATGTGTCAGTGGAGTGGGATGTTCAAAAAGGTATAAAAAAGGTATTTTAATCCACTCCAATCTGGCGGCCATCTTGGTTTTCTCTCCATTGTAGATGGGCAAGAGAACCCTGGCCGCTAGGGGCGCGGGCAATGTTCTGTTGCACATTTACAATGGAGGATTCCGAAACAGAGTGGATTAAAATACCTTTTTTATTGAATAATAAGCATGTTCGGTGTTTAATATGAGGACGCACAGATCACAAACAAGTGGGGCAAGATTTAAAGCAGCTTAGATTTTGCATTAAGTAAGAGTGATTTTGAGGCACAAACATTTTTTCCGCGACGTTATGGGGGGTATTACGTTTAGACTCTCGTAGAGAGATTCGTCAGAATCGAAAAAACCCTCTACGAGAATCAAAATGTTTGGGCTAAGTAAGCATACGCCCCAGTCTGTCAGTCAACTTGACAGACCCACCACCCGCCAATTTTGATATAGGAAAAAATACACATACATACATACATATATTTTTTGTGTATATGTGTGTATACTGTATGTATGTATGCATATATTATTTTTGTTTAATCAAAAAGCTTTCTGTGAATTACAAACCCGAACGCCAAAACAGTATTTTGTAGGAATAGCAAGTAAGACGAATTGCTACTTCTATCTTTGAATCAGAATGTGCGGAACGGTACGTCTGTTTATTTCACACTCTGCAATCATACTGACAACACAACACACACTCCCCCACTTCCTTGTTTCCCCCAAAACCCCCGCCCACTCTCTTAGGGTGAATTATGTCCCTAGAAAGTCACTATACACATTCATTATTATGCCTCATGGCTACACACTAATCGGGCCCAATATCAAATACTTATACTGTAAAGGAACAGTATGTTCTGTACAGATAAAAAAACAAAACATTTGGCTTTCTAATGAACAGGAGATGACGCAACACTGTACGGGTCAATGCATAGCTGACATTCAGTCAGCTGTGCATTTATTTATTTTTTGTAATCAGATTGAGCTACTACTCAGACGACACGTCTGCAGGTTCACGTGCGTCACTTTGTCTGTATAGTCTCAATTCCAATCCCCGCAGGTGTAACTTGAATGTGCAATTATTATCAAAGTTGAGCATCATGAAGTTCAAACAAACTTGAAGCCTTTGTAGACATGATGTCACTGATGTAACGCAATAGAATGAACGGAAGCTATACTCCCATGCCTTGACGTGCGAATCGGTGCGGCGCGTGCAGAAGTATGTCCGACTGGGAATCTGTTTGGGTATTACAGAAGTACATTCTGTACATGAAGGATTCTCTCCAGCCTTCAGGAATGTGTCTTATCTGCCAGAGCAGGTATAAGAGTTCCCCTGCCGTACTTACATACGAGAAAAGAGAGCCAGTCAGTTTTGGCTATACATTGTGAAGACTGTATATTTTATAGTATATCCAGCATTTGCATGAAGACGGATATAAGGTAAGGAGTTGGACTGCTTTCTTTTCATTAGATTTATTCTTTCTAATAATAACACAAGATTATAAAGGTAATTGTGTATTTTACAAAAATTTAGATCATGCATACCTGTGTCTTTTATCTGTTGTTTTGTATTGGTTAGTGGCTATAATTTACTATTATAATTTAGAAGATGCTTTTATGTCCAGAGTGACTTACGAAGTTCAAGATCAATGTCATGAACCCATGACATGTGACTATAGGCCGGTCACATATGATGTGGTCACAGAGCACAAAATAAATTAATGAAACGCTAAAAAGTAACACGGAATAAGGATACCAGCCTAAACATAGAATCTGTCCAAACCACATGCTATCTAAACAACACAATTAGAATATGCAAACAGTATAAATCTATCTAAATAACTTACATAGGCCTAATTGGTTTTTTTAACAACTACGTAATTTTGTGAAAATGTATCCACTAACCATTAAAGTGGCTATAGATACTGTGTTGTTTAGACATATTTGATGATTTGATTGGTTTAAATCATCAAATAATACGATTAAAACCAATAATGGTTTTTAACCTGGAATGATGGTAAACATCAACCATCTGATTATTTTGTAGCAGTTTATTTTCATTGCACTCTATTGCTTGCCAATTTATCCCGTTGCTTTTAGACAATTATAAGGCCTAATACGAGACAGAGTAGCAGCATAGAAGCATTAATTGCTAAAGTGCAATAATTACGGAGGATGGCACAAGCATGTAAAGACAATCCTTCGTGGATTTAAACAAAGCAATAATGATATAGCAATAACTATCACGTGGTTTGTCTGTTTTCATTACTGCTGAGTGCTGACCAGGCCACTCAGGTAGGCTATAGTTTCACACTGACACTGTTTGCATGTAGAAGTGACAGGTATACTGCAGTGGCTAACTGTGGTGACTCAAAACACAGTCACCCCCGCGGAACTGCTCAGCCTGGTATTCTTAACCTTAACCTCAGTAAAACAGTGCCAAAACCTAACCATATTCCTAAACGTAACCCCAGTAAAACTGTGCCTAACCCTGAACTTACAGTATTTCTATAAACTTTTTCTCAATACAACACATTCAAGAATATACAAGAACCGCCCCACCGATCGGTCGGCGTGAGGTCGGCGGAAAGAGCACGAGGGGCGAGCGTGTTTTAAGGCGAGCATTTCGGTTACCTTAATAGGGAGCTGAAGCAAATTGTTTTTCAAGCGGCCGCATTGATACACTATACTTAAACTGGCATCATTACATTCCGGCTGTCAGTGGCCACGTTTGTATTGCCGTGTGAGGAAGAATGAAACACACATGTAGGCAAGAGGGAAGTCGTGCTCCAGTGAAGCGCTTCAGAAAGATAAAGGTCAGGCTAAACCGGCCTCCTTGCTCCGTTCCATAACAAATAACATGACGGCCCCACTTCATCTTCTACAGTATACGAACATGCTGAACAACAGCAGGTACTTTTGCATTCAGGTGCACTCTAGGCAGATATAGATTGTAGATTAGAACAGCCCTTATGGGTGCATTACGTGTTTATAACTTGACACTATTTTGTATACAGATTATTGATGTACATACTGTGTGTGTGTGTGTGTGTGTGTGTGTGTGTGTGTGTGTGTGTGTGTGTGTGTGTGTGTGTGTTTGTGTGTATGTGTGGGTGCGTGCGTGCATGTGTGCGTGCGTGCGTGATTTTCAGGTTTCAAAGCTGTGGCGTAAATGACGTAAAGTCACCTGACAGAGGGCAGGAGAGAGGAGAGCTGGTCGCACCATGTTCTCGACAAGACGGAGCAGCAGGAGGAGTAGGTTTTGCAGTTCTGTTCTAATAACGCTTGCATTAAAATCTTATTCAGTCTGTTACCACATGGGTTCCCAAAGTGGGGTCCGGGGACCCCTGGGGGTACTTGAGGTTGTAACTCAGAGAGTGTACAAATGGAACCAAATAGACCCGTAAATCGGGGGTCCGTAGCATAATGTGTGTGAAACTGGGGGGGGGGGTCCATGACATAAATATGTTTCGGATTCACTGCTAGAGCTGTAAAAATCCTCCCTTATCGGGGTCACTGGCATATGTTTTCAAATGGGGGTCCGTGGCCTAATTAATGTTGATTTGGGGGTCATTGACACGAAAAAGTTTGGGAACCCCTGTGTTACCAAATAACATTAAACGATTAATAGGATGCAAACAAGAATAATTCCACGGTAGTGTGAAGACTAAAATGCTTCATATCTCTGCTGTCCGGAGGAAACCTCATAACTCCAAAATGTTCATTTTTCAGGAAATGAAAAATATATGTTTTTAAGGAAATAAATAAAACCTTATATTTTTTTAAACAATGCAATACTGCCCCATCAAAGTTGGTGTTGTGACTTTAGATATTGTCAATTAGAGAGGAGAGAGGTGGTGGAGTTAGCAGACAGTTTGAGGGTCCAATGGAGTTAAGAGGTTTTGTCCTTGTCCTTGTAATTTTTTACTACTTTCCAGTACTACTTTCAGTAAAGGGTGTTTAAAAAGAACCTCAAAAATGTAGTTATGAGGTTTCCTCGAAATTATGCTTTGTGATTCCAGGGAGACTTCCGGTGGACAAAGCCCAATCAGAGGTTCTGTTAAAGCTGGGCCTGGGGGCGTTCTGGGTTACACCGCTGGACCCCGTCTCCCTGCTGGACATCAACACCTGGAATTTGGAAAACCAGCCCCCTGTGGTGCCAGAGTACCTCCCACGTGCTTTCCTTCAACGCCTTTGGCTGCTCAATCCTGAAGCGCGGAGCACATACTGCCAGCCTTCGCCTGATTCACAGGCCGACACCCAGAGGGAGGACATTGTCAATGGCTATGGAGAGGAATCCCAGTGTGCCGCTAACCCCCTTGACTTGGTCGCGGCCGTCTATATGTCTGCCAATACCTTCGCTCAGCAGGACATTGCAGTGCGCATGGTGCAGTGTCAGTTTGCAGTTCCACTTGTCCTTCCATCCGTCATTTCAGATCAGCAGAGCTCCTTCCTCCTTTGGCCTTTGAGAGGTGTTGTGAGCCGGTGGAGGACCACCCACTCCCTTTCTGGGGTCCTTGAAGGGGACTTGGCCAGCACCAAGATGCCATTGGTGTCCTTTGTGAAGCTAGGTCATTGCGGTGTGTCCAAGTCACGGGTGCTGAGTCGGGTTCTTGGTGGACCCAAATCCCGTAGTCAGAGCTTCCTGCACAGGGGGATGGACGGAGGAAAGCTGCACCGGAGGCTCTCCAATGGTTTGGTAGAGCTGGCATGGTACCTACCCACTGGAGATCCTGACACGGATATCTTCCATGTGCCTGTGGCGATCTCCAACTTACGCGGTGATGCCGCCGTGCACGAGAAATGCCTGAGTCTTCTGTGTCGTGCCTCTTCGGCTGTAGTCGTGTTCTGCGGGAACCTCAGGGAGAAGGAAAAACGCCTTTTGGCCTCCTGGAAAGGCACAGCCAACAAGATCATCCTCATAGACCTATCAGACCCCGGTGAAGAGGAGAACGAGAAAAGAGTTGTCGGGTTCGTCGAGCCGAGACTTGGAGACGAGCTGGGCCTGCCCAAAGACTCGGTTCTGTCAGGGGGAGCGGTCAGTGAGGAGCTGCTGGCAGACAGGTTAGTTGAAAACCTGAATGGTCTGTTACCAGGTAAACTGAAACACGTCACACTTGAAGAAGCGGCAGGAATAGCAGCAGAGCTAGGACTGAATGTGGATGAAGGGGCTGTGTGTAACAAGGCAAGGGCAACAGTTGAGGAAGTGCTCAAAGGTCTAGAGGAGGGGTCTGCACAGTTCAGGGAGGAACAGCTGCCTTTGCAGGGGGCAGCATGGAGTACACTGTCAGAGATGGAGAAAGAGGCAAGTAAACAAGAAAAAGCAGGAGAGGTTAACACACAACAACAGAACGAGGCGAGAAACATCCTCCTCACGCTCAGCAGCTATATAATGACTCCCGCTATGAAGACTTTCACAGATGCATTGTTCACAACAGATAAAATGGAGAGAGCATACTTTCTTAGATGGATGAAGTTAAGCCTTCGGGCCAAGCAAATGAGAGAACAACACAGTCTCCAAGGACCAATACAAAATCAGCAGGAGGTAGAAATGGCATTGACAAACGAGAATGTTGATGATGATTACGGTGATAGTTTCTGCACAGATTCAACAGAGGAGAATACGTCAGTGGAGGACACGCTTGCAGAAAAGCCATTGAGCATGGACCACACTGAAGAGAGTAAACCACCACCTCCTGAACAGACAGAACTAGAAGGAGACACATATAATGATGTTAAAGTACATGTGACAGGAGACAGTCCTGTAAAACCTCATCTAGAATCAAACTGCTCAGGGGACCTGACTGAAAACCAGAAATTAGAAACAGAGTCAGGTCACATAGCCCCATGTGGAGAGGTGGCTCTTACGTTAGAAGATTCCACTGACAAGAACACGGAATCAGAAGAAGAACCAGCCCACGGGCCTTCTGATGATGATAGCTTCTGCACAGCTTCAACAAAGAAGGAGAATAAATCAGTGGGGTTCATGCTTGAGAAAAGGTGTGAACCACTTCCTGAACAACTAGAACTGGACACGGATAATGATGTGACGGGAGACAGCCCTATAGAACCTGATCTAGAATCAAGCTGCTCAGAGGATCTAACTGAAAACCAGAAATTAGAAAGCTGCGCAGAGACACTGGTCCAGAACATGTTAGAAGGGCTGCTCAGAGAGACTGAAATCCTGAAACTAGAAACAGAGTCGGGTCACATAGCCCAGAGTGAAGAAGAGAAACTGAAGTCAGTCCTACCTGATGCAGGGTTAGACGTGTTAGAAGAGTCCACTGACGAGAACATGGAATCAGAAGAACCAGCGCAGAGGCCTTCCGGTGATGATAGCTTCTGCACAGCGTCCACAGAGAAGGAGAATAACTTGGTGGAGGATATGCTTGAAGAAAAGCAATTGAGCGTGGACCACACGGAAGAGGGGGAACCTGCACAAGGAGACAGCCCTATAGAACCTGATCTAGAATCAAACTGCTCAGAGGACGTGACTGAAAACCAAAAATTAGAAACAGAGGCCGGTCACATAGCCCAGAGGGAAGAAGTAAACTTAGTCTTACCAAATGCAGGGGAGTTGGCTCTGACTTACTCGTTAGAAGAGTCCACTGATGAGAACATGGGATCAGAAGAAGAACCAGCCCACAGGCCATCTGATGACGACAGCTGCTTTACGGCTCCAACAGAGGAGGAGAATAAATCAGTTGGGTTCATGCTTGAAGAAAAGTGTGAACCACTTCCTGAACAACTAGAATTAGACACGGATAATGATGTGACGGGAGACAGCCGTATACAACATGATCCAGAATCAAGCTGCTCAGAGGATCTGACTGAAAACCAGGGATTAGAAAGCTGCGCAAAGAAACTGATGCAGAACATGTTGGAAGGGCTGGTCAGAGTGACTGAAATCCTGAAACTAGAAACAGAGTCGGGTCACATAGCCCAGAGTGAAGAAGAGAAACTGAAGTCAGTCCTACCTGATGCAGGGTTAGACCTGTTAGAAGAGTCCATTGACGAGAACATAGAATCAGAAGAACCAGCGCCTTTTGGTGACGATAGCTTCTGTACAGCTTCCACAGAGGAGGAGAATAGCTTGTTGGAGGATATGCTTGAAGAAAGGCAATTGAGTGTGGACCACACTGAAGAGGGTGAACCTGCACAAGTTCCTGAACAACAGACTGAACTAGACACGGATAATGATGTTAAAGTACATGTGACATGCGACAGCCCTATAAAACCTGATCTAGAATCAAACTGCTCAGAGGACCTGACTGAAAACGAGAAAGTAGAAACAGAGGCCGGTCACATAGCCCAGAGTGAAGAAGTGCAACTGAACACTGTCCGACCTGATGAACGGGAGGCAGCTCCGAATCAGTCTATAGAAGAGTCCAATGATGAGAACATTGAATCAGAAGAAGCACTGGTGAATAAGTATTCTGATGCCGAAGAACAAAATCTCTCACCACAGATCCCTGAAAATGCAGACTTTGACTTTAGACCAACTACAGCTGAGCAAAATGAGCTTGAACAGCAAATATATTTAACGCCTAATGAAAACCAGATCAGTCCAGATGAAACAGATCCTTTCTCTCTCAGCCTTGAGCACTTCCTGCGTGAGATGGGGCTAATATTTGAGCTGACCCGCATCAGGCCAGGGAATGGGAACCACAACGTGCTGCGTCTCCCCAGCCTGGCTGCAGATCTGCTGCTCTGCGGAATTCCCCTTGAGATTATGGACGGAGATGCCTCCAACATCCCCATCAGGTGGCTGGGATGTGTCCTGGCCGAGTTTAAACGGCGCCTGTCAGCAGAGGATGTCAGGATCCGTGTGTTGACAAATCTCGGAGTTCATCCCGCAAGAAATGGCGAAGTGCTCTCTGCGCTGTTTGGGGCAAACCTCCCCACAAGAGGGAGGGGGTACTTCAAAGGGATATACATGCTGCCTCTATGCGTCCCAGGTGAGCTCAGGAGGGACATGGAGTGTGATCTTCTGTTAATGATTGACGTGGAAGGCCTCTGCTCACCAGGATCAAGTAAGGAGGAAGCTGCCCGGGTCCATGACAATGAGATGGCCACGGTAGCTACTGGACTGAGTGACGTTCTACTGCACAACCTAGCCTCACATGGGGCCACTGGGTTTGAATCCAATGTAACGGTTCTGATTAATGCACTTCTACGCACTGTGGTGTGTGGCAACACGCCGGTGTGTAGACTCTTAATCCAGGATGAAGGATTAAACAGCAATATTCAAGCTTTGCAGCTAGGACGTGTAGCTGCGATCCTTCAGGCAGAACCAGAAAAGAGAGAGATTAAAAATAATCAGATGCCAATTTCACCTGTCAAAAGAAACATCCCCTGTCTCATAGGGCCTTGGCAAAACATCTCCATCTCTCAACCAGTTGACAAAGGGTATACTGATGGTGTGTTACAGCTGAAGCAAAGCCTTTTTGAGGCATTTGGAAAGTGTGCAGCCAAGTCAAATGCCGCAGGGCTGTCTGAATTTATCCTTCGGCTGTGTGCCGTTTGGGAGGCGGTGAAAGCGGAATCGTTCTCCATTGGCCTTGGGAATACTGAAGTGGCAGGATCTTTCTCTATGCTGTGCACAGAGCTTTCCAAGTGGGAGAAGCTTTTCCTTGAAAACATGGAGATCTGGTTTATGGGGGCACAAAAGAGAATCACCTCCTCGGAAACTAAAGTTTCAGGGACAAGGCTAAAAGGTAAACTTCTGAGTCGATTGAAAGAGGAAGCCAGGGAAGAAGTCGAAGCTGAGGTTGAAAAAATCATGTCGAAGTTAGAGGCCTATTTGATACAGAATGACCACAACAAAACCTACATTGAGACTTACCACCCAAACATAATGAGCAATATGAATGCACTCCAGGAGCAGGTGACCGAAGAGATGATAGAAAGGCTTGAGTTGGCCAAAGATAACCACCAGTTTTCTACACAGCTGAGAACCTTTGAGGCCTTTCTGGAAAAAGAACAGGAGCTCAAGCTACACATGCTGGTAGAGAACAGCAGATTAACCAATGTTCTCCTTGAAGACATGCAGCTGGAGGAGGAATTTGAGCGTGTGTGGGATAGTGCTTTGGCCACCTTTGACTTTGGACCTCCACAAACAAATGACATTACTACAAGGGTTACAGAAATCATGATAGATAACCTCATCAGCCGTGGCCTCCAGAAACACATTTTCAGGCTTCAGAACATTGGCAAAAAGAACAGGGCTGGCTTTGAAGTTCAACATGAACATTTTGGATTCACTACCAGAATGAAGTCTATGTTTGCGGACAACAACAAAAAACAGAGATTAGCTGCCCATCGTTTGGCGTGCACCATCATAGAGGGTTACAATCGCTTTGTGGCAGAGAAGTCTAATCGGATTGGAGACTTCTCCGACAGCTACATAACAGAACTGTTTGAAAATGTTGAGAAGACTCTAAGGGCAAACCCAGTGGAGATACGGTCAGCTTTTGAAGTGGACCTGAAAGTCTATCTCTGCCGCTTTGCATGCAAAGACTTCCAAGACATACACGACCGCTATGCTAAAGACAGAGATCTTTTGGGGTTTGCCAAGAGGTCCAAAGAGAGACGCCATGGCGAGTTTGTCTACCAGTTCAGGAAGAGGGACCAGTGTCACAGGGTGGCCCAGGCTTTCACCTCTATGGTCTTCAGACCCACAGCCCTGGACTACATCTACGAGTCACTGGGGAGGCGTGTCATGGAAGAGATGGTGAGCCAGGAAAACGGCCAGCAGTACCTGTCTCCCTTGGCTTTTAATTGCAGCTTGCTGGAGGAGCTGTTAGACGAGGACCGCTTCGAGAGCTTCCTGGAATACCTGCAATCCTATGAAAGCTTCAGTCTGAAGAAGATCCAGGAGAGAGTGTCGCACCTCTCCACGTCGGCCATCTTCGACGAGTGGAGGCAGCAGCGTCTCGGAGAGATTGTGGGGAAGATGTCCGCAGCCGTCAGTCAGACATCGGAGGGTGCGAGTGGGAATCTGATTGACACCAAAGTGCTGCTGGGAAAAGTGTGCCTCAACCTGGAGAAAGAACGGGACGTGAATGTCACAAGGGCCTCACTGGACGGACCTCTGTTCAGCATCACCGTTGAATGGGACTACTTTGTCTCCTGTTTGCTGGAGGCACTGGCTGATATGCGGCTGGAACTGGCCCGTGAGTTCTCCAAGGACACAGACATTGCAGAGCTTCTCCAGGCTCATCCCGTCAAGCCCCAAGACTCCCTCTTCAACAGGGTCCGAGGGTGCGAGAAGCAGTGTCCTTTCTGTCAGACCCCCTGTGAAGTAGGAGGGACGGTGCATGACATGCACAGAGCTGTGCTCCACAGGCCTAAAGGCATGCTGTCCTACACATGTCACGACTCCAGCTCTCTGTCCCATACCAGTTGCCTTTCAGACACAACCAAAGATAACCTGTTTCTGAACAAGGACACAGACGGTCAGTCTCTGGCTTACAGCGATTACCACTCCATCTACCCAGACTGGAGCATACACCCGGTGGAGCCTGACACCAAGACACCCATAGCTTACTGGAGGTAAGGCCAAAGAAACATGTTTTGGTATGTAGTTTGTGTCTAGCCAGTATGCATATACACCTAAACAACTAAACTAGCGCCCCTCAATAATAATTATAATAATATTCATACTACATAATATTCATGTGAAGTGTGGGGCGCCCACTCTATTTATATCGGCAACAACTTTCCTTCTTGTTTAGAGCCCTAAACAAACATTAAAGTCCATAGACTTAATTGGCTGGCAAACGATTTATGCCATAAATGCTCTAAACAATCACTAAAAATACTTGGCTGCCATATGAAGTAATCTTCAAAAGCCATGCAATCGCAAATGGCAATACATATATGGAACAGCATGCAGGGGAATATTTGTAAACAAGGCATAGGTGCAGTCATACAGATACATGAGGTCATAGGTCAGGACCAATTAGAATCAGAGATTAGAACCATATAGAGACTGAACTGGAGAGATTTGGACACCAACATGTTGTGCCCAAAATGTGGAAGTGCAAACGAGCGCTCAATGTAAAACCCCAGCTCATAATTCCATGGGTCTGCCTGCAGTCCCCGCTCTTACCACTAGGGCCAAGCGCCTCAACGTTGGAGAGCCTCACTGGGGGCTTGATTAGAACTCTATTTAGATTTTTAAGAGCCTGCTCAGGGACTAGATGGAAATGAGCTCCTGGCTAACTCTGGCCCATTTACATGGATGTGAAAACTGACGTGTTTGATTAATGTGCATTGTCCCTGTCAATTAAATGAATAAAATATTAGATCGTTTTCAAATATCTTCACTTTCATCATAACAGTGCTGACACCTGGTGCAGGGACATGCAGAGAGGGGTAGGGTATAAAAATCCTGTAAGAGGGCACTTTTGGACAAAAAGAAAATACACAGTGCAAATACACAGTGTGCCGGTGTATTCTATTGCTTTCATTGTTGTCATTGATAAAATAAAATCATTGTGTGCTTTTGCTTATAACAGGTACGTGTTGACGAGATTCAACCAACGGTTTGCAGAGGAATATGAACAGCAGCCAGCACAGCTGCCTGACGACTGGCTGCACATCACTCGAGAGGAGGCGTTGGAGAGTCTGAGGGAGCTAGGCCTCCACACTGAGCACTGTTAGTTGAGGAGCATAAGTATATTTAGCGCGAAAACGTCTAAAAGCACCACATTTTGCACAGATGTATAGCCCAGGTCATGCTCTAATGATTTAGCTACAGGGCTCCCGAGCCGGCAGCCTTCGGGGTCTCCACAGCGGCCAAATCCAGCTTTTCTTTGTATTGTGTTTGTAGACAGACTATACGTGTCATCGTCATGGCATCCACTTTGCTCTTACATATCACTGCAAACACATGCACGACTGCCGTGTGAATATTATGGTCTTATATTAAAGGTGCAGTAAGTGGTTGTTGTTGTTGTTGATGATGATAATAAGTTAAATAGTGCTATAGTCTGACAGTAATCATTGTGTTTTGTTCAGTAACAGATGTCTGTATGTTTCTGTAGCTCTTTAGTGAAAAAAAGTGAAATTTGTGATGACAAAAGAAAACTAAAACAAAGACAAAGACAAAACTGATGCTGATGAAGGGGTACCCATTATTGAACACATATAAACGTTTTTGCAAACCAGGGGGGCAGTCAGCCAGATATTTCGTGAAGCCTCATTTGAAATCGGTAGTTCATAATAATGGCCTGTTGTGGCGCTGGACTGGACCCAAAAAGCCCCATAGCTCCATAGAGGCCCATGTATTTTGGCCCAACTTCACCTAGACTGTATTACCTTAATAAACATGGTCATGAATACTTTCTTCTTCCAGTCACTAGTTTAAAGTCTCATTTCTAATGTCATAATATTCTTTTTGGAAAATTATGGTCCCATTAATTAAAGAAATGACCATAAAGAAAAAAAAACATCGCGTATGTTCTGAGGGGCGTGGCTACCGTTACAGTCTATGATCGGGATTCCCCTCCCACTCGAGTCAAAATAAAAACCAACGGAGAAGAAGGGGGGAAGTCCCGCCTCGTTGTCTGGGCAGCCAATGGCCAGCTGGTCCAAAACGGAGCCAGCCAATGGCCAGCTGGTACCAAACGGATCTAGAAAGATGGCGACTTACAGTGCAGGAATAACAGGCTTCATTTTACGTCCATGTTAGACCCGGCGAACGCTTTGTCCATATTTTTTACAGTCTATGTTGCAAACAGGCTAAAGCTATAATTCAGATATAAATCATTGCTATCACTTAGGGCAGTGGTTCCCAAAGTGGGGCCCGAGGGAGTTCCAGGAGGTCCCCAGCTAAATGATAGTTTGGACCACTGCCTCTCAGGAGGCACCAGTAACTCTCAGAGTTACATACCCTTATGGGTCTGTAACTCTGAGAGTGTACTTAAATGGAACCATTCGGACCCTAACGGGTCCATTTGGTTCCATTTAAGTACACTCTCAGAGTTAAATTAACATTGATTTTACAATCTAAATTGGGGGTCCCAGAAATAGAAATGCCATTAAACGGGGTCCGCAGACTAATGCATGTCAAACTGGGGGGGGGGGGGGTCCTTGAAATTAAACAGGTTGAGAATGACTGTCAGTACAAATCTTCTCATGGCATATCTTTTACAAATGGGGGTCATGGGGGTTGACATCAAAAGGTTTGGGAACCACTGACTTACAGTAGGCTACACGAATAGCAAATTATAAATGTAAGTTGACTTGAGCAGCCTAGCAGGATGAATTAAGGACAAAGACCAAGGACCAATAGCTTTAAGAAAGTATATTTGAAAGTCGTTTGATCACAATGTGTTATTTTCAAATAAACTTGACATTTTTTTAATACTTTTGAAATATTTAAAAAACACATCTCAGAATGTGGAACAAAATTTGAGGAATATTGGCATACCGTATATGTCCACAAGAGTGCAGTGTTGTATCACGGAATTTCCAGTTAGTTACACCATCTACAAAAAAATGGGGGAAAAAAGTCACAATAGGCCTCACAATCACAATACTTAATTTATGCAATATATTGTCTTGTTCTGCAAAAACAATGTACGCCAACGGTGAATTAAAAAAAAAACATTTCTCTTGAAATGAACATCACAGTGTAAACAGATTCTGATAAGAAGTATTGCCACTGTATGATAGTTAATCATAGGGTAGCCTGGAACTCACTCACCTATGCTTTTTATGGCATAGGCCATAGGCAGCTCCCGGCAGGATCCGCCGGGAGAAACTATGCGCAGCTGCGCGACATGAGAGTAGCCTACTATAATTACTTAGAGCGACAGAGAGAGGAGTGTGTGTGTGTACATATGTGCGTGTGTATGTCAATTTTACAAAGGTGCAGACGATCAGAAATCAGCAGAGAGTGAGCAATGTTTGCGCTACTCTATGCCATATTGAAGTGGACTCAGACCCAGACCTTTTTTTCCTCCCTGGAAATAAAAACGTCTGGGTTTCCGAGGCTAATCATAGGGCCATAGTTGCCTTTGTGACTGTTTTGTCAGACAGAGTGACAGCCAGAACATAAATATTACACCGCCCTTGGGCACACTATTTTGAAAACCACTATATGACAACCAACATTTTTCCATCAAATTTAGAAACCTCCATTTCTTGCTGATTAAGAAAGAACATTCTGAGGCCAGTGTTTGATTTAGACTTGCATTTATTTTAGTCTGTGACGCATGTTGTTCACGCAATACCACAAGAAATCATAGACCTACAGTATAGGGCAGTGGTGCAAACTGAGTATGGTGACCCAAACTTAGGTAAAACTATTAAGCCATGGAATAGTGAGTGCTGCAACATTAGAAAAGTAAGACAATTGCACGTTCAAGTGATGAAAAGAGACATGACCACATAAACCCTATCCAGCAGCCAGAGTAGAGACTTCGTATACTTCGTGGGGTTGTCCCGATCACGTTTCTTTGCTCCCGATCCAATTCTGATCATTTGATTTAGAATATTATCTGTCGATATTGATTTGTCCCTATCCGATATTTATATACACTTACTTAGTATGCCATATTCACAATAGTACAATATCCCAAATCACAAACAATATCATAGTCCAATATCATGATATGGATATAAAATTGATGCCCTGCCCATGCACCGAAAGGCCTAAAGCCATTACAAAAATAATATATATTTTAAATAAAAGTACTACTATGTATCATTTTAAACTGTTTTTGTACCATTGCTGTCATGTCTGTGTCGCTGTAATTATGGCAAAATGTATGGGTCCATGTTATTAAAATGATTATCTTTTTTTAACAGATAAAATTTTATCTTAATGCAAGATTATTCTTATTTTGACTAAAAGCTAAAATCAATAGGTTTTCCCATTCAGAACACAGCAGCTGATCTCCCCCCTGTTCGACCCAGATTTTCATTTCATGCTTGAGTGACCAAGAGACTTTTATATTTTATGTACACTTTATTAATATGAAACTACATTGAATGAAAGTTTCACTACATGAATTATGGAGAAGGTGGCCGGAGACCCGCACACCGACCCTTGCTGGTTCAAGATAATTGTTTATTTAAGAGTCATAGCAACGTTTCGGCCTTTCGGCCTTCTTCAGGCATAGTTTGAGAATAAACTGAAATCTTCATTAAATATACAACAGTAGGTTTAGGCAACCAATCACATTGCATATCGTTGCTGTCGGGAGGAAACCTCATAACTCCATGTTTGAGGTTTTAGATTTTTTTTGGCATAAATCAGTGCTATTGAGCACCCTTAAAGCCTTACGTCTGTGTGTTGTTTCAAAAAAATTGAACCAATGGAAAGTAGTAAAAAGTGCTTTGGACAAAACCTCTTAACTCCATTGGACCCTCAAAATGTCTGCTAAAGCAACTAACTCCACCACCTCTACCCCTCTCATGGAAGTAATTGACAATATATAAAGACACAACACCAACTTTGATGAGGCTGTATTGCTTTGTTTTAAAAATATAATGTTTTCTTTATTTCCTAAAAAAAATATATATATATATATATATATATATTTTTTAAGATATTTTTTTGCGGCTTACGCCTTTTTATTGATTTTTGAAGGGACAGACAGTGGGCTGACAGGAAACGGGAGAGAGATGGGGGGATGACATGCAGTAAAGGCCGTGTCGGGTCCGGGAGTCGAACCCGCGGCACACTGCGACTGGATTACCAGTCCGGTGCCCAGACCGTTACGCTACGGCCTGGGCCAAAATATATATTTTTCATTTCCTGAAAAATGAACATTTTGGAGTTATGAGGTTTCCTCCCGACAGCAGAGATATAGTAATCATTCATCAGATAGCAGCTGTGAAAACCCCAGTCATGTGACTTAAGGTGCAGTACTTCTGTAGAACATCCCTTGTATATTATTGGAAGTCACCAATTCCAACAATACAGGGAATAATATTAAAGGCATGCCATAAAACACAAGAAAATCCATGCTCATACTGTGGACATGAAATATAAAAAAATAATAAAAATGACAATATATTTTATTGTCATTTATTTTTAATTGTATTATATTGTATTTATTCTATTTTACAGCATAACATTTAATAGTAGTTCGTCATTCAGCTATTTCGGGTGGAGGGTTTGTAATGTGTGTATCCAGTAAGCCGTTGTTTGAGGACATCATGGTTACCATGGTGGTAAGTAGGGCCGGATTTACCCTCCCAAGGGCCCCCGGGCCAGACAATTTTTCAGGGGTCCCCGGGGCTGTGCGGTGCATTTCGGAGCCGCGCGTCCCAAAAAAATGCTGTATTTTGTTTTAATTTCGCTGTAATTTTGGGGTACCCAGCCCCACCAAAAGAGAAAGGCAGGCAGGCAGACAACTAGTCGACATTGGCAGAGGTTTCCACAGCTACCCCACAACACACCATCACTGTCTGCAGTGCAGACAGCAGAGCAATTTACAATTTTCAATTTAGGCATTTAGCAGACGATCTTAATCCAGAGCGATTTACATTTAGCAAGAACAAAAGCATGGGAATACATCACATAAAAGCATTTATCATGAAACATGCGTAAGCTAAGAAAGTAACAGTGGAATATCTATATAATGAAACTATATATATACTACTATGTTATACATATGAACTATGGCGTGCTATGACTATATACAATGTAATTATAGTGCTGTCTACATAACATGCTATAAGTCTGTATCAAATGCTATCTAAGTCTACGGAAGTGCTATCTAAGGGGGTAGGGTAAGTGCTATGGGCCATGATGGAGTCTGAAAAGGTGGGTTTTCAGACTACGGCGGAAGATTGGGAGTGATGCTGCAGTTCTGACTGCAATGGGAAGTGCATTCCACAGTTTTGGAGCCAGAAGGGAGAAGAGTCTGGGACGTGTGGAGCGTTGTCCCGGCGTTTTTAGTGAGGGTACTTCCAGCTTCCCGGCGTTGGCTGATCTGAGTGCGCGGGAGGGTTTGTAGGGTTCAATCATACTTGCAAGATATGGGGGAGCCATACCTTTGGTTGCTTTGAATGCCAGCATCAGAGTTTTATATTCTGTGCGGGCAGCGACCGGGAGCCAGTGGAGGGAGCGGAGCAGGGGGGAGACATGTGAGAATTTTGGCTGGTTGAAGACCAAGCGAGCTGCGGCATTGTGGATCAGCTGGAGAGCAGAAGCTCTCAATGTTTTAACCATAATACTAAATATGCAATAACTAAACATAAATCTCACTTGAATTGGATTGCAATACTTTACAATTTCAAATTGTAAAAAAACTCTTAGATTTTTATATTTGTATTTTTTTGGCCCCCCCAGTCGGGGGCCCCCGGGCTGCAGCCCACTCTAGCCCAATGGTAAATCCGCCTATACCACCTCTTGCTGGTAGTTTGACTTCTATACCAATAAAGTGAAAGGTGGAGATGTCATGTTTAAGATCATTGTGTATTTTCTCGGTACATGAGTATTTTCTTATTTAATGAAGCAACGTTTCTGTCCCTCCGGACCTTCCTCAGGCAGCATTCTCCTACATGTTTTAGATCATTGAAATGAACGGCAACAGGATATTCACGGTCATTTGTTCGAATAGAACTCTTATGTTCACTCATTCTCATTTTTAACTGTCTAGTAGTTTTACCGATGTATGCTAAACCACAGGGAAAAAATGGGGGTGATTACAAGAGGACGTCTTGCCACACTGGGCACAATGGCCATTGGCCACATTGTGGCAGAGGACTCAATAAGGTCTGTCTGAGTGAAACCTTGGGGGATTGAAAGTCAGAGTGTACAAGCTGGTCTTTTAAGTGTTTTCCTCGTTTAAAAGAAAACAGGGGAGGTTACTTAAACAATGACGATAGTTCAGGGTCAGAGGTTAAAATATGCCAGTACTTTTTAAACATAGCCTTTATCTCACAAGAGTGTATCTCACGAGAGTGAGGAGAATATGTGGTGACACATTGGCCCAAAAGGCAAATGTGGGCATTCCCACATAATGTGTACGAATGTTCCGATGGCTTTTTGCGGACATAGTGAGCATAGAGGGCTTAGTAGTATTTTAATTTGGCAGTTTCCCCTGGGTGTTGAATAAAATCTTTGAATTAATTAGTGAAATTAACCTCTGGGAAAATCCCTAATTGAGAGAATGTAGGCCTAGCAAGCGCCCCACAGATCATAATAGGCTGCATGTTGTTAACAGTGATATATAAACATGAACAATTAAGATAGATATCTGTGTAGTTTCCATGCAGGCACAAGCTGCATTTCTCACCTAATTATAGTAAAAATGATATGCGCTATAATAAGCGGTGACATCATCGTTTCTCAAAAGCCAGGCCCGGCGCCACGAGGGGTCAAAGGGGGTACTTGACCCCTCAACCCGACCTCCTTGACCCCTCAAAAAAAATATATATTATTATTTTTGTAATGTCAATAATAAAATATAAAAAGACCTTTTGTGCTGGATTGGTTTTCTAGTGATATTTGGCAGTGATATTCACTAGCAGCACTAGTTATAACAACTCAAAACATGCTGCTACAAACAAAAAGTATTGTACAGGCATGCAAGGAACACAGGCATGTGTCATGGCCATCTCCCATCTGGAGAGAACAGGAAGTACAACATTCCTGAGGCACAGGCATTTAACACATGTTAATTTGGATCAACTGAATGTATGTGTCTGACATGATTGTCTGCCATTGGGGGGAGGGGTGCTATTGATGCAGTGGATCAGAGTGGAAAAGTGGGCTGTGGACTATTGTGGACACGCTGAAGAATGTATTCTTTGAGCACAGACGCAGTTCACTTAATGTGGTCTGCAGGTTAATATCAGAATACTGATATGTTATTGATTTCAGCTGTTCCAATTGCTATTCCAAACATGCGAACATGACATGCTTTAATTATTTCAGTTTAATGTGTTAATAGCTTAATGACTAGTACTAGTCTTTTTTTGTCCAATATTTGCATTTCAGTTCATAATCATAAAGTTAATGTATTTTAAATAAAAAAAGATTACTTTTCCGGATTCCAATTCAAAAATAGGTGAAAATAATTCAGGATTCCAATAAAAAAATAGCAAAAAAGCAGATCTACAAGCTCAAAATGCATTGCACTGCGACACGTTTTGAAAATTGTAGATCAGCTACCTTTGACTATATGCATTGTGGCCCTCTGGAGTGAGTTTGAAATATAGTGGCCCTCTCCATCATCAAAGTTTCCCACCCCTGCCCTATCCAATGTTTTGTTTTGTAGCCTACTGCTGATGTTGGCAAATGGCAATAATAGCACAGTAAAGATGATAATGATCTAATATGATGTGTGTAGTTCTTTATAGATCTAGCCTCTTCATTTTTTTATCTCAAAGTGCACCAGATTGAAGCATTTTCATCGCAAAGCAAAACCAATCTGGAGCACGGGAAGGCCCCCCAGACCCCCCGTGGCGGGGCAGTGCTATCATTCTAATCTTGCATAGGACCGCCTGAGTCACACAACTGATACTGCATGCTTTTACGCTTCCAAAAATCTCAATTGACCCCTCCGTCATTTCCTCCTGGCACCGGGACTGTCAAAAGCTCCGTTTTGCATGACTACACAGCTCCACTGATCCGGATATTTTAGAAAATCTTCACTTATTTATCAGTTTCCAAAAACCTCTGGGTCTTTCAGCCACACGCAAACGGCGTTTTCTGCCAATCAAACAAACGCACAAAGAAATGTGCGTTTTGCAAAAGATCCAGATACGTGTGGCATGGGCCTTATTTGCATTTTAAATGCAGATGGCTCTCAGTAAAATCTACACACTTTAACTGTCATTGTCTCCAAGTATCCCCCAATTTACACATTGTATCTAGATGGGTTGTTGACCAGTCATTAAATGTACTAATTAGTATGGTGGTGACTTTTTGTTGGAGTTTTTACCCCCATTGCATCACTCTATCTACATTATATATTTCTGCTTCATTACATGTGACCCTACATGTTTTATTAGTGTGATACTGTATTGCTTTTGTGGAACATGTCACACCAACATTATGCTGCAGATAGAAATAAACAATATTCAATTTAATTCTCAATCTTATTCCTTGTTTCACTGTAATTTTACCTGCAGATTTGCTGTATATTACATAGTATATTTATGTATTTGAGCTTTGTGAATTAATCATTTAACTGATCTACAATGTGTTGTCAGCTTAAATATTGTCTATAACAGAATCATTGTGAACATTTGTGAAAATTGTGGAATAATCTTGAAAAAAAAATCCACAGTTAAATCAAACCAATTGTCTTGACATTAAATATTTTAGATACACTATTAGTCTATACAAAATATGAACAATGTATGTCCATACAGTTAGGTTACTATAGCCTACTGTTAAAATGACAACATTGCTATAGATTGTAAAATTGTGCAATTGTGAATTTGGCATATGAAGATGAAAGAATGAAGACGTTTAATATTCAAAAACATTATTTCATTCACATAGGGCTAAATTGGAAATTAACTGCTGACATCGCTGGCTTTTGGCAAAGAAAAGCACATTGAAACTTGTGTCTATGAACATATCTCTGATGATGGCCCATCATCATCTAGGTGTCTTTTGTTGTGAGCCTTTCACATTGAAATGGAGCCTGACTGCAGTTAACTGGAGGAGAGCTGTGAGGAGGGTTTTCACCACTTCAAGACAATGGGGAGGTGTTACAGCTTTCAGGCTGCACTCTTCTTTAAAGTGACCTTTTGAGAATACATTGGAGTAGGATCCTAACAAAGTTACTGCGAGATAATACACATTATAATCTTGTGAATTTGCTGGATATTTATTTTCAATTAATTGGTAGCAAGACTGTTTAAATGTCATTCCAACTACCCTGTGGTGGAATAAGTAAACCGTGTGATTCAAGCAAAACATTCATTATATTGATGGTGTGTAGGCTATAGGAGTCCAGTTTGTTCTTGACAATTCCAGTCAGTAACATGACATACTATTAGTATAGGCATTGATACTATTGCTGCTTTATTGTATGTTTAATAAAGGATCCCCATTAGAGACACATGCATAAGCCTCTAGTCTTCCTGGTGTCCTGAATAAAGCAAATACAATACAGATGTACAACTATAAATACCAATTAAAAAAACAGAATAATAAAACAAAACAAAAAAGAATACAAAACAAATTAACATTATAAAATCAAATTTAGCAGTAAACAAATACACAAATCACAGTTTATCAGTCCTTGGTCTAATCTTAAATCCTTACAATAATTTTTTATTGTGTGACCACTTTGGATCCAGTGAATGACTGTGTGGAGGAGGGAGGGTGGAGGACAGTATGTTAGACTGTGATTGGTGGAGAGATGGTTCTATTGTTCTCTTAGTCAATCATTCAAAGCAGTTAGTGGCTCTCTGGTATAAGAAGACTTGGTCTGTGTCATTTCTCCACAACTCCTCCAGGATAATTTCTGATCACATCTGACTGTGGACTGCAGACTTCAGGTGAAGATGAACTCTCTCGGGCCCACCAGGGACATTTCTGCTGAACAGGAGGAACCCAAAGACCTTGGTATGTTACTTAACCTCCCTTTTCACTCCAACTGTTCTGTTTTTATTCCCTCGATATTCTCAATAGTAATTGTATTATTGGTCAATAGCTATTATCAGTAGCTTTGCTGTAGATCATTTGTGTTTGCATCACAGCAATAACCACATATTTGTAGTATTACTTAAGGATTAAGTAATCACTTAATTCCTATATTTTTAAGGTTTTTAAGGCCATTGTTAGTTAGCTACCTGGCAGGGATTTGTTGCACAACAATTTTAAGTCTACATATCAACTTATCAACAATCTTTTGTATTTATTCCAATCCAGTGTTGCATTATCATTCTGACTGCCCTGACCTACCAGAGGTGAATGAAAAAAGATGCTTGACAAAGAAAAAACTCCATTGCTGTGATCAGTGTGGACAACACTACTCTCGATTGGCCTACCTTAAAACACACCATAGAATCCACACTGGAGTGAAACCCTATGGATGTGATCAGTGTGGACAACACTTCTCTCAATTGACCCACCTTAAAACACACCAAAAAATTCACACTGGAGAAAAACCCTATGGATGTGAGCATTGTGGACGACACTTCTCTGAAATCTCCAGCCTTAAAAGACACCATAGAATTCACACTGGAGAGAAACCCTATGGATGTGATCAATGTGGACAACACTTCTCTCGAATGTCCCACCTTAAAACACACCAGAGAATCCACACTGGAGAAAAACCCTATGGATGTGATCAGTGTGGACAACACTTCTCTCAATTGACCCACCTTAAAACACACCAAAAAACTCACACTGGAGAACAACCCTATGGATGTGAGCATTGTGGACGACACTTCTCTGAAATCTCCAGCCTTAAAAAACACCATAGAATTCACACTGGAGAGAAACCCTATGGGTGTGATCAGTGTGGACAACACTTCTCTACAATGTCCAGCCTTAAAACACACCATAGAATCCACACTGGAGAGAAACCCTATGGATGTGAGCATTGTGGACGACACTTCTCTCAATTGTCCAGCCTTAAAAACCACCGGATAATTCACACTGGAGAGAAATCCTAGTCACAGTGTTTACATTATGACAAGAGCTTATAGCACATCCATGTAAAAGTGTGGAAAGTCTAACCCTATCATGATCTTTTTTTTTTAATACATTTTTAAGTAAACTTGTATATGCCTACTATTTGAATGACCTGTTTTTGTGTGGTATTTTTTATTCACTGAGTCTTTCAGAGAAAGTCTGTTAGACCATATTTTTCCACCCAATCTATCAATCTATCTACATTATTTCTAACAATGATTTGTCATGATTTATTTCGGCTTCATTACATCTGACACTACATATTTCATTATTATGATACTGCTTTTATACTGTATACTGAACATGTCACACCAACATTATGCTGCAGATAGAAATAAAAGTCTCGATATTCAATTTCATTCTCAATCTTATTCTTTGTTTTACTGTCATTTGACCTGCAGATTTTCTGTAAATTAGATGTAGATTAACTTTGTAACTGTCTAGTAGTTTTACCGATGTATGCTAAACCACAGGGACATCTGATCATATATACCAAGGTTGAAACACAAGTTATAATGCTGTTAATCGTGAACTTCTTGCCAGTATGGGGGTGATTAAAAAAGGACGTCTTGCCACACTGGGCACAGTGGCCACATTGTGGCAGAGGACTCAATAAGGTCTGTCTTGATCTTTGAATCAATTTGTAATGGGTTAGTTAATTGTTATAATTACGAGATTTTAGTGGAATGTCATTCCATACGTTCTGCCAATTTATGCAGATATTGTAGTCCTTTAGATCTATGTTCTAGGGACTGACACAGGAGTGGATTTCCACTCCTGTCCTGTCCCACTCCCACAGAAAAAATCCTGTCCTGTCCCAATCCTGGACCAGGGTAAAAAGAAAATCCTGTCATGCCCCACTCCTGTAGAATGACTCCTGATCCCATCCCGCTCCCACTCGAGATGACTCCCACTCCCATCCCGCTCCTGTTTTTGTTTTTTTCTTCTTTTTAATACCGCATTGTGCCGATTATAGACCACTCCAATAATAAGATGACCATTTTTCAAGACTAATTAGTGAAAAAAGTACATAGTGAAATTAAATTAGTCTAGTCCCCGTCACCGATAACAAAATGAATAGTCTTATATTCAGCACAATATGGTAAGTTAGTCATTAAGGCAATGGATGGCGTTCTTATTTTTTTAAAGAGTATAGTTTCATGCCATTAAACAATGTGGCACCAGGAACAGTTAACGTGGTAAATGTAATGGTATATTATATATATACCATATGGCATATAATGCCTTAATCCAGTTTAAACAACAATCTTCAAAGGCCCCAACACATAATACCTTATACCATACCTATAGTCTTTCCATTATGGGCCAGCTGCTAGATCCCTGTTGCTATTTTGGAATGTATGTCAGTTAAAAAACAAAACATTGGTCAGTCACACCACGCCTATGGTAACAGTACCTTAGTTGAATAAAATAAAACATAAAATACCATGTTTGGGTTTATTCAACTAACGCAAGTCAAAACGCAAGTCAAAAGAGCGTTGTCTCACTGAAAGATGACTACAAATATGGGTGCTTCTGTTCTTTTGGTTGGCGCCACGACCAGCTGAAAATGATCATTATGATTCTAGATAGATGTCATTCCCGCTCCTGCACGCTCCCGTTGACTTTCATTCCCGTCCCGTCCCGATCACGGGATTAATAAAAATGTTAATCCCATCCCACGGGACCCACGGGAATCCAGACAAAATGTCACTCTCTACTATGTTCCATACAGTGATATTACCTGTAGTAACATTTAACTTTTCTTGTAATTTATGATATAACCCGGAAACAAAGACACTTTTAACATTTATACCACTCAATACATGCATTAATGGATGAACTGGTAATGGTTGGTTGAACTTGGTTCCAGGGGACCCGATAAGTGCACATCGCAGTACGCAACTGTAAATAAAAAAGAAGGATGTACCAGGGAGATTATACAAAATTTGTTTAAGCTCTTGAAAAGATCTGAGACCATATTCATTATATATATCTGATAATTTGTGGATTCCTTGTCTTTGCCAATTGGGAAATATGATTGGTCTCTCACCCAACAGTAAGAAATTGGGTAACACTTGCAGATAAGGTTCATTAAATAATGATTAACTAATGCTTAACTAATACATTAGTTAAGCATTATTTCACAATTCATCATTAATTCATGATGACTTCATCATGAATTAACTGTAGTTAGTTAATCATGATTCATGGCATTCATGATTTCATTGTCTCCACCAGGCCGAAGGCATGGGGGGAGAGTATGTTTTGCACTCCGTCCGTCCGTCCGTCCGTCCGTCCGTCCGTGTGTGTGTCCGTGAGCAGCTAATCTCGGCCACCGTTAACCCGGTCGATGCCAAATTTTGCACACACACTCCCTGGATGCCAACGATGAACCTCTGCTCCAAACTTTCCAGAACGGCCTGTTATAGCGCCACCAGGAGGCCGCTTTGTGCAAAACAAGTTTTTGCACAGTACACCTATACAGATTTTGTCCAAACATCACGCAAATTGTACACAGTCTCTCTAGAGCCATTCAACGAAACCGGTCTTTCAGATTTCTCAGACTCCATCCTGATTGGTTAAGATTGGCTCCAAAGATTGGCTCCAAAGTTCATTTACTTTTGTTGCCCTTTTATCCAACCACCAGATGAAGGCAAGCTGCAATGTCCTACATTCCTATCCTGGTGGAGACCTGTGCCCAGAAGGGCACTTTTTCTAGTTTATAGATCAGACTTTTTCGCCCAAATTATGCCCACGATGAGTGCTCAAAGATCTGGCGGGTAAGTTTAGTCAGCAGACTCGGTCTCTCTGGAGGTAATTTTTCCTCAATTCTATGCCCACGATGAGTGCTCAAAGGTGGGTCTGTCCGGAGCTCTCCCTGGTGCTTCATGGATCATTTTTGGACTCACCCATTTTGCCAGATTTGGGCAAAATGGGTGAGTCCAAAAATGCTGCAAATGGCTGGTTCAAGATAATTGTTTATTTAAGAGTCATAGCAACGTTTCTGCCTTTCGGCCTTCTTCAGGCATAGTTTGAGAATAAGCTGAAATCTTCATTAAATATACAACAGTAGGTTTAGGCAACCAATCACATTGCATATCGTTGCTGTCGGGAGGAAACCTCATAACTCCATGTTTGAGGTTTTAGATTTTTTTTGGCATAAATCAGTGCTATTGAGCACCCTTAAAGCCTTACGTCTGTGTGTTGTTTCAAAAAAATTGAACCAATGGAAAGTAGTAAAAAGTGCTTTGGACAAAACCTCTTAACTCCATTGGACCCTCAAAATGTCTGCTAAAGCAACTAACTCCACCACCTCTACCCCTCTCATGGAAGTAATTGACAATATATAAAGACACAACACCAACTTTGATGAGGCTGTATTGCTTTGTTTTAAAAATATAATGTTTTCTTTATTTCCTAAAAAATATATATATATATATATATATTTTTTTTTTTAAGATATTTTTTTGCGGCTTACGCCTTTTTATTGATTTTTGAAGGGACAGACAGTGGGCTGACAGGAAACGGGAGAGAGATGGGGGGATGACATGCAGTAAAGGCCGTGTCGGGTCCGGGAGTCGAACCCGCGGCACACTGCGACTGGATTACCAGTCCGGTGCCCAGACCGTTACGCTACGGCCTGGGCCAAAATATATATTTTTCATTTCCTGAAAAATGAACATTTTGGAGTTATGAGGTTTCCTCCCGACAGCAGAGATATAGTAATCATTCATCAGATAGCAGCTGTGAAAACCCCAGTCATGTGACTTAAGGTGCAGTACTTCTGTAGAACATCCCTTGTATATTATTGGAAGTCACCAATTCCAACAATACAGGGAATAATATTAAAGGCATGCCATAAAACACAAGAAAATCCATGCTCATACTGTGGACATGAAATATAAAAAAATAATAAAAATGACAATATATTTTATTGTCATTTATTTTTAATTGTATTATATTGTATTTATTCTATTTTACAGCATAACATTTAATAGTAGTTCGTCATTCAGCTATTTCGGGTGGAGGGTTTGTAATGTGTGTATCCAGTAAGCCGTTGTTTGAGGACATCATGGTTACCATGGTGGTAAGTAGGGCCGGATTTACCCTCCCAAGGGCCCCCGGGCCAGACAATTTTTCAGGGGTCCCCGGGGCTGTGCGGTGCATTTCGGAGCCGCGCGTCCCAAAAAAATGCTGTATTTTGTTTTAATTTCGCTGTAATTTTGGGGTACCCAGCCCCACCAAAAGAGAAAGGCAGGCAGGCAGACAACTAGTCGACATTGGCAGAGGTTTCCACAGCTACCCCACAACACACCATCACTGTCTGCAGTGCAGACAGCAGAGCAATTTACAATTTTCAATTTAGGCATTTAGCAGACGATCTTAATCCAGAGCGATTTACATTTAGCAAGAACAAAAGCATGGGAATACATCACATAAAAGCATTTATCATGAAACATGCGTAAGCTAAGAAAGTAACAGTGGAATATCTATATAATGAAACTATATATATACTACTATGTTATACATATGAACTATGGCGTGCTATGACTATATACAATGTAATTATAGTGCTGTCTACATAACATGCTATAAGTCTGTATCAAATGCTATCTAAGTCTACGGAAGTGCTATCTAAGGGGGTAGGGTAAGTGCTATGGGCCATGATGGAGTCTGAAAAGGTGGGTTTTCAGACTACGGCGGAAGATTGGGAGTGATGCTGCAGTTCTGACTGCAATGGGAAGTGCATTCCACAGTTTTGGAGCCAGAAGGGAGAAGAGTCTGGGACGTGTGGAGCGTTGTCCCGGCGTTTTTAGTGAGGGTACTTCCAGCTTCCCGGCGTTGGCTGATCTGAGTGCGCGGGAGGGTTTGTAGGGTTCAATCATACTTGCAAGATATGGGGGAGCCATACCTTTGGTTGCTTTGAATGCCAGCATCAGAGTTTTATATTCTGTGCGGGCAGCGACCGGGAGCCAGTGGAGGGAGCGGAGCAGGGGGGAGACATGTGAGAATTTTGGCTGGTTGAAGACCAAGCGAGCTGCGGCATTGTGGATCAGCTGGAGAGCAGAAGCTCTCAATGTTTTAACCATAATACTAAATATGCAATAACTAAACATAAATCTCACTTGAATTGGATTGCAATACTTTACAATTTCAAATTGTAAAAAAACTCTTAGATTTTTATATTTGTATTTTTTTGGCCCCCCCAGTCGGGGGCCCCCGGGCTGCAGCCCACTCTAGCCCAATGGTAAATCCGCCTATACCACCTCTTGCTGGTAGTTTGACTTCTATACCAATAAAGTGAAAGGTGGAGATGTCATGTTTAAGATCATTGTGTATTTTCTCGGTACATGAGTATTTTCTTATTTAATGAAGCAACGTTTCTGTCCCTCCGGACCTTCCTCAGGCAGCATTCTCCTACATGTTTTAGATCATTGAAATGAACGGCAACAGGATATTCACGGTCATTTGTTCGAATAGAACTCTTATGTTCACTCATTCTCATTTTTAACTGTCTAGTAGTTTTACCGATGTATGCTAAACCACAGGGAAAAAATGGGGGTGATTACAAGAGGACGTCTTGCCACACTGGGCACAATGGCCATTGGCCACATTGTGGCAGAGGACTCAATAAGGTCTGTCTGAGTGAAACCTTGGGGGATTGAAAGTCAGAGTGTACAAGCTGGTCTTTTAAGTGTTTTCCTCGTTTAAAAGAAAACAGGGGAGGTTACTTAAACAATGACGATAGTTCAGGGTCAGAGGTTAAAATATGCCAGTACTTTTTAAACATAGCCTTTATCTCACAAGAGTGTATCTCACGAGAGTGAGGAGAATATGTGGTGACACATTGGCCCAAAAGGCAAATGTGGGCATTCCCACATAATGTGTACGAATGTTCCGATGGCTTTTTGCGGACATAGTGAGCATAGAGGGCTTAGTAGTATTTTAATTTGGCAGTTTCCCCTGGGTGTTGAATAAAATCTTTGAATTAATTAGTGAAATTAACCTCTGGGAAAATCCCTAATTGAGAGAATGTAGGCCTAGCAAGCGCCCCACAGATCATAATAGGCTGCATGTTGTTAACAGTGATATATAAACATGAACAATTAAGATAGATATCTGTGTAGTTTCCATGCAGGCACAAGCTGCATTTCTCACCTAATTATAGTAAAAATGATATGCGCTATAATAAGCGGTGACATCATCGTTTCTCAAAAGCCAGGCCCGGCGCCACGAGGGGTCAAAGGGGGTACTTGACCCCTCAACCCGACCTCCTTGACCCCTCAAAAAAAATATATATTATTATTTTTGTAATGTCAATAATAAAATATAAAAAGACCTTTTGTGCTGGATTGGTTTTCTAGTGATATTTGGCAGTGATATTCACTAGCAGCACTAGTTATAACAACTCAAAACATGCTGCTACAAACAAAAAGTATTGTACAGGCATGCAAGGAACACAGGCATGTGTCATGGCCATCTCCCATCTGGAGAGAACAGGAAGTACAACATTCCTGAGGCACAGGCATTTAACACATGTTAATTTGGATCAACTGAATGTATGTGTCTGACATGATTGTCTGCCATTGGGGGGAGGGGTGCTATTGATGCAGTGGATCAGAGTGGAAAAGTGGGCTGTGGACTATTGTGGACACGCTGAAGAATGTATTCTTTGAGCACAGACGCAGTTCACTTAATGTGGTCTGCAGGTTAATATCAGAATACTGATATGTTATTGATTTCAGCTGTTCCAATTGCTATTCCAAACATGCGAACATGACATGCTTTAATTATTTCAGTTTAATGTGTTAATAGCTTAATGACTAGTACTAGTCTTTTTTTGTCCAATATTTGCATTTCAGTTCATAATCATAAAGTTAATGTATTTTAAATAAAAAAAGATTACTTTTCCGGATTCCAATTCAAAAATAGGTGAAAATAATTCAGGATTCCAATAAAAAAATAGCAAAAAAGCAGATCTACAAGCTCAAAATGCATTGCACTGCGACACGTTTTGAAAATTGTAGATCAGCTACCTTTGACTATATGCATTGTGGCCCTCTGGAGTGAGTTTGAAATATAGTGGCCCTCTCCATCATCAAAGTTTCCCACCCCTGCCCTATCCAATGTTTTGTTTTGTAGCCTACTGCTGATGTTGGCAAATGGCAATAATAGCACAGTAAAGATGATAATGATCTAATATGATGTGTGTAGTTCTTTATAGATCTAGCCTCTTCATTTTTTTATCTCAAAGTGCACCAGATTGAAGCATTTTCATCGCAAAGCAAAACCAATCTGGAGCACGGGAAGGCCCCCCAGACCCCCCGTGGCGGGGCAGTGCTATCATTCTAATCTTGCATAGGACCGCCTGAGTCACACAACTGATACTGCATGCTTTTACGCTTCCAAAAATCTCAATTGACCCCTCCGTCATTTCCTCCTGGCACCGGGACTGTCAAAAGCTCCGTTTTGCATGACTACACAGCTCCACTGATCCGGATATTTTAGAAAATCTTCACTTATTTATCAGTTTCCAAAAACCTCTGGGTCTTTCAGCCACACGCAAACGGCGTTTTCTGCCAATCAAACAAACGCACAAAGAAATGTGCGTTTTGCAAAAGATCCAGATACGTGTGGCATGGGCCTTATTTGCATTTTAAATGCAGATGGCTCTCAGTAAAATCTACACACTTTAACTGTCATTGTCTCCAAGTATCCCCCAATTTACACATTGTATCTAGATGGGTTGTTGACCAGTCATTAAATGTACTAATTAGTATGGTGGTGACTTTTTGTTGGAGTTTTTACCCCCATTGCATCACTCTATCTACATTATATATTTCTGCTTCATTACATGTGACCCTACATGTTTTATTAGTGTGATACTGTATTGCTTTTGTGGAACATGTCACACCAACATTATGCTGCAGATAGAAATAAACAATATTCAATTTAATTCTCAATCTTATTCCTTGTTTCACTGTAATTTTACCTGCAGATTTGCTGTATATTACATAGTATATTTATGTATTTGAGCTTTGTGAATTAATCATTTAACTGATCTACAATGTGTTGTCAGCTTAAATATTGTCTATAACAGAATCATTGTGAACATTTGTGAAAATTGTGGAATAATCTTGAAAAAAAAATCCACAGTTAAATCAAACCAATTGTCTTGACATTAAATATTTTAGATACACTATTAGTCTATACAAAATATGAACAATGTATGTCCATACAGTTAGGTTACTATAGCCTACTGTTAAAATGACAACATTGCTATAGATTGTAAAATTGTGCAATTGTGAATTTGGCATATGAAGATGAAAGAATGAAGACGTTTAATATTCAAAAACATTATTTCATTCACATAGGGCTAAATTGGAAATTAACTGCTGACATCGCTGGCTTTTGGCAAAGAAAAGCACATTGAAACTTGTGTCTATGAACATATCTCTGATGATGGCCCATCATCATCTAGGTGTCTTTTGTTGTGAGCCTTTCACATTGAAATGGAGCCTGACTGCAGTTAACTGGAGGAGAGCTGTGAGGAGGGTTTTCACCACTTCAAGACAATGGGGAGGTGTTACAGCTTTCAGGCTGCACTCTTCTTTAAAGTGACCTTTTGAGAATACATTGGAGTAGGATCCTAACAAAGTTACTGCGAGATAATACACATTATAATCTTGTGAATTTGCTGGATATTTATTTTCAATTAATTGGTAGCAAGACTGTTTAAATGTCATTCCAACTACCCTGTGGTGGAATAAGTAAACCGTGTGATTCAAGCAAAACATTCATTATATTGATGGTGTGTAGGCTATAGGAGTCCAGTTTGTTCTTGACAATTCCAGTCAGTAACATGACATACTATTAGTATAGGCATTGATACTATTGCTGCTTTATTGTATGTTTAATAAAGGATCCCCATTAGAGACACATGCATAAGCCTCTAGTCTTCCTGGTGTCCTGAATAAAGCAAATACAATACAGATGTACAACTATAAATACCAATTAAAAAAACAGAATAATAAAACAAAACAAAAAAGAATACAAAACAAATTAACATTATAAAATCAAATTTAGCAGTAAACAAATACACAAATCACAGTTTATCAGTCCTTGGTCTAATCTTAAATCCTTACAATAATTTTTTATTGTGTGACCACTTTGGATCCAGTGAATGACTGTGTGGAGGAGGGAGGGTGGAGGACAGTATGTTAGACTGTGATTGGTGGAGAGATGGTTCTATTGTTCTCTTAGTCAATCATTCAAAGCAGTTAGTGGCTCTCTGGTATAAGAAGACTTGGTCTGTGTCATTTCTCCACAACTCCTCCAGGATAATTTCTGATCACATCTGACTGTGGACTGCAGACTTCAGGTGAAGATGAACTCTCTCGGGCCCACCAGGGACATTTCTGCTGAACAGGAGGAACCCAAAGACCTTGGTATGTTACTTAACCTCCCTTTTCACTCCAACTGTTCTGTTTTTATTCCCTCGATATTCTCAATAGTAATTGTATTATTGGTCAATAGCTATTATCAGTAGCTTTGCTGTAGATCATTTGTGTTTGCATCACAGCAATAACCACATATTTGTAGTATTACTTAAGGATTAAGTAATCACTTAATTCCTATATTTTTAAGGTTTTTAAGGCCATTGTTAGTTAGCTACCTGGCAGGGATTTGTTGCACAACAATTTTAAGTCTACATATCAACTTATCAACAATCTTTTGTATTTATTCCAATCCAGTGTTGCATTATCATTCTGACTGCCCTGACCTACCAGAGGTGAATGAAAAAAGATGCTTGACAAAGAAAAAACTCCATTGCTGTGATCAGTGTGGACAACACTACTCTCGATTGGCCTACCTTAAAACACACCATAGAATCCACACTGGAGTGAAACCCTATGGATGTGATCAGTGTGGACAACACTTCTCTCAATTGACCCACCTTAAAACACACCAAAAAATTCACACTGGAGAAAAACCCTATGGATGTGAGCATTGTGGACGACACTTCTCTGAAATCTCCAGCCTTAAAAGACACCATATAATTCACACTGGAGAGAAACCCTATGGATGTGATCAATGTGGACAACACTTCTCTCGAATGTCCCACCTTAAAACACACCAGAGAATCCACACTGGAGAAAAACCCTATGGATGTGATCAGTGTGGACAACACTTCTCTCAATTGACCCACCTTAAAACACACCAAAAAACTCACACTGGAGAACAACCCTATGGATGTGAGCATTGTGGACGACACTTCTCTGAAATCTCCAGCCTTAAAAAACACCATAGAATTCACACTGGAGAGAAACCCTATGGGTGTGATCAGTGTGGACAACACTTCTCTACAATGTCCAGCCTTAAAACACACCATAGAATCCACACTGGAGAGAAACCCTATGGATGTGAGCATTGTGGACGACACTTCTCTCAATTGTCCAGCCTTAAAAACCACCGGATAATTCACACTGGAGAGAAATCCTAGTCACAGTGTTTACATTATGACAAGAGCTTATAGCACATCCATGTAAAAGTGTGGAAAGTCTAACCCTATCATGATCTTTTTTTTTTAATACATTTTTAAGTAAACTTGTATATGCCTACTATTTGAATGACCTGTTTTTGTGTGGTATTTTTTATTCACTGAGTCTTTCAGAGAAAGTCTGTTAGACCATATTTTTCCACCCAATCTATCAATCTATCTACATTATTTCTAACAATGATTTGTCATGATTTATTTCGGCTTCATTACATCTGACACTACATATTTCATTATTATGATACTGCTTTTATACTGTATACTGAACATGTCACACCAACATTATGCTGCAGATAGAAATAAAAGTCTCGATATTCAATTTCATTCTCAATCTTATTCTTTGTTTTACTGTCATTTGACCTGCAGATTTTCTGTAAATTAGATGTAGATTAACTTTGTAACTGTCTAGTAGTTTTACCGATGTATGCTAAACCACAGGGACATCTGATCATATATACCAAGGTTGAAACACAAGTTATAATGCTGTTAATCGTGAACTTCTTGCCAGTATGGGGGTGATTAAAAAAGGACGTCTTGCCACACTGGGCACAGTGGCCACATTGTGGCAGAGGACTCAATAAGGTCTGTCTTGATCTTTGAATCAATTTGTAATGGGTTAGTTAATTGTTATAATTACGAGATTTTAGTGGAATGTCATTCCATACGTTCTGCCAATTTATGCAGATATTGTAGTCCTTTAGATCTATGTTCTAGGGACTGACACAGGAGTGGATTTCCACTCCTGTCCTGTCCCACTCCCACAGAAAAAATCCTGTCCTGTCCCAATCCTGGACCAGGGTAAAAAGAAAATCCTGTCATGCCCCACTCCTGTAGAATGACTCCTGATCCCATCCCGCTCCCACTCGAGATGACTCCCACTCCCATCCCGCTCCTGTTTTTGTTTTTTTCTTCTTTTTAATACCGCATTGTGCCGATTATAGACCACTCCAATAATAAGATGACCATTTTTCAAGACTAATTAGTGAAAAAAGTACATAGTGAAATTAAATTAGTCTAGTCCCCGTCACCGATAACAAAATGAATAGTCTTATATTCAGCACAATATGGTAAGTTAGTCATTAAGGCAATGGATGGCGTTCTTATTTTTTTAAAGAGTATAGTTTCATGCCATTAAACAATGTGGCACCAGGAACAGTTAACGTGGTAAATGTAATGGTATATTATATATATACCATATGGCATATAATGCCTTAATCCAGTTTAAACAACAATCTTCAAAGGCCCCAACACATAATACCTTATACCATACCTATAGTCTTTCCATTATGGGCCAGCTGCTAGATCCCTGTTGCTATTTTGGAATGTATGTCAGTTAAAAAACAAAACATTGGTCAGTCACACCACGCCTATGGTAACAGTACCTTAGTTGAATAAAATAAAACATAAAATACCATGTTTGGGTTTATTCAACTAACGCAAGTCAAAACGCAAGTCAAAAGAGCGTTGTCTCACTGAAAGATGACTACAAATATGGGTGCTTCTGTTCTTTTGGTTGGCGCCACGACCAGCTGAAAATGATCATTATGATTCTAGATAGATGTCATTCCCGCTCCTGCACGCTCCCGTTGACTTTCATTCCCGTCCCGTCCCGATCACGGGATTAATAAAAATGTTAATCCCATCCCACGGGACCCACGGGAATCCAGACAAAATGTCACTCTCTACTATGTTCCATACAGTGATATTACCTGTAGTAACATTTAACTTTTCTTGTAATTTATGATATAACCCGGAAACAAAGACACTTTTAACATTTATACCACTCAATACATGCATTAATGGATGAACTGGTAATGGTTGGTTGAACTTGGTTCCAGGGGACCCGATAAGTGCACATCGCAGTACGCAACTGTAAATAAAAAAGAAGGATGTACCAGGGAGATTATACAAAATTTGTTTAAGCTCTTGAAAAGATCTGAGACCATATTCATTATATATATCTGATAATTTGTGGATTCCTTGTCTTTGCCAATTGGGAAATATGATTGGTCTCTCACCCAACAGTAAGAAATTGGGTAACACTTGCAGATAAGGTTCATTAAATAATGATTAACTAATGCTTAACTAATACATTAGTTAAGCATTATTTCACAATTCATCATTAATTCATGATGACTTCATCATGAATTAACTGTAGTTAGTTAATCATGATTCATGGCATTCATGATTTCATTGTCTCCACCAGGCCGAAGGCATGGGGGGAGAGTATGTTTTGCACTCCGTCCGTCCGTCCGTCCGTCCGTCCGTCCGTCCGTGTGTGTGTCCGTGAGCAGCTAATCTCGGCCACCGTTAACCCGGTCGATGCCAAATTTTGCACACACACTCCCTGGATGCCAACGATGAACCTCTGCTCCAAACTTTCCAGAACGGCCTGTTATAGCGCCACCAGGAGGCCGCTTTGTGCAAAACAAGTTTTTGCACAGTACACCTATACAGATTTTGTCCAAACATCACGCAAATTGTACACAGTCTCTCTAGAGCCATTCAACGAAACCGGTCTTTCAGATTTCTCAGACTCCATCCTGATTGGTTAAGATTGGCTCCAAAGATTGGCTCCAAAGTTCATTTACTTTTGTTGCCCTTTTATCCAACCACCAGATGAAGGCAAGCTGCAATGTCCTACATTCCTATCCTGGTGGAGACCTGTGCCCAGAAGGGCACTTTTTCTAGTTTATAGATCAGACTTTTTCGCCCAAATTATGCCCACGATGAGTGCTCAAAGATCTGGCGGGTAAGTTTAGTCAGCAGACTCGGTCTCTCTGGAGGTAATTTTTCCTCAATTCTATGCCCACGATGAGTGCTCAAAGGTGGGTCTGTCCGGAGCTCTCCCTGGTGCTTCATGGATCATTTTTGGACTCACCCATTTTGCCAGATTTGGGCAAAATGGGTGAGTCCAAAAATGCTGCAAATGGCTGGTGAGGAAGGCAGGCTCCGTCGTGGGGACTTCACTGGAGTGGGTGGTTTAGGTGCATACAGCGAGGAGCTGTATGCCATAATGGCAAACCCGAGTGTTCTAGATAGATTTAATCATGAATTGGAACATTCCAATGTTCCAATTCCAATGATAAAAAAACATAAAATCGACTCCAAGTTTGCCAAACGTGTCAAAAGTTATAACTCGTTTTCACATAGCCACAACTTGGAAATATGAAAATTATTATTTGATTTGGCCGCCATGGTGACCCCGAAGGTCACAGGCTCTGGCGCACTAGCTTTATCATTAGAGCATGCCCTGGGCTACATATGGGACAAATGTCAGATGCTGTGACACTTTGTATGTATGAAACATAAGCTTTTGGCTAAATGTACTGTGTAGGTTTCATTGTGCTAGGTGACAATCACTTTTGTTGAAAAGTTCTCTTTAACAAATTTGATACATTTCATGATCTAGATTCACATAATAGTAAACTAAGGCACCAATACTTGTATCAGGTGTTAGGTAGGCTATATGTATTTATGACATTTGAGAAAGATTTTGTGTTGCCAAAATCAATATGACAGATTTTACAAGCAAAAACAGCAACACAAGATTTTCGTTTTTTGGTTATATTCTTCTATTTACATTTCTGGCTTGTGACAAAATACTGCAGGATATTATGAGTAGAACCTTTAACCCAAAGTCCAGAAGGGTAGTAGTGCCCATGACACGGGAATGAAATTCATTTTCCCAACACGGCCTAAGGCCATGCAGTACTTTAAAAGTGGTAATTACCATTTTAAAATCAATCCTAAAACGAACAGGCAGCCAAGTGGAGGGAGGCGAGGACAGGAGTAATGTGGTCACTTTTCAAGGTCAGAATATGAGATAGATGATTCGATTTTTGCAATATTTCTGAGTTGGAAAAAACAGGATTGTACAACCTATAGTTACTTGCTGATTAAATGATAGACTGGAGTCGAACATCACACCTAGAGTACGAGCTACACTTTTCAAATTATTGGACAGGTTGCCTGTAGGTAGCTGTGACTGGAAGGCGGGGATGGAATTTGGGGGGGGGGGGGGGGGGCAAAGATAAGGATTTCAGATTTAGGGCTGTATTTTGCGTGTCTTAAGTACCAGGTCTTATTCCCTAACTTGAGTAAACTAAAGACCTGGAGGCGTGATCAATGCCATTTGGCTATTCTGAGTGGCCAAAGAGCATTGATCACGCCTCCAGGTCTGTGGTTTACTCAAGATAGGGAATAAGACCTGGTACTTAAGACACGCAAAATACAGCCCTTAGAGTCATTAAGCTGGAGGAAGTTCTGGGACATTCAGCACTTGATGTCCGACAGACAAGTGAGGATCTGGGATATATCTGTGCTGCCAGGTTTGAGGGGGATGTATAACTGAGAATCATCTGCGTAACAATATAGAAAAAGCAAACAGAAATGTTCTGTCACACACACACAGAGAGAGAGAGAGAGAGAGAGAGAGAGAGAGAGAGAGAGAGTGAATCAAACTGAAAATCAACAACAATCAAAGGGGAAGAGTTAACAGCAGGGAATTGAGTTCCAGGAAATTCAAGCTGGCACACTCGTCAGGTTCTCAGCATAGAAGAATAGGGCACAGCAGCCACCACTGCCACTGTATTGGCTATTTTCAAGCGCACAAATGACAGCTTCCTGCCTAACTTCAACAAAACTAAGTCAGTATCATATAATGTATCAAGTAGTGTAGTGGCTAATTTACACCAACAATGAAACACAAAAGGCCACTAGGCGCCCGGCAGCGAATCTTACACAGAGTAGGGAATGAAGCCATTGTCCATGGCATCACATTGGCCATTGTGATGGTGTTTTATTCAGCTTTCCAGTCCAGACATAGAGCAAAAGATGTTCAAGAGATGTTTGCTATAGGCTCTGACTGTCACAGTATGTGGCTCTGTGTTGCCATACTGTGGCTGTGTGTGGGCGTCGGCTTTCCTCCCAGCTTCCAGCCTTGGCACACCTGTCTGTGGTCACCTCATCGCACTCAATTGACACACCTGCCGGCCATCAACTCTTCAGCCCTCACAGTATTTATACCCTGGTCTTCACTCCACTCATCGTCAGATCATTGTTCAACCTTTCATGGTAGTACTATAGCTTGACTCTAGCCTGTGTTTATGTTCTAGTGAAGTTATAGTCTAGTTATATTTCCTAGTATTTGCTCCTGTGTTTCCTGCAAACTCAAGCTCTTCTCCTCTCCTCCAGAACCCAGCTCACCTATTCTACTGCCTGCTCGTCTGCCTGCTGCCTGCCTGGACTGCTTCCCTCATCCTCCATGTTTGTTTGCCATGCAACCCTCCACAATCTGCAATTCACCATATTGTGAATAAATATCTGAATTTTGCTCCTGTGTTTGGCTCTGCATTTGGGTTCAACTTTCTGCTACCTTGACAGAATGATCTGACCCTAAATGAACCCAGCAGAGCTAAAGCTATTCAAGAGTAAGGTTGCCGATTTTGACCATGTGGTGGCACGCCTCATGGCCTCTCCCTTGAGCCAGCATACTACGCTCCACAGAGATATTTCAACTCAACAACAGTGGTTCGCAGAGAGGCCATGGGTGAGTCATTTTGTTCCCCAACTTGACATTATCCGTGATCGGCTCAAGACTTTTCTGCATACCAGTTCAGTTTCCACTGCTTCCCAGCAAGATCTCCAGTCAATTAGACTAGGATTTGTGGCCCTTCAACCTGCCTTTTATGAGCCTAAGCAGTCAGCTACTCATCCTGTTTCTGTGTTAAATGAGCCCGCCTGCACTGAATCGGACAAGCTAAACACCCAGTCAATTAGTCTGCTGGCCTTTTTCAGCAGTAGGGTCCAAATCCCAGCATATTCTGAGCCAGCTGTAGACCCATTTCTGGGCACCAGGCTGGCCCGGGGAGGTCCTCGTAGTACCACCAAACGAGCAAACCTCTCCTTGGGTCGCCAAGCCACCATACCCAACCGGTCCAGAGCCACAGCAACTCCCACCTCACCTCCAGGGTGTGCAGCACCCACCTCACCTCCAGGGTGTGCAGCACCCACCTTGCCTCCAGGGTGTGCAGCACCCACCTCGCCTCCAGGGTGTGCAGCACCCACCTCGCCTCCAGGGTGTGCAGCACCCACCTCACCTCCAGGGTGTGCAGCACCCACCTCACCTCCAGGGTGTGCAGCACCCACCTCGCCTCCAGGGTGTGCAGCACCCACCTCACCTCCAGGGTGTGCAGCACCCACCTCACCTCCAGGGTGTGCAGCACCCACCTCGCCTCCAGGGTGTGCAGCACCCACCTCGCCTCCAGGGTGTGCAGCACCCACCTCGACTCCAGGGTGTGCAGCACCCACCTCACCTCCAGGGTGTGCAGCACCCACCTCGCCTCCAGGGTGTGCAGCACCCACCTCACCTCCAGGGTGTGCAGCACCCACCTCACCTCCAGGGTGTGCACCTCCAGGGTGTGCAGCACCCACCTCGCCTCCAGGGTGTGCAGCACCCACCTCACCTCCAGGGTGTGCAGCACCCACCTCACCTCCAGGGTTTGCAGCACCCACCTTGTCTCCAGGGTGTGCAGCACCCACCTTGCCTCCAGGGTGTGCAGCACCCACCTCGCCTCCAGGGTGTGCAGCACCCACCTCGCCTCCAGGGTGTGCAGCACCCACCTTGTCTCCAGGGTGTGCAGCACCCACCTCGCCTCCAGGGTGTGCAGCACCCACCTCGCCTCCAGGGTGTGCAGCACCCACCTCGCCTCCAGGGTGTGCAGCACCCACCTCGCCTCCAGGGTGTGCAGCACCCACCTCGCCTCCAGGGTGTGCAGCACCCACCTTGCCTCCAGGGTGTGCAGCACCCACCTTGTCTCCAGGGTGTGCAGCACCCACCTCGCCTCCAGGGTGTGCAGCACCCACCTCGCTTCCAGGGTGTGCAGCACCCACTTTACCTCCAGGGTGTGCAGCACCCACCTTGCCACCTCCGGCGTCTCCTCCCAGGACTGCAGCACTTCCGGCGTCTCCTCTCAGGCCTGCAGCACCTCCGGTGTCGCCTCCCAAGCCTGCAGCTTCCCTGGCATCGCCTCCCAAGCCTGCAGCTTCCCTGGCATTGCCTCCGTGGGCAGCTTCCCTGGCATTGCCTCCGTGGGCAGCTTCCCTGGCATTGCCTCCGTGGGCAGCTTCCCTGCCCCCGCCTGCGGCTTCCCTGGCATCGCCTTCGGTGTCTTCTGCCTCGTCTCGGCCCCCGGGCCGACCGCCCGATGACCACAGTTCTGCCTCGTCTCGGCCCCCGGGCCGACCGCCCGATGACCACAGTTCTGCCTCGTCTCGGCCCCCGGGCCGACCGCCCGATGACCACAGTTCTGCCTCGTCTCGGCCCCCGGGCCGACCGCCCGATGACTCCGCATCTGTCTCGTCACAACCTCCCGGCCGACCGCCCGATGACTCCACATCTGCCTCATCCCAGCGTCCAGGCCGCCCCCCTGATGACTCCAGTTCTGCCTCAAACCAGCGTCCAGGCCATCTATCTGGGGTCCAGGTTTCCAGACAGCATGTGCCTAGTCCCTTGCCCTGGTCTCCCTCCTCCGGACCCCCTCCACCCTCCCTGCTTCGTGTTCCTGATCTGCATTGTGGGACGTCTGGAAGCCGTCCCTTAAGAGGGGGGTACTGTCACAGTATGTGGCTCTGTGTTGCCATACTGTGGCTGTGTGTGGGCGTCGGCTTTCCTCCCAGCTTCCAGCCTTGGCACACCTGTCTGTGGTCACCTCATCGCACTCAATTGACACACCTGCCGGCCATCAACTCTTCAGCCCTCACAGTATTTATACCCTGGTCTTCACTCCACTCATCGTCAGATCATTGTTCAACCTTTCATGGTAGTACTATAGCTTGACTCTAGCCTGTGTTTATGTTCTAGTGAAGTTATAGTCTAGTTATATTTCCTAGTATTTGCTCCCGTGTTTCCTGCAAACTCAAGCTCTTCTCCTCTCCTCCAGAACCCAGCTCACCTATTCTACTGCCTGCTCGTCTGCCTGCTGCCTGCCTGGACTGCTTCCCTCATCCTCCATGTTTGTTTGCCATGCAACCCTCCACAATCTGCAATTCACCATATTGTGAATAAATATCTGAATTTTGCTCCTGTGTTTGGCTCTGCATTTGGGTTCAACTTTCTGCTACCGTGACACTGACTGACTGTCTGTCAACTGGTGCACACACACTGTAAACAAAACATATAATAAATGCATTATAGCATTATTTAGCAAAATAGAAAAATACTGAATTACCAAAAATACTAAATAGGACAAATTAAAGTATAGTATCTCTGCTGTCGGGAAGAAACCAACTAACTCCAAACTAAAAAAAAATCTGAAAAAATAAAAATCGTGCACACATAAGACCTCAAAGGGGGCTTCAGCCCCTGCCCTTTTACCCATCTGTAAAACAACTACAACCAGACCATGAATGCATGCATCTATTATACAATTGAACGCAACCCAGACCCAAAGTCAATAGCTACGTCACTACTGCAACGCCATCTTACACACTACGCTCACACGGCAGTGACGTCACACACTTACCCTCCGCGTCGTTCAGGAGCTATCTCCTCATGTCGCGCAGAACGCAGAGCCTCAACACCACCTGCAGAACAATGGTCATTGCACTGCCACCAAAATCGCCGCCTTTCAAAACAGTTGTTACAAGGTGCTGTACAATAAAATAAAAGGAATAAAATAAGAACATTTCAATTACTACAAACACTATCGCCCCAAGCACCCGCACCCCCGTACGCACACACTCACACACACGGAACACTGTCGCCAGGTCTAGGAAAACAAGGCCACAAAAATGTCATTCAACACGCTACTTACACACACTACAACTTGCTTAAAACTTGCGGACCTGGCAACACTGGCACTGCATCCTGTTTTCCCATAGGCTACTGTTGCTAATTTCTTGCCACATCTAAGAAAACAAGCCCACAAACCGTGACTTCCTACAGCCTACTTACACACTATAATCTTGGTAAACATGCTTGTAAATAACCGAACAAGATCACGGACCGGATCTCGATACTCCCTCTTTTTCGCTGGATGAAGTGCTCATCTTGGGGGGGGGGAACCCCCCACTCCGCTCTCCTCTTCCCCGGGCCACGAGCGAAACCTTCCGGGCTATTTTTTTAATAGCGGCTCTGTATGTAATGTTAATGTTGATTTAGCAAGAGCATACCGTATTTATGGAAAGAAATACAATTGTATATATCCAGCACGTCGTAAAATCAATTAAAACAGCTTGTGTTTACGTGTGGGTTCCGGACATTCAGTCCCAAGTCTCCCGGGGAAGGGAGACCCTGTCACGGCGCTGTATGTCTGTCACTGACCCTCCTCGGCTGCCTATATCGTGGCAGTAGGAGGCCGCTCCTCCACCACCCCCCCAGACCCTCGTTTACAGCATCAACACATTTAAAGTTTGCTTTTAATTAGCAGATGATGTGAAATTTGGCCAACTAGTAGGCACACTTTTATTACTTAATAAATAATCAATATCACCGGAACGGAGTCCGGTGCAACAGTTGTGTGTGTGTGGTGTGTGCGTGAGTGAGAGAGAGATATTGTTTACTTAACGTTAACAATAATAGTTAATAGGGCCATTATATCTCTCTCACACACACACACACGCGGTGCACACGACCGAAACCACACCGTTTGCACACATCTCACCATGCACAACACCAACAGTGTTTATTCCAATTAATTTTGACATGCGTGTGCAGGATGCCGTGATACAAGCGTGAGACCCACACAGGGCGCATATCTCTCTCTCTCTCTCTCTCTCTGCGTGCCGCGGCATGTTTGTGATAGCGCTATAGGGATACAGGGCGTTATAATCTTCAGTTTCATTAAATAACTCTGTCTCTCTTCGCACGTGCACGCTTGCGCACGCACACACACACACACACACGCACAAGGTTCAAACCAAAAGTTTGCTCTGCTCTGCACTGTTGATTCCGATGCGGTAATGCATAACGGCAATATTGGGCTAATATAGGCTACCAATATGTGGGTAGCCTACAGGGATTTACCGACGGAATGAAGGTTATATATATCTGATCATCTATACAGTCGACAGACAGTATAGATGTGAGTGAGTGAGTGAGTGACTGAGTGAGTGAGTGACTGAGTGAGTGAGTGAGTGAGCCACAAAACATTGGATGCCAAGTTCTTCCGCGCATTATTTATTTCCCAGTCCCACCACGGATTCAAAGTAACCACTAACCTGTGAGTGTGAGTGTGAGTGTGTGTGTGTGTGTGTGTGTGCGCGCAACAACAACACATAATAATAATTAATAACCCATCCGTTTCTACACAATACTGGGTTTACAAACACAGCTGCAACATGAAGTGGAGTCTGTCAACTCCCGCGATTTCCTTCTTCCCATATTGCGCTGCAGCGTAACTCTGGGATGAGCGGGCCCCACAATTCTAGTTTACTATACATGGTGAAAGAAATGCACATGCCACTCCTCTCCTTTCCATGCCATCATCATCATCATCATCATTTTTCGACCGCGGTCGAGATAATGGCTTCCACAGACTTCCCGGTCCTTCATTGCCACCCCCAGTTCCTGCCTACTGAAGCATGTGTCCCTAGCGATGACATCAGGGAACGACAGCTTAGCTACCTCTGGTCCACCCTGAGGCAGGACTCCAGAGAAGGGGAGATATAACCTCATTGTCAGCTCTGTAGCAGTGGCCGGCAAACTGCGCTCTTCTGGATCGGACCAGTGAAGAAACACGGGGAAGGTTGCCTTATATTAGATTAGTCGATGGGTGGCTCTTCCAAGACAGATTTTGCGCTCTCATTAGAAGGCGGGTGTAAGTGCCATCCAACCGATTCTCTTGTTTCTGTGAAAGTGTGTCAATGTCTCTGAGCCATAGAGTAGAATTGGCTCAACGGTCGTCCTACATATTTTTACTTTTAACATCTTACTAAGCTGGGATGACCAGATCTTATGCATGTCATTGCAGGATGACCAGGCCATTCTCTTCCTAGTTTGAAAGTCCTTTTGTGAAGAAGATATTATGAACCCAAATACTTGTAGTCATCAACCCGTTTCAGACCAGTGTTGTTAAGTGTTTTTATAATGTGGTTATTGTTGGATTAGCATATGTTTACATCAGTTTTCGTCTCGTTGGGATAAAGACCAACACAGTTGGAGGCCTGCTCAAGACTGCCTGAGCGTATTCCAATGATTGACTGAAAAGCGCGATGTCATCAATTAAATCAGTGTCGGTTAGGTATTTAGCAGGATGACGAGAGCTTCTCCTAGGGCAGTGTTTCTCAACCTTTTTTGTCCCAGGGCACACTTTTCATAGCCTAAAAGTCTCGGGGCACACCTAGATATATGGTGTGTGTATATATACCGGTGTATATATATATATATAATATATAAAATATATATATTATATATAATATATATATATATATATATATATATATATATATGAACCCAATATACTTTTAAAAACACACATGACAGCACTCGTCAAATAACTTTAAAGAGAAAGAAAAGGACAGAGACAGTGACTCAGTTTCACCAATTTATTTTTGAAAACTCATACAAAATATAGCACACACAGTATGTTCAATTTGTCAATGCAAAGTAATACTTCTAAATAAAAAAAGGAGTTGTAAAAACAAGAACAAAAATCTTTTGCCACAATACAATGGTCTTAAACTTGAGCACTTTTGTACAAAGAAAATCGTAAAAAATAATTGATAAAAAGAAAAGTAAATATGTTTGACAAGTTCTGTCTTAGTGTGAACCTTGAGCTTGTTTGTTTTTATCCTGGATACTATCAATGATAAGGGCTACCAATTACACCCTAGGACCTAGGGTGTAATTGGTAGCCCTTATCATTGATAGTATCAACTGACGAAGAACATAATCAACAACAATAATAAATAGAAACGGGGCAAGTGTGTAACCTTGGAGAATGCCAGCAAGGATGGGGAATGATGGTGTTTCTCCGTCAGGAGAAAGGACGATCGCTGAGGTATTTGTATATATAATTTGTATATAGAACATGCCATACTCGAACGCAGCATTTTGCGTTGAACAAATTTGTTTAAAAATCCATGTCGTACACACCGCATCTCCTCTAGCTAAAGGGTGCTGGATTAGGCCAGCAGATCTACAAGCTCACAACACGTCACAGAGCTTGTAGATCTGCTAGTTTCCTTATTTTAGCCCATGCCTTCTTTATGGGACTTCAGTCCCCGCCTCTCTAACACTCTCTGCACGTCCCTGGTGGGCCGCGATTGGTCACCCACAACTCTGGGGTGAGCGAAATGTAATTTAAACTGATCAGTGCTATAGACCAAAATTCCGTTTCCTGCGTCATCTGGTTTCCAGGGTAATAAGTGGAGTTAGCAGTTTGAGGTTTAGCAGGGGGAACATGCAGATGGATTCTGCCACTAACACTATGATCCCGTGCGTGCGTGTGTGAGAGAGAGAGAGAGAGAGAGAGAGAGAGAGAGAGAGAGAGATCCAGGAAGCTCATTATCTCTGTATGTGTAATAGAGAGCAATTATACACGCTGTGTATAATAGGGACTGCAGTTAGATTTTTTTATTTTTTAATGTCAATCAAATTGACATAATGTAGCTTTTAGCGTAGGTTCAATAAGGAAGATCCTAACCATTCCATTCGGCCTTCAGCTTCATAACAATCTACGTCATTTCACTGTACCTTCGTCAGGCAGCCTCTGTAGACATTTTTAAAGCTCAGCTCACTTCTACAACATTGCCTTTAATTGATCTTATATTTTTTATTTTTCATGTCCTCAATGTACTGCATTACTGCTTGTTTTTTAATGTCATTGCCTTGCTTTTCTTTTATTCTCCATTGTTCTGTAAAGCACTTTGAGCTGCATTTCATGTCATGAAAGGTGCTATACAAATAAAGTTTTATTATTATTATTATTATTATTTCCGTTCCCACGCTGTCAAAGCTCGTTCATTCACAAAACCAAGCTTGAGCACTTTCGCAGCAGCGAACCAGCGATTAGGCTCGTTCTTTAAAATGCCTTGTCTCTAACCTGTCATTCTCCTTTCAGCCAGCGACCAAGCAACAGCTTTGCTATCGCTCCCGGCATGCTATTAAATCAACACGGATTTACGTTCCTGCTATTCGCGTGTCCGGTTTGGACAGGGATATAGACAACCTATCCCTTAATGGAGATATCGTGTTCGACTCCCAAACCCAGGACCAGACCGGCACTACTCCTAGGAGAAGTAGCAGGCTGTCAGCTAGGCAGCCAGCTCAAAGGCAGGAGGCAAATGAGTTTCTCCAGCACCTGGCCGCTTTCCAACATTATCCCAGCACCAGGGCTGTCAGCTGCCCAAGTCATTACTCTGGTTAACGTCGCCGACCAAGCCCTAGCTGCTCAGTCCTACCCGGCATTGCTGCGCCTCCCGTCTCCGCAGCAGTAGTGGTTCCAATCGCCGCCACCATCACTGCTCCCATCGCCGCCTCTACTCCTGCTGCTCCCATCACCGCCACCATCACTGCTCCTCCTCCCGTTTTCACCGAGTCCAGGCCAAGTCGCGGAAGGAAGAGTTCCAGAAAGTCCTCCCCTCCTCCTCAGCGGCAGCAAGATCCTTGACCTCCAGCAAAGCAGCCCAACCCTATTCCTAGCGGAAGCGGCACCCGGTTCCAGCCCAAGTCCAGCGACATGCAAGCCATACTTGCCAACGTCCTGACAAAGGAGAACCGGCCATCCGTAATAATCAATGCATCATGTCCATCAGCATACAGAGCTGGAAGGACCTAATTGAAGCATTTGAGATCACGGCGCCCATGATCCCAGCAAATACTGAAAATGTGGAGTGATCTTTAATGTTTTTTTTGTTTTGTTATGGCTGCACAAAAAATGTATCGATGGAATGCAGCACGTGTAAATAATAATTCACGCCTGTCGTCACTGGAGCAAGCCACCACTCCCCCTGCGCGCCCGGCTCCTCAGGCTATCCTGCTCCGTTCACCGGCTCCAGTCTACCCCGCAGCGCAGCAGCCCACCGCCCACAGTGCCCCCGTTTCCGCAGTTCCCATCCAGCCGCCTCAGTATTCCCTGGCCTCTGCCGTCAGCTCCACCGGTCAAGGTAGAGCATACATCACTCAAGCCGCTAATGTTTCCCCCCGCCTGAGAGCAAACATTATTCAAGGAAAAGATATTAATTTGATCAGCCTCCTGCTTACCTCTCCCGAATGCCGAATGCAATAAAATAATTGCTGAAGGTGATCATTTCACGGCAGTCGTAAAGGCCTCCGACCCTCGCCTATCTAGGGATCTGGTAATTGGAGAATTTCTGGTGGCCTTCGGCCTTTACCGTGACGTCATGTGCTCGGTATACCCTCAAAGAAGGCATGAGTTCGACATATACCTGGCTTTGATCGGCGACCTAAATCTGAAATATGGGAGGAACATCTTCTACCAATACAATTCAATTCAATTCAATGCAATAATTTATTTGCCATGTCAACAAGTGATAGGAATTTGTCTTGGTTCATACTCAACATATACAGACAACCATAGATACACAAACAAGAAGGACAGTACAATACAAAAACAAAAACCAGCAGCATAGGAAATTACATTCAGTTTATTTTAAAATGCTATATGTGTATACTATGAGTTCAGATGTCTAATGGCTAGTGCTATCCCTGAAGCGACATGTTGAGCTCTGGATACTTCTATATCTCCTGCCTGATGGGAGGAGATTGAAGAGGTGATGTGCAGGATGGGAGTTGTCTGCAAGGATTTAATTTGCCTTCCTAATTATTCTGGTGGAATAGAGTGAGGAAAGTGTAGGGAGGCTGCATCCAATGTTTTTTGATGCGCGACGTACTACTCTTTCAAGCTTTAATTTGTCTTGAGAGGTTGTGTGACCAAACCAGACAATCATGGAGAAGGTGAGAACACTTTCAATAGTGGCCCTATAGAAGTGAGTCATGGCTGCTTTGCCCAAGCCCAACGCTTCAATCTCAAAACGCCAATTGCTATCCCTGCTACTGTAGGTCATTTAAACTTTGCCATGCCTCAAGGCCGTTCTTTCATTTCCTGGCTGTTGTGCCTGGCCTCCTCCGTGCTTGATCTATTTGACTCGGTGTCTCTAGATGATGGCTGCAGGTCCGACTTGCACTTGTTCCGCTATCCCCGACATCATGTTGTTCATGCTGCGTTTGACATGGCTGTCACTCATAATTTCATGCCTTTTAAATGCCTTGTTCTTATCGAGCCCACTATCGAGCATTTTCTATTATTTGGAGGAAAGACAGCAGACAATACATTCTGAACAGAACCAGTATCTTTTACTAGGGTCTTCAAATACAGTACATTTCTAACAGGCAATTGACCTTTTTAGGTCTTTTTCCAAAAGAATTATTAAAAATAAAAGAAAACCGTAAATGAAAACACACTGCCTCCTCACGTATTAGGACAATACCAGTCACCAGAAAAAAAGTTTGGGTGTTTTCGATGAATCTATATCACAGTTAGAATGGAGTTTGAAGTTAGAATGGCTTATAGGAAGGAGGTGGGGCAGGTAAAATGAATATCAAATATCTAATTACTGAATCAAAAAACGTAAAAACTCTGCTGTGTTCACATAAGTCTGAGGCCTGTGAAGAGAGTCACATTTAACCCTCAAGTTCAGGTAAAGTTTCATTAATAATACGTTAGTTACATTGGCATGATTGCATATCTCTGGCTCTGCTGTCGGGAAGAAACCACCTAACTCCAAAATGTTCATTTTTCAGGAAATTAAAAATAAGAAAAAATCAGGAAATTAAGAAAACAAAGCAATACTGCCTCATCAGTTGGCGTTGTGAGTGTGACTTTATATATTATCAATTACTTGCATGAGATTGGGAGAGGTGGTGAAGTTAGTTGCTTTAGCATACAGTTTTTTTTTTTACTACTTTCCATTGGTTCAATATTTTCAAAACGACTCACAGACGTAATTCTAGCGTCAGTCCCCAGGTTCATGTATTTTTTTAGTTGCATTGAAATCGCCATAGGAGGATTTTTAGATTGCTTCATATAAGAACTGTGTTTGAAAAATAAACATGTCATCCCGGCCGCTTCACTCATATGGATATGAAGAATCAACTGACTGAGAGAAAACGCTAATGTTACTGCTACTGAATTAGTTACATTTTCGCTAGAAGCAGACTGTATCATGAGTGACTGACTGTTGCAAACGATACAGAGACACCTCCCTGACAATAACGCAGAGACAGCTTGTTTATTTTTGGACCACAACGCTTATAGTAGACGATATTAAGATCACCCCATGTTATTCTCCATAGAGAAATTACTTCCGCGAACCAGGGGAATCGAAGGGATGAGCGAGTTACGTCAGGACTTCGGTGCTCTATAGCATTTTAGATATAATACAAAAAAATCTAATCAAAAATGGAGTTAGGTGGTTTCCTCCCGACAGCAACGATATATAAGTATATGTAAACACATAAAATCATGACAGCTTCTTAACAACAATATAAACTATCCCATCTTCTTTTTTCTTTTGTACACAGGTGCAGGAGTTCGAACGGGAGACCCACGAGAGAATCGGACTCATAATCATACCTGATTCTCTTGAGTCACCCGTTCCTCCTAGGGCTAGGGTGGCAAGGAGGAAGCCGAGGCAGACTGTGGTGACCTTCAAGTGGGACGACGTTTTGAGAGAGGTGTATGGGCAGCAACTGGCCATGCCCATGAACCCAGGCCTTTTTATCCTCCCTAAAAGACAATGGACAATGGTTCAATGGACAAGACGTCGCAGAACTCGCCCCGGCGGGAAGGGTAGTTACCACTAAAGTCCAAACCACACCAAAGGGTCGAGTCGGGACGTTTTTTAAGGTCAACCACATTAATGCAACTCATTGCAGTGCACTTGGTTTTGTCCCGACCCGACCCTTTGGTGTGGTTTGGGCTTTAGAGTGACGCCTTGATGCCCTGGAGACTTGTAAATATGTGTAAATATCTTTGTAAATACTTTTATATTGTTTTTATTGTGTGAAATTTACATTGTTTGCATTTATTTAGCCGTTGCCTGTTATTATACTGTTTATACATTTGTAGTTATTGTAAATAAATTAGTGTGTGAAATTCACATTTTTGCATTTATCTTTACCTTTGAAACAGATTATTTGAAATTAATATGCATAACTTTAAACATCTGCTCTTTAAACATCCATCAAAATGGACAGCAAAGTGAGCAAACAAATCTGGATACATTTCATTATACAGCAACCACCAAACATAACATAATAGGACATGGAACATGTCCCAAATAATATAGAACTGAGCCATTGAAAAATAGCAGATCTACAAGCTCATATCGCAGCACTTGGCGCTATGAGCTTGTAGATCTGCTATTTTTCAATAGCAGCAATTGAAAAATCGTGAAAATGTGGCGCAAATCTTTGGATATATATTGTTTCAGAGCGAACGTTTTTAACTAAAATCTTTGCTTCTGGGGGAGTCCCCAACAACATATTTTCAGATGGGGGTCGGCGGCCAATTACATGTACTTTTGGGGGTCCTTGACATAAATGTTTGAGACATAGAAACACAGAAAACTCACGATTTAGACGACTTTCGTAGAATCGTCCTCAGGTCTAAATGGGTTAAAAAAAAGTGCATGGTTTGAGAAGGTGAACTTTAGTCAACCAACAACGTTTAAGACTTAAACCACTTAAACTATAAGTGGTGCATTGCAAAACAACAACTGGGATTGGGGGATGTGAATGGCTAATTGGGACTCTTGTGAAACACTGCAACAATGTTGATGAAGGCAGAACTAAAGTCCAAAAAGAGGATCCAGGCATACATGTTAGTAAAGTCCATAAAGGGGATTGATTCCTGGCATACGGTACTTGTCAGGTGCCGCAGGATGTAGTAAAGGCTCATGTTATAAACATCCTCAATTTAGCGGTTCACTATATGGGCCTCAAGTGGGCTTGTCAGCGGGCACCAGATGGTTCCCATTTGGGCTTGCCCGTGTGGGCTTTAAGTGGGTTCTACATGGGCCCTAAGTGGGCCCCAACTAGGCAATTTTATGTGGGACCCTAGTGGGTCTTAACTGGGCTTGCCCATGTGGGCTTTCAGTGGGTTCTACCTGGACCTGAGGTGGGCCCACCTTGGTAATTCTGTGGGACCTGCCTTTTTCCCATATGGGATAGATGTGGGATCCAAGTGGGCTTGCCAAACCCACTTAGGCTTGAAGTTGGTTCTGACTGGGCACTGGTTCCTTTGAAAAAATGAAAAATGTTAGAAAATATATCTTTGACAATGTTTATTTAAAACATGACAACAAAATAATAAAAATAACAGTGAAAATAATAGATAAGGAAGCAAACATTTGAGTTAAAAACGTTCGCTCTGACAGAATATATATTCCAAATGTGTGCCACATTTTCACGATTTCACGAAAATAGCAGACCAACAAGCTCAATAGTGCGCCACTCACTTTTTCAATAGCTGCATCTGCTGTTGTCCTTGTTCTGCACAGTGTTGCCAACTCTTGTGAGAGAAATAAGCCCACCACCAAAAACAAGCCCAAAACAAGCCAACTCTTAGCGAGAGAAATAAGCCAAATCTTCCCTCGAAAAACAAGCCAAAACAAGCCCAATAATATCGCACTTCTGCAGCGGAACAGCCGTTCCAGGCTTGAGGCACGTTGGTATAAATTCCCCCTGGGCTAATTGTCCTCTGTCTGTTTATATAAGGTGTTTAATTATGCATTGTCTGTTACGGATATATTATCTCTAATTCAAGTTAATTATATAACAAAGTCTATATTTGTTTGTTTGTATCATTGTTTATAGTGGGAAAGTTTTCTCCTGTGTTTTCTCAGAGTAGCCTACGCAGGTGTTTTCTCAGAGTACTTTATTACCGTATATTTATTACAGACAAAACACTATTAACCACTTCAGCCTATACATTGATGTGCTTTTGTTTCACCATGTATACAGTAGCTCTATTCATGGCAATTGCTGAAGGGCGGATCAAGGTTTCAGCTATTGTGTGTGGCATTTTTAATTTAGCTATTTGATATGCCACTTCGTATGAGGCCAACGTGGCTTTGGCGGGTATAGTATGGCTTCGCACTGCAGTCTTTTGGGACTGCAGCGCTAACTGTTTACGTTGGAAAGACTCCACCGGTTGATCACTGCATTCAGGATGTTTTGTAAATAAATGCCTCTTCATTTTGACTGGCTCGAGGCTTTCGTTAGCCAGAATGTGTGAGCACAACACTCATTGCGGATAGTCAGTTTCATTTTGCACAAGGCAACTAAATCCAAATTGCAAAAAGTCCTCCTGATATTCGGAGGAGCAGTAAGCAGGGAGAATAATTTAGCTAATCTTCACCTTCTACCTTGTTTGTACTTTAGTCTACAGGAAAGAGAACGGTGAAGACGAAGAGGAGTTGATTGGAGGGGTGTGCTACTGCGTTGTCAAGAAGCACAGCATTTATGTGTTGGCAATAGCCCGCAAGCAGAAATACCATAAAGAAGGCATCGGTATGGTGTTCAGTACCACATAGTACACATACAGTTATAGCAGTACTTCACAGTGGAGTTCACTTGAAATGAATCATGGGTTTTATTTGAAAAACTGTCACTACCCTCGTTCTAGGTCGAAAGATGATGGGCCACATCTTCGACTGTGTCGAACACAATAAATCGTACAAGGATATTAGGCTGTGAGTAATAGTGCTTTCAACAAATGTGATGATTGTGTTTGGTTTCACATGAACAGAAACAGAAATCACCCCTCAAAAATAAATTAACTAATGAGCTAGTTCGGCACCTTTCATTTTTGCTGTAACTAATTCTCAATCCATTTCCCTCCCCTGCAGTCATGTGGCGACCGTGAACCAGAACGCCATTGACATTATAATTTTTAGAAGAAAGGGAAAGAAGAAGACTACTACAGTTCTAAGGGAAACCCTGCATGGAAAGATGCATACTTGTATGAAATCCAAAGAGGAGCTGTGGTGTCCACATTCAGAAAAATAAAATAATGAAACGTATGTTTTTTATTCTTTAAAAAAAATCAAGAACAGAAAGCTTGTAGATTGTTTGCCATTGACCAACAGCGAAGTATACGATGTAAGGGTTTTTAGAATAATATATAATGGCTTCTTTGTATATTATATAGAAGCTGTTATATGACTTTACTGACTGGCAGCGTATGTATTAACTTCTCAGCAAAATGGCACTCTTAAAAATAGGTTGATTGAATATATTGACATGGAGAGACCTGTGCCCCGAGGGGCACTTTATCTTTTGTTATCAAAATAACTGCGATTAACAATTTTATTGTGTTTTTCCATTTAACATGGAACATAAAAATTACATTTCTGTTTAGACCACAGACAATGGGTAAGGTTTAGTAATAGCCCGATGGCTTGTATTGACAACAGAATAAAAATAGAATGGCAGATACACAATGATAATTCTCATACAAAACAAATAAAACAAAACAACTGTACTTAGACAGTTGTGAGAAACAAAATAAGTACCTCCTATATTAACCCTATGATCCAGGTAAATACTTTTTATTCTATTTTAGTCTCTATTTTAGTCCTATTTATTCACTATCTATTTTAGTTTCTTTTTTTAGGCTTTAAATCTATTTAAGGTAAGTAACTAAGTTAAGTTGTTTTTAAGGTATTATTCCTCTTTTAGGTTCACGGTAAGTATTAGTTTTTAACCAATGAAATGTATTTTTATGCAATCAAAATACTTTGTTATTCATCAAATTACCTTCTTGTTTCAGCTTTAAACTATTCAAAGTAAAGCATAATCAATTTCACTTAATCACTTGAACACAACATCAAATAATCACATAAAAGTAATAATAGCCGCATACATCTCCTTTAAGGTATTATAGTCCAATGAACTTCCCACTGTGAGGGGCAGTGATAATGAGTAGAAATGTGTGTAACTGAAGAGTTCACTGAGAGTCCGTCTGAGTGTAAGGGCCGATTCATACTCCTATTTTATAGCCGAATAAAAGTCGGTTCGGTGCTGTAGAGCCTACAATTTGACGTCATTTGAGGTTCGGGGGGGTACCGTCCTAAAGTCGGCTCTGCGGTGCCACTGAAAATGTCTGACGAGCCGAAATCATTTCGGCACTACAGCGCCGAAACAGCGGTAAAATAGGAGTATGAATCGGCCCTAAGTATGTTCAGTGTATATTGTGACTGTAAAGTTCACTGTATGTCCATCCAGGTATGGTAGGTGTGTGCAATGTGTATGAGGTGCACTACAAATGGCTAGCACACTGAGAGTCTCAAGGCCTATTCATAGTCTGGATTTTCGGTGGTGAGGTGACCACCGCTCCAGTGGTGAGCTGACCACCGTAGCTGAAATAACGTTGAGCGGTGGTGACTGACTAAAAACAGAGAGAAAGGCTGGAGCGGTGGCGGTGGTTTGCTCTTCACTGCGGCTCGTGACGTCATGTTGTAGTTCGGTGGTCACCTAACCACCGAAAATCCAGACACTGTGTGCTGCAGTGGTAATAGTGTTGAGTTCTAACTTCTACCACACCACACTACCAAAGGCTCAATCTCTTATCTGAGTTAAGGGACAGCTGTGTTGAGGATCTTGATCCGGTGAATCTTGGGTAGCTCGCCAGAGTGATATGCCAATATCACTCGAATCAATCCAATCAAAGCAAAAGACCTAGCTGACCTGTTTATAAAACAGGTCATATAATTACAAATTAGGATCACAGTTTAGAAAACAAAAATAAAACATTGTCTATCATCTTAGTTCAACTACTGTACATTTACAATTAGCTGGATATACAATTAAATCAAAACTGTTACCATGAAAGTTAGACAGAGTGTAACATGGCTACTGCTGCATGCATGCAGTCACAAACACAGTACAGTTCAACTCCCTAAGTCAGTGTTCACAAAGTTCACACAATTAACAGGATCAAACTTCTCAAAAAGATCAGCACTCTTCTCTCAAAAAGAGACTGGATCAATCAAAACTATCTTTAAATTAAAACAATCTGTTCACATTCATTAAATCGTGTCTTCGATCCTTCTACTGTTCTCTCCAGAACATTCTGTGCTCTGCAGCATGTAATTAGCTGAGCCACATCACCTGGGCTGGTGATTCTCCAAAGAGCAGTCTTTATTGAGAGACCTCATTGCTTGGTTCATTGGCTTGTTCAGAGCATTGCACATGCAGCTCTCTCAAAGACACACAAGTAGATGAATGTGAATACAGAATAAATATAAACCCCTACATTGTACTCTGTATAGTAAAATAGTTTTAGACAAATCCTATTTAGTTTGATCATTATTTAAAGATTGTTTACTTTATTTTAACCTGGTTTAACCATTAAAGTTGCAATCCTTATTTTATTGACTTTGCTATTTTCACCTGGGTTACATAATTATGCTATATGTGAAGCCTTAGGCTTCACTCACACCTGCACAACAGATTGTTGTATAGCTGATGCATTAGACTTGTTGACTGTTGCAAGCTCGCAATTCATTTCCAATGTGAGTCACATGGTTTGACACAACATTTTTGTTGTATGAGCGTGAGGGGGGCAGTCGAAACACAGCCGAAAGCCGTACAACAAAAATGTTGTGTCAACCATTGGGGTGGCCGTGACACTTACCCTTTGTTTACATCTACCATGCAACATTGTTGTATGCTAGATGTATAGGTGTGAGTGAGGCCTACCAATTGTAATCTTCGATGATTCCACAAATGTCTTCTAAATCCTGACAGTTTTCTGAAAAACCAATGTTCCTACTGTATGTCATTGATGCTCAACCTTTTTCATGTGAAGGACCCCCAAAACTATATGTAATTGGCTGCCGACCCCAATCTGAAAATATGTAGTCCCCCCCCCCAGAAGCAAAGATTTGAGTTAAAAATGAGCGCTCTGAAAGAATATAATATTAAAAGATTTGCGCCACATTTTCACGATTTTTCAAAACATAGCAGATCTACAAGCTGAGTACCGAGTGCCACTCTACAAGCTTGTAGATCTGCTATTTTTCAATAGCTAAAGTATAACATAATGCTTAAAACACCAAAAGGGGTTCCCGTACAGAATGGGTTATCTGATCAATCAATCAATCAAACTTTATTGTCACAACACATTACAAGTAACATGGGTGAAATTCTTGTTGTGCAGGCACTCATTGCAGTTACGGGGATAGAGACAACAATCAGAGCTACACAGCTGCAGCCATATTTCGGCGCTGCCCTCAGCTTTCTTGCATCAGAAAAAAAAGAAAAGAGGAAGAAAGAATTATAGCCAAACCCAATCACTGACTCGGTCAGGACAGCTGAGCTCGTTAAAAGAGGCCCAGAGCAAGTGATTGTTGTAAATAGAACTATAGAGAGATGTGTGTTTTCTCTCTATACTGCACAAACATGCAGACTTGAAAATACTAAACTACGGAGAAAAGTTCTGAGGCAGAATCAGGCGGAGATCTTTCTTGGTTCAGTTCCATTTACAGTATTTTCAGAGTACAAACACAACAGCCATCATTAGAGATTTAGAGTTGTTCTGTTTCCGATACTGGTATCGGGTACTCGGGCCTCAAGTACTCGTACTCTGTACTCAGAACAGGCCCTGATACTCTGACCCGAGTACCAAAACATCCAATTGACACTATAGGCTGAACAAATGCAACGGGAGCAAGTCTGACCCAACACTGAAGCAAATCGCCAGAAACAGCCGATCTACAAGCATAAATGACAAGTACAAAAGTGTAGATCGGAGAACCATCTGCATCTATGAGACAAAGGGGGTCGAATAAGTGGTTACTCTGAAAAACATGGTATCGGAACAACTCTAGCCATCATGGTCAAGCCAGCCGGCAGCCTCACGGCTCCCGAACGTACAACACAAAAATGCAGACAGTTTGACTTCTTATATACTGTAGGCTATAGTTACAACACAGAGACAACAAAGGCGAAACGGCTCGGGTTCTCAACCCCCCTGAACCAAGTGGTGAACATCTCCATATTAGGTGTGGTCACTAAGGAAGTTACCGTAGTAGGTGTTCTATATTTAGGACGACCGTTCTACTCTATGGCTCCGAGACATGGACACTTTCAAAGAAACTAGAGAAACGGTTGGATGGCACTTACACCCGCCTTCTAATGAGAGTGCAGAATCTGTCTTGTGTTATGGCTGGCTCTGGGGCCATCACGAAAAAGGGGAAACGACACCGGAGGACAATCCAAAAATAAGTGTTTTATTTCATACTATAATAATAGTAATTAAATAATTGAAGTTTCCAACTGAAATTGGCAGGGAAACATGCTGCCCAAAACTTAGAACCAAACAACAAACAAAAGAACAAGGGTGCTCTCCTGCAGCCGCCCCTGCAGCCTGTGGAGAAATGCAGATCTGAAGTGCTGTGAGAGCAGGTCTCTTAAATAGTGTTTGGGGAGGACACTGGCCAGGTGTCTCCCCTTCCACTCATCCTCTCTGGCTCCGCCCTCCAATCCAGCACTGCAATGGACTTAAAGGCACAGACACACACACACAGAACCCCATAGTAGACTAAAGGCCCAGGGGGCCGTCACACTTGGAAGAGCCACCATCGACTAATCTAATATACGCCAACCTTTCCCGTGTTTCTTCACTAGTCCGATCCAGAAGAACACAGTTTGCCGGCCACTGCTACAGAGCTGACAATGAGGTTATATCTTCCCTTCTCTGGAGTTCTGCCTCAAACCAGACCAGAGGTAGAAACTGTCGTTCCCTGATCAATAGTAGGGACGGACACATGCATCAGTAAGCAGGAACTGGGGATGGCCATGAAGAACCTGGAAGTCTGGCATGGCATTGTGAAATCCATGATCTCGACTGCGGTCGAACAATGATTTAGGTGTTCTATTTGCAATAATCATATGCTATATTTCAATACTGTTCAACTACATTTCTGTCACTGTGCTTATTCGATGGTGAAGACATATCTGGTCTAGAGCAGTCACCTCAGTGGTTTCAGCACCCTGCAGGAACAGTAATTTACATGAGGCACGTACGTACCCCATTGTCTCAAAGTCCCTTTGAGGCTCAGTCAAGTGTTAAACTGATATGATAGGAGAACAGAAGACAGATTAGGTGCTATTAGTATTCTCTAACGCCTCAGGATAAGGAAACCTATTGTGACCTTTTTGTGCATTTGTACTATACAAACGTATGGAAAATCACTAAAGCGACACACTCTGTATTCATGTTCTACTGTAAAACTGCTTTAAGTAGCGAAGAGAAAATGAGTCACACAATGAGACCTTCATGGGGGAAAAGGTTGATTGAAAGAAATAGAGCCTATGGGGACATTTGGAAAATGAATATACATTGTTTTAGCTTGACTCATTTTAATTGCTTTTTTCAAGTAAAACTTTGTTTGAAAATGAAGATCTCTAGGTAGTTATTTGCCACTTGATTTGCGAGATTCTTTGTTATTATGGAAATCACTCTGGCATGCTGTATGGTGTAAATCATGTGGTAGCAATGCTCAATACCGCCTCTGTATAAGGAAGAAGAGCACTGAGAGGGAGTGCAAGGGAGATCGCAGAGCATCGGGATTTAACCTAGCCTAGAAGTGTATAAAGTATAAATAAACTTAATTGAAAAATGAACTTTTGTGCATGCCTATACCCAAGTATGGAAAATCACTGAAGCAACACATTATGTATTCATGTTTTACTGTAAAACTGCTTTAAGTGTATAAAGTATAAATTCATTATAAAAACTTAATTGAAGAATGAACTTTTGTGCATGCCTATACCCAAGTATGGACAATCACTCGAAGCAACACATTCTGTATTCATGTTTTACTGTAAAACTGCTTTAAGTAGCCTAGTGAAAATGTACGAATCCTCGATATCAATCAAAAGCGCTCTACATGCTGTGTGGCAACCACACATTAAATTTGGTTGTTTCTGATGCTGCCAAATCCTCTGTGCATGTCTGTCACTATTCTTTTGGAATCCTTCAAAGAGTGTATACGTCCTCTTTAGCTCTTCCACTGCTCGCTGGGCAATACTGAAGGATAATGTCGACGGGCTGACTGTCAAACCCCTCTCAGACACCCGCTGGGAATCCCCACATAGACAGTGTGAAGGTGACGGTGTTACGCTATCAGCCTGAGGAGGTTCATGGTGCACTGGGAGCGCTGGCGAACCATTCACTAGAAAAGAATCACACCTGTGTGAACTGAGTGTTGCAACTCCCCTCTCTCTCTCTCCCCACCCCCCCTCTCCTCTCTCTCTCTCTCTCTCTCTCTCTCATTAGCAGGCAACAGTGCAGCACTGTCTCTCTCTCTCTGTTTCTGGCACAACAGCGCCCCTACTGGTAGGAGTCATACTGGTGCTCATTAACGTCACATAGGTGAACCAACACATAGGTGAACACGGACATTGCTGTTCCTTGGAGTGGTTGCACCACTCAAAAAGAGATATAGGCATTACAGCAACCGAGGCCAAAGGCCTGGCCAAAGAGATAATATCGGGGCCATTTATTATGAGTATAGTTGTGTGGTACGACATTTTGTTTCATATTAATAAAGTGAGCAAAGTACTACAGTGTCCATGGAAACACTGACAAAATAATCCCGTGCTGTGTGATACAGTTTCTGGAAGGATTTAGAGAGAACGGCTTCATGTCTGCGCGCACAGACCCAAGAGCCATTGCAGGCGATTGCCACAGTGGAACTAACGTTTCAATTTCCAGAAAAGAGACAGCAAAATAAGAGGGAAATGATTGACTATGGAGGGACAGATGATCGCCCACAGATGACACCCGAGGATGGGGTACAAGCGTGATGTCTTTCTCCCACTGGCTGGCTGTCCAGCACAACAGAGACATTTTCACAGCTGGACACTTTCACTGATTTGTATGGATTCCTCTGCAGCACCAAGGGAAATGCAGAAAGCGATTGAAAACAGCACACTGTATGAGAGGTGTAAGTGTGTGTGTGTGTGTGTGTGTGTGTGTGTGTGTGTGTGTGTGTGTGTGTGCGTGCGTGCGTGCGTGCGTGCACGGTGCATGCGTGCGTGCGTGGCGCTGTCCATGGTCCTGAATGGATCAAAGGAGAGTTGAGCTAAATTCCAATACCCAAAATCTCGGCCACTCGCTCACTCCCACTCGGTCACTCGGGGTCATTCCAGCGTGACCCGGAAATGGTTAACGTTCCATTTGTTAAAGTGCTCCATCGAGGAGGAGAGTGGAGTCGAGTGGAGGAGCCGAGTGGGCTCTCCGAGACTGCATAGAGCGAGTGTACATCAGGTGCAGGCTCGGTGGGGTATTTTGTCTCCTCGCAGCGGATTTCCGCATCACGTGTACATGTTTTTTTTCCTTCTCCAGTGACATAAGTCCGCCTCCTCCACATGTGGCACAGAAAACACTGATGAAACCCGATACTGTGCAACCCCCCCCCCCCCCCCCCATCCACTAGCTGCCGGCCGGCTGACTGGCTGAAGTCGCTGACCCAACGGCCACACACACATGCACCGTACGCACTGTTCAACTGTTTGTTGAAGAGACACATTTTCGCTGAATGAATAGAGCTTCAGAATGATAAAGTAGCCTATCTAGCCTACTTATGTGAAAGTGAAAGGACCACAACAAGCCACTGGCTTTATTGCGTTGTGTGATATAAGCATAATAAAAGTAGGATATATAAATTAGGCCGGCTATATTGTGCGCACCTCAAAAGCTATAGTTAATTTATCTCTGTGCATGCCTGAATGCACAGACTGCTATGAATAAAAAATGTATTCCTGTTATAGTGTCCGTTATTTGCAAAGACCGCGGAGGAGGACTGACTGTCGGAGGAGGGGGGGGGGGGGGGGGGGTGATTTATACGTGTGCGCATCCTGGCGCTTATTCACTATTTCAGGAATAAATAGCCTTGCCTTGCACATGTTACCAATACATACACATTGGCCTCGGACAAAAATGATGAATTGTCTATTCTGTAGACTGTACGGCTCTGTTCGGAGTTCCAGTTATCCAGCTGTGTGACACCACTTTCGCTTTGGCAATGTTAACGTATGTTTTCCCATGCCAATAAATGACAGCGTAGTACATTCCGATTCCAGAGGAAAATTCGACCACCACTCTGTCCTCGCATAGAATCCTCTCCTCCTCTCCTCCTCGCTGGGGGCGGAGCCGAGGAGCGAGTGGAGGACGCGAGGAGAGTGAGCAAGTGTGAAAGTTGCGCTATTGGAATTTAGCTATAGTGTTGTGCCACAAGCTCCTCCTCAGCCAGCAGCCAGCACAGGTGGGGCTGATTCCAATCAGCCCAGCTGCTCCACAATCACCATCAGAGACTGCCAATATAAGCTGCTGAGAGCCGGCGCCCGATGCTTGGACGTTGCCTACTGTGGTTAGTGTTACCTGCCGTTTAGAACCAGTTCCTAGCGTACCTTAGCGTTGTGCATATTGTAGATCTTCTATTTTTGTTTTTGAGAGTTTTTCTTGTGGTAGATCTGCTGTTTTTGTTCTAACTTTGTTCCTCTGTTTTGTTCCAGGCTCCCTCCACAAACCCAGTGTCTCCCAGCTCCACCCCTCCTTCCAGGACTCCCCTCATGCTCCTAACAAACAAAGTTTGAAATAAATGTCCTTTTGTTCACTCCTGTCTCAGTGTCTTTGCGTTTGGGGTCCCCGGCACATTTGGCTACTTAACACTTTGAGCGTGTGCCTTGCTTGCTTTGTAAATAGGCACTGAATCTTTTTTTTGTCAGGTGAAAACCTGACTAACATCTACCCATGAAATGTAGACGAAAGTTAGCCACCGTCGCCACCTAGTCGTGATTGTCTGCTTCTAGCCAATGGGACAATAAGCAACGGCAATGGTGCCTGAGTCTAGCCAATGGTGTCATGCCTGCCACACCTACTTCTGCTTCCTTCCCCTTCTTTCTAATTCTATCTATCTAATTATAGAGCACCGAAGTCTGACGTCACTTTCAGTAGAGGGCGTCAGTCCCCAGGTTCATGTATTTGTTTAGTTGCATTGAAATCCCCATTGAGGTGATTTTAGATCGCCTCGTATAACAACTGTGTTTGAAAAATAAACATGTCACCCCGGCCGCTTCACTCATAATGGATATGAAGAATCAACTGACTGAGAGAAAACGCTAATGCTACTGCTGCTGAATTAGTTAGATTTTCGCTAGAAGCAGACTGTATCATATATGAGTGACTGACTGTTGCGATACAGAGACAACTCCCTAACAATAACGCTGAGACAGCTTGTTTATTTTTGGACCACAACGCTTATAGTAGATGATATTAAGGTCACCCCATGTTATTCTCCATAGAGAAATTACTTCCGCGAACCAGGGGAATCGTCGGGATGAGCGAGTTACGTCAGGACTTCGGTGCTCTATAGGAGTGGAGACAGGTGCAGGAGAGGAGGCGGAGGCAACCAATCAGCACTATGAGCATTTGTGCCTGTCGTAGACATGCGCAGAGCAAGTTCAGTCAGGGAACCTCAGTGCAGTTGCTGCGGCCGTTAATTGGGCCGCATCAGCATCACACTCTCATTCACATGATTCACTCAGCCAATCACACACTCACTCCATCTTCATACCGGCTACTGTAACCGGAGGTTTGCATTCCTCCTCTGCTTCCCTGCTTGCTTGCTGCTGCTGTATCAGCGCGCTGCTGTATACAAACCTGCTGCTCACCCACCTCCACCCCAGCTACCACCTGTCGTTTTGGATCTACTGTTTAGGTACGGGGGATTCGGAGTCCCTATGGACGGGACTGATGCGCTTGATCTGAGTACCTAAAAAGCAGATCCAATACATCGCCAAACCATAATAAATATATTGCTCATCTTATATTCAATACATATAATTACATCCATTGTTAACCCCTTGCATTTTCAGGTAAGGGAAATGCTACTTTGCTGCTTTGTGGTGCCTTAAATTACACATTCCCCTGTTTGGTTTTTAGTGAGAAATCTGGTAGTGGAGACTTATCAGCTCCCCTCCCCTATACTGACTCTGCTCTCCTTAACAGGTCATCTGTTACTGTATTCATGTTGACGCTGTTGGGGATGTTTGTGCTTTTAGATACAGTATGTGAATGATGCCATTATACTAATGTGTGCTTTTAGATACAGTATGTGAATGATGCCATTATACTAATGTGTGCTTTTAGATACAGTATGTGAATGATGCCATTATACTAATGTGTGCTTTTAGATACAGTATGTGAATGATGCCATTATACTAATGTGTGCTTTTAGATACAGTATGTGAATGATGCCATTATACTAATGTGTGCTTTTAGATACAGTATGTGAATGATGCCATTATACTAATGTGTGCTATACTAATGTATTGTGCTTTTAGACATTGCTTATATTGAAAAGCTACAAATGTGCATGTATTCTAACTCATTAATGCATCCTATTTTTTTATCTTGCTGTTTCATAAAATATAATGGCCTTTTTGATATTCAGTCCACGTTTTTAAACAAGCAAGTCTCACACATGTTCACTTCTCATACTGTGCTGCCTGCAGTGCGTGCTGTTGTTCTGACTGAGCCGCTGCATGCGCCCCCCGCCTCCAGTCCTCCTCCTGTCACAAGTTAATCACCTAGCGCAGCCGTCTTCATTACACAAATAACAGAATTGCTATTGCTCTCAGGTGTCTCCCTAGGGAGGTCCTTGAGGCACGTCCCACTGGGAGAAGACCCCCGGGGCAGACCAAGGCGCAGATGGAGGAATCACATCTTCTCACTGGCATTGGAACGTCTCGGGATCCCCCAGGAGGAAGTTACCAATGTTGCTCTGGAGAGGGAAGTCTGGAGGTCTCTGGTGGAGCTTTCGCCCTCGCGAACCAACTACGGATAAGTGGTTGAAGATGGATAGATGGATGGATGTTATGTTATGTTATGTTGCACTGCAAGTGGCTTAGTCCTGGAGCCGTGGGGGTGAACGTGGTTTCTCAACTGATTCTTGTAGCTTGGGGTCACCTCTTAAGAATTCAAGAGGGTACCCTTGGGCATTTTTATTTATTAACCCCTTAATGCCCGAAACACTAACAAATCGCTGAAAATAAAGCTATATGGTATTTAATGCAGATGTACTACTATTTAATGCAAATGCATCAAATGTGCTTTCTACAGTGTTTTGAACCTTGTTGCTCCCCTCAGGACCACACCATGCGGCTCAACGACTCAACCCTTTCTACAGTGTTTTGAACCTTGTTGCTCCCCTCAGGACCACACCATGCGGCTCAACGACTCAACCCGTGCTCTCAGACGTGCATGCAGGCGAGCCGAAAGGAAATGGCTTTCTGATATTAAAGCTGCATATCTCACTTGACATTTTATAGGGTTGCCTTTTGGATTATCAGAAAGCTGTCAGAAACCCCAATTTATTTTTAATGCATTCGACTCCCTTACAAATCCCTGCACTGCACTCTTTTTTTGCCATCATCCACTCTCTGTGAGCGTTGCCATCTATAAAATCACAACCCTCAGGTCAGCCCATACCTGCATTGCCCATGCCCCTGCTCCATCCCTACGTCATCCAGGGATGGAGTACAATCCAATATCCCTCTCAGCGCTGTCGTAGAATTCCAATTGGACCCTCGTCTGGTTCTGGCAGACCGGTAGGTAGTGTGTGTGCAGGCTGGGTGGTGTGTGACAATCCAGTTGAATTATTCCTTTGGTACGACGACTGCGGCGACGGGCCCGGGAGAACAAATAACGGGACATGAGACTGTATCACGCTAAGGGCTGTATTTTGCGTGTCTTAAGTACCAGGTCTTATTACCTAACCTGAGTAAACTAAAGACCTGGAGGCGTGATCAATGCTCTTTGGCCACTCAGAATAGAGTTCAATTGATATTTTCATTTAATCACACGTTTCCCTTTTTTCTACTTAATGATTGCCTGATTGTTCTTGTGTAATAACAATGTAATGAGTTGAACCACGTGATCTGCTTTTAAGTGGTTAATTGCAATAGCTGGACTGGTCCCCACCTGTCTCCAGCCCTATTTAATGAGTTTGTTCATGCTCTGTGTTTTGTTAGCCCTGATGAATGACCGTATAGGTCGAAACATGTCGGTTGAATAAAGTTTTCCTCCTTTTTAACATTAAGTGTGCCCGGTTCTCCACTTTGTTCTATATATATGTGTTATCCCGATTGATCCCAGGAGCACCTTTTTACTCTTTTTACATGTTTAATACCTGCACACCTCCTGAGCACCTGGTTGCTTCCTTGCCTCTGCAAAGATAATTTAATGTTTGTTTTTGTGTTTACTTTGTTTTTATTCCTTATTACAGGTCAAATACAGGTAGACAGGCGATACAGTCACAACAGTTAATTTTTCTTCCCCCCCCCCCCCCTTCTCCCCTGTACCCCTCCCCTCTCCCCCCATCCAGACAGCAGACAGGTGCAAGGATATAGTATATGTGCAAAGTGTATATAGAGAAATGGTAGCACACACATATACAGAATACAAAAACAGAAAACATAAACAAGGGCAATAAAGGTACAAAGACTGTAATAGTAAGGAATGTATATAAAAGTAAAAAGTAAAAGTAAAAAAATGGAAATAAAATAAAATGAATAATGTAAAAATAACTGCCACCAGCAATCGTAATCCCGGGAGGGAGGTATGTTCCGGCCACATCGACCCCAGTCCCCACTAGGGGGTTAGAACATGGGGTCTGGTTACCGGTGTATTCATCTGTCCCCTAAGGGAATGTGAAGTTTTCAACATATGAGATAAACGTAGACCAGGTTCTGTCAAACTTCTCTCGTGAGACATGGACATTATACCTAATTCTTTCTAGCTTTAGCATAGACAGGACTTCTTGGATCCATTGAGCCACAGAGGGCGGTTTATCTGCCTTCCAGTTCTTTAAAATGAGCCTTCGGGCCAGCAGTGAGGCGAAAGCAATCGCACTTCTCAACTGGTCCGAGGAGCTCAGTTCTTTTGGAAACACCCCCAGGATGGCAGTATGTGGGTTGGGACTTAGTGTCAGTTCCCCCATTGATGAGAAACAATCAAAGACTCCGGACCAGAGGTCTCTCAGTAATAGACAGGACCAGAACATGTGGCCGAGAGATGCTGAAGGATAGTGCCATCTTGGGCAGTTCAAACGGGTCGTCGGGTACATCTTGGCTAATTTTTCAGGGGAGTAGTGCAGTCTATGGAATACTTTGAATTGTATCAGGTTTTGTCGTACACAGAATGATGCAGAGTTAATTATGGAGATACTTGAATTCCAAATTTCCTCTGGAATTTCCACTCCAAGATCTAATTCCCATGCTAATCTGTTATTGTTCCAGGTAGGAGCACAAATGTCCTGTATTGTACTATACCATTTTGAGATTAGTCCCTTAACAGGGGGGTCAATTTTGAGAATTGTGTGTATTAGGTCGTTCTGCGGGGGGTATGGGTAGGTGGGGAAATTTCCCATAATGAAACTGCGTATCTGTAGGTAACGGAAGTAATGGTTTCTTGGGATGTTAAATTCCTGAGTCAGTGAGCCGAAGGATTTGAATGTCTCTCGATCGAAAAGGTCCGCACAGAATATTACTCCACAGCTTGAAAGCTAGATCTAAGTGTGAGGGCAGAAATAGGTGATTGAAAGTCACGGGTAGGAGACCGCTAATTTGTTGTAGCTTGAAATGCTTCCTAAATTGAGTCCACATTTTAATTGAACTTTGGATCACTGGATTTAGATTAAAGGTTTGCAGTTTAATGGGCAGTGGGGCCGCCAGCAAAGAGACTGGGGAGACTGGGAGACTAGATTGTAGTTCCATATTTGACCAAAGTGGTCCTCTATTTGTGGCAAACGCGTCTGTCCAGTATACCAGTTTCGCAATGTTGGCTGACCAGTAATAGAACATGAAACTAGGGAGGCCTAATCCGCCCTTGGTTTTGGATCTTTCAAGGCTGGTCTTTTTTATACGAGAAGGGGCTTTATTCCAAATGAAAGTAGAAATGATACGGTCGAGCTGGATAAAGAATGATTTTGGAAGATACACAGGGATCATTTGGAACAGGTATGAGAATCTAGGTAATATATTCATTTTTATTGAATTAATACGGCCTACAAGGGAGAATGGAAGTTTTGTCCAACGTTCCAAGTCGCTCTTTGTGTTGTCAAGGAGGGGTTTAAAGTTTTGACTATAGAGTGCTTTAAATGAGCTAGTGATCTTTATACCGAGATATGTAAAGGATTCACGTTCTGGTTTAAATGGAAACTCTTGGCATTAATTTAATTTAATTTAATTAATGTTTGTTTTGACACCGTTTGTTTTATATCATCATTACATCGCCTAATCATAGCAATGAGTTGCTATGATTCATATATTAGAGTTAGATTAATGGAGGTATACCGAATATCCCTCTGCGATGTTGTAAGATGATAAGAGCGCCCCTCACTTCACACGGGGGTGATTTTTAAAATTCGAAGTGGGTTAGCACCCTCATCCCTTGCAGACCTCATCTCAGAGTACAACCCACCTAGTGCGTTTAGGTCGGCTGACCAGCTAAAGCTGGATGTGTTAGTGACCAACAAAAGATCTAAGGTTGATCGAGCCTTCGCGGCGGCTGCCCTCAGGCCCTGGAATAATTTGCCCATCAGAGCTGCCCAGTCAGTCCATCATGACTTTTAAATCTTTGCTTTAAGACCCACTTATTCTCCTTTAGTGCCAGCTGAGGTAGCCCTGTTCCCCTCATTAGTCTGCTTTGTTTGTGCCTTTATATTGCCTGCTAAAGCATGCTTATATTGTATCGTTTTGTTTTCATTTTTTTCTAAATGCCTGTTTGTTTTCATTGTTTTAAATGGTTGTTTATATTATTGTATTGTTTGTTCCTTGCTTCTTCTAACCTGTACCTGGTCATGTTAAATGTGCTATATAAATAAAGTTGAGTTGAGTGTTTATGATTGTGGATATGCACAATGTATGTGTTTAATGATTAATTACTGCATATTAACCCCTTCATGCCTGAAAACCCCCAAATCCCATAAAATATATCTTTTGAGATATTAAATGCATAAAAATTGCTTTCTAGAGTGTCTATCCATGAATGTGGATATGACTTCAGAATATGGCATTCTTAGATACCAATAAGACGCACTGAGGGTGAGAAGCGACATCGCCCTAAAGGGAGAGGTTGCGTGCAGGCATCCCCCTGGGTGACGGCAGACTGCTGGGCGAGCGCTAGCGCTTTGGCATGGGGGGGTCAGATCAACATTTGGAATTAATTATGTACTGGCCATATATGGAGCGTGTCTTGAGTGTACAGGGTGTGATGAGGTCAGTGTTACCAAGTGGGATTGTGGATCGGCTGTTTGTCAGTAATAAAACCTTTAAAATGACATATTTGGACATGAGGCAGACTTGCAGGTGAAGATAAGTTTTAATAAGTTCCAGGCCTGGACAACATAGTGAATAATAAAGAAAAGAAAGAACTCAAAACAACTCAAACAACATAACACAACTTAACTGAGAACAGAGAGGTACTGGTGTCAACCTCTCCCCATGGCAGCACAAACACTACTGAGCCATTTCCCCTCTATATAGACTCCTGACTCCACCCCTGGCTAAGCAGTCAGCGAATCACAAGGCATTTAACAACACAAGCAATCAGAGCTCTCTTCAGGCCATCAAGGCAGCTTCCCAACTACAGCATCTGCATAGATAAACACAAGTATTAATTCACATGTCACAGCAGAATGTGCACCTTCTGTGGGACTGAGAATCAACCAGTTATATATATATATATATATATATATATATATATATATATACAGCAATTTACAGCAACAATACAATGAATGTATATTGTACATTACATTACTCTGACAGAGGCTGCTCTATCACAGTCAGATCAACGAGTTGCTGGCCGGCTCCATGCAGAACTAGGTGATGATCCATGTATATGGTTATCCATAAGTTAGATGAGGTCAGTGTCGTGCTCTTCATATGATGGCCATATATGGTGGCATGACGTGTCACAAGGCGTGATGTAATGAGGCGTGACCATATGGAGGCCTTAAGGGTATCCATGGTGTCACGTGATATCACGAGGCATGATGGATTGGCAACCATATATAGTGGTGTGACGGACGGACGCGAGACACATGGATTTCATAGTAAATACGACCTTTGGTCCGCAATTAACCCCCTTCATGCTTAAAACAGCAAAATCCCAGAAAATACAATACACCGTGCAAGTGCAACACATTTGCATTGCAGAATAAGGCTTAGTGAGCATTCTACACCAAAACATCAACAGAGCATTATGTGCATGACAAACCATAATACACAACGTAAAGGCTTTCACTCTTACTTACAGCCACACTTTATAGTTGCACAATGTCATCTGGGGCAGGTTGACTTCCAATGGGTCTTAATTATGAACCTGAGGTGCCGTGGGGCTATATATGGCACCTTGAGGGTTGACATTATGGTGTTACTAATTATATTCGTTATGAATCACCTTCTTAATGCCATGACATCGTGTTGCTTCCCGTTGTCGTGGCAACAAGGTAGATTGGTAGGACTAAATGGTAAATGGTGCATTTATATAGCGCCTTTATCCAAGGCGCTTTACAGAGATTGTGCATTACATTCACCCATTCACACACACATTCATACACCGATGGCAGTGGAAACCATGCAAGGCACCAACTAGCACATCGGGAGCAATTAGGGGTTCAGTGTCTTGCTCAAGGACAGTTCGACAGTAACTCTGGGGGAGCCCGGGTTCGAACTGGCAACCTTCCGGTTCCAGGCACTCTACCCCTGAGCCACCGCCTCAGGACTCAGGACTCAGTGGCCCGATAGATCTTTTCCATCCAAACTATACTCTGGGTCCCATGCTGGTGGAAGGTGCTCATCGACATTTTGCTACAAAGCTGCTTAAAACACAATCAGCGCCGGGGATTCCTACAAAATAGAAGCTCGGGGTGCCTGGAAGATATGGCTGCTTTTACTCTGTAAAGCCCCCCCTTCCATTCCAGAAAGAAACCGGAGACATATTTTTGCTTTCTTACCGTTGCGGCTCGAGAATCCACCATTCCTGAATAAAGTGCCTGTTGCTGGGAGTCTGGTGCAATGCACAGGGCCTGACCTGGTGAGAGCAGGAGTGGACCTGGTGAGACGTAGGAGGGGCCCGGACAGGAGTCAACCCACAGAGCCTAGTCCTTCCATGCGCCAGAATGGTACCTCCCAGTCCCGGCAGAGTAGTTCAGGAGGAACGGATTGTGTGGCCCTGGTTTTTCCCTAATGGGACTTATCGAGGGTAGCTACTGGGACGTAAGTCTGGACTTGATCACCCCGGCTGGGTCACCTGAGTGAGGGGTATGTTAGGAGACCCGAAACCCCGATGACCTTGGGATACATCACTGAGGATAAGTCCCAGGTGCATCAATTTATGTATGTATTTTGTTATACCTGTCTCTCGTTTCAATAGTATCGCTCCATGATTGCTCGCGTTCATTTTTTCCATGCATAGCAGGAAGACGTTACATATGAATTGGGTTATAATCTGTAATCTACGGCAATGAAGTGATAATATTCATAGCTGCTTTTAAACAAATGCTACTTCAGCAGCTGACTATGTTTATTAATTTTGGTGGAATAGTATTTGTGCTCTATAGACCTGTATTACTTAATGGGGTTAAAGTACTCTGTCAATTCAAAACATTGAACATGATCAAATGTTTGAATACATCTTGGAATTTTGATGACTTTGATGGTTTGATGGTTTTGATTTAAGTATCTTTGCATGAAATCTCATAATAACCCTATTTTTGTGGGAAAATGTTCGGTGGATGGTCGGACGCAAGATGCTCAAGATTGATGGCCTGAAAGGGTTAATATGCAACCACCTGGAAATAAGGGGCATGAAGGGGTTAATAAACATTAATTAATAGTCAAATCAATCAAATCAAATCAAACTTTATTTGTATAGCACATTTACAACAGCCAATGCTGACCAAAGTGCTACAGAGTAAAACAAGATAATATAATTTTTATAATATAAAACAGAGCATACAATAGCACAGAGCAGGAAATCAATATACAGGTAAATCAGGTGCAGTTATAGGCAAGGGAGAACAGATGAGTTTTGAAGGAGGGATTTAAAAGCCTCAATTGACTCTGCAGATCTAATAAGGAGGGGCAGCATGTTCCAGAGTTCGGGGACCGCAGCCGCAAAAGCACGATATCACCCCTGCTCCTCTTACTAGTCGGGAACTCGACCAGCATGCAGCTTGTCCGCAGACCTTAATGCTCTAGATGGGACGTAGGGCACAATTAGGTCAGAGAGGTAGGAGGGTAAGAGGCCGTGAAGTGATTCAAAAACAAATAAAAGCTGCGTTCTGCACTAACTGCAAGCGCCTAAGTGACGCCTGGTCGATGTGTACAGAGCCAGTGTACAGAGAATTGCAGTAATCAATTCGTGTGGAAATGAAAGCGTGGATGACCATCTCCAGCTGTTTGGGGGGAGGTACGACTTGATCTTAGCGATCTTAGCGACCGAAGTTGGAGCTTATTTGTTTATTAAATGTATCAAAAATGACACCTCCACAGGAGGATGTGGTGGAATGGTGGTCAAAGATCATGATTTCAGTTTTATTTTCATGCATTTCATGCATTAATCATAAATCAAATACGTTCATATGCATATTGTGGCGACTGGTACACACAACCCAGAAGACATAATTGAATGCAGAAATAATAAATGTTTATTCACCGCTTGTTTGGACAAATAATAAGGTTTCTCTTTCTTCTCTTTCAGATTTCAACTTTTCCATAGGTGGATCAACACAAAGTTCATGCTTTTCCTTCCCCAGCAAATGGAGTGGGGGAGTCGTCTCGCTGGACCTCGTCGCGGGACTTCAACGGTAGGTATTTTTACTCAGGTAGGTGGTATTAGCAATATATATAGACAGGTGAGTAAGGTGTCTAGAATAGGATTTCTCCCCCCCCCCCCCCCCTTTAAAGGAGTCGGTAGGTATAACAGTCAGCTGGTGAATAAACAGTTCTTTCTTGTCATAAGGAAGGGAAGGCAGTGACACCGTAAGTATTTCTACTCAGCCTGCGGGTCCCGACTTGTCGCCCGGTAGCTGTGTACTGGGGCAGTGTTAATACTCCTTTTCCATACGTGTGTACTCCAGTAGGTTGCCCTCCATTTCCATGTCATTAAGCATTTGTTCCTTTCACAGGTTACACGTCCGCTTGAACATGTCGTGCAGTTTATACCTGGTGGATGCCTAGGAGGATGAGAGGACAACAGGATGAGTATTTATATTTCACTTATAGTTGCATAGAATGTGACGTGAAATACAGTGGTGTTTGACCTACCGCCCAACATGCCCGGTATGCGCGCATTCCTCACCTCCCAGAGAATGGATCTGTACTGAGGCAGAGAGAGATGGTTTTATACTGTGGGTGGGTCCTTCCTAGCAGGTGAACGCAGGTGCGGTGCATTCCAGCTGATCAAGTATAGGTAACAAGGTATGTATCTTCCCTCCACAATTGCGCCTATAGTGGCTGGCGCCATGCTTAAGAGGTGACCCCAAGCTACAAGAATCAAACATTTACTGACGAAAACACGTTCAGCCAAAAATCTGCCTTCGGCTCCCGGACTAGCTGAGAAGGAACGGTATTTCTTCTTTGTTGGCGCTGACATGGGCATAAGGGCTACGCTTGCATGCGGGCCCTTTGTCTAAGACAAAGTTCTTCCTCGGGAGACAAATAATAAAGAACCTTGAACCTTGATCTATACTTTAAGTATATAGGGAAATTAACAAATTAAGTGATTCTTGATTCTTGATTGCCAAGTAAATGCATTTTTAAAATGTCCTTAATTATCTTTTGACAGTTTGAACATCTTGTCCAATTCCAGCTAAATGTGCTTAAAGTCGTTGTACATTCGGCGGGTGTACATTCAGAGTGAACAAGGCATTCAACCAGAAGAGTGCTCTGGTGATTGCTGCTCAAGTTTCCTTTCATTTCTAAAGTACTACTTGTAAGGCTCTGGCACCAAGTCCTTATCATTTAGAAAAGAAGAGAAAAAGAAGGAAAATAATTAAGCTTGTGCATTTACCGGTAATTGTGCACTCCAGCTAGCCTGGCTCCAGCCCCTGAATCGCTAGCCACATTAAAAATTTATGTTCAGGTGTGTCAGGCTACACTCCAGCAGGATAGACCAGCTTTTGTTAACTCATCGATTGCGCAAAACGCTCTAAAGCGTTTTATTAATCTCGAGCGCCGTCTGCGCATCACGCTCTAAAGCGTTTTATTGGTGTTTTTACTGTATACTGTACATCAACTTCTCTGACGCCCGGACAACACATAATGTAACACTGATCATCTCCAGAAAGATCCGCTGTGAGATCCGGGAGTTTAAAGCCCCCCACCTCCTGAAAAGAGGCCTGGTCTAACCACATTCCAGGCATGCCGTATCCATTACGACGTACTGGGGAGGCGGCATCGCCGTCCTGCACACGGCATAGACCAACGCAGATCAGGGGATCTAAAATGGAGCTACCCATTTTCTAGTGTGTGTGAAATTTGTGAATACACTCGATTACCCTTCCCCTCCTGTTTCTACATGGTTTCTCCCGAGGCATCTCTCCATCGCATTACAGTTTCTTCCCCCCCCCCCACTCATTCACACAGATCCACTCGACACAGCCCTCTCTAATTCTTTCCAACGACAACTCACCGGTCTGCCGCCTCATTCTCGGAAATATAAACCCGTATATAAACCAAGAATAATCTCCAACGGTCGATCGCCATTTCACGCACACGGACAGGTATACGCGAAACGAATGACGTATTCTCGAAGGACCGCCATAGGAGAAGCAGTATACATCTGACCAACTGTCTTTTTTTCGCCGTCGCGTCAGCCATGTTTGGACAAAGAAGCAGTATACTAGGCTAGCAGATATCACACCGTGGAACCCCCCCCACACTGCGAGTTGCGATCGATCGTTTTGCAGTTTGCAATGCTACTCTCATTCTCGGAAAAAAGATTCTCGGCAGTTGATCACCATAATCGCCATAGCGCCTTCGCCAGCCAATTGCAGTGATAAGGCGTCTGGGACGTAATCGACCCGTTTGTAATGGATAACTAATACAATCCTAAGCTGCGGAAGCCATCGTGTTGTCTGTCATTTTGTCGAAATCACAGCCAGCCGGGCTACGCTTATCGCTCCTGTGGTTCATGTCCAGACATGTCGTGGAACCCCCCCCCCACTGCGAGTTGAGTCGCTCCTGTGGTTCATGTCCAGACATGTCAACCTCTCAAGTCACTGTTATGCTATCAAACGATCTGTTGATTTTGTTTACTGAGACAATGATCACATATGTGCATAGAATCATCATCATCATGACGTTATCATGACAGGCAGATATAAACATAAATAAATTATCATATACATACTACACACTGAATGAAAGCCCTAAATGTCTAATTTTAGGAGGAAAACAAATAAAATACACATATCCCATATACTGTTTGTCAATACTAGACTATTGAATCCATTTCATTTATAAAATTCTCTTTTTCAGAGAGAACTTTAGCCCATTCTGACCTGAGATCAGATTCATACGAGGTTTCCACTGGACACACACTGGTCTGATTAGAGAAAGCATGGACCTATAGAACTATTATTCACAAAATAAGGCATATAGCGACATGTACATACTATATACCGTATGAAACAGAAGACTCTCTGCTTTCATAAGAAAAAAACTAATACTGTAATAATAATAAAAATCACACCCATGTGAAGTGAGCAGTGCAATGTTGTGAAGTGAGCAGTGCAACATTGCACTGCTCACTTCACAGGGGTGTGATTTTCATTATTATTACAGTAGAAGTATTTTTCTTATGAAAGCAGAGAGTCTTCTGTTTCATACGGTATATAGTATGTATAGGCCTTATTTTGTGAATATTTAGTTGTCAGTTCCTTGTCTTGTCTAAAATACTCTGAGGATTTCAGAAAATGCATGGACCTGAAGAACCATTATTCACAAAATAAGGCCTATAGCGACATGTACATACTATATACCGTATGAAACAGAAGACTCTCTGCTTTCATAAGAAAAATTGAGCAGTTGCACTGCTCACTTCACAGGGGTGTGATTTGTATTATTATTACAGTAGAAGTATTTTTCTTATGAAAGCAGAGAGTCTTCTGTTTCATACGGTATATAGTATGTACATGTCGCTATAGGCCTTATTTTGTGAATAATGGTTCTTCAGGTCCATGCATTTTCTGAAATCCTCTCTGGTGGGCGCAAGCTGCATTCAACAGCCAATTACTGACAAACTATACATGGGACCATGTGTATTTGTTTTCCTCCTAAAAGTAGACATTCAGGGCTTTCATTCAGTGTGTAGTATGTATATGATATTATTTGTGTTCATTTTTATATCTGTCTGTCAATGTCTGTCAACTTCAACCTTCCATATCTCTGCTGTTTTTTCAAAAGAGCAGCGTGCAGTGAAAAGCAGGTTTTAGAAAAAGGTCAATATCTCCAGAATGGAAGATGGTAGAATCATATTTTTTTTTTTAAATTGAAGTGGACTAGTTTGGCTTCCTTTTGATTTATGCAATGTGCGATGTGCTATAAGAGGCCCCTCGCTGTGGGCCCCTAAAAAGTTAAAAAGTCCAATGTTAATCGCTTAGCAGAAGCAATCCTGAGTAGAATTTCAAAAGTTAGCAATCAATGTGTTAAGTAGCCTATATACCGTGAGATATAGCTTTCAAAAGTGTTAAAATCGTGTCTCTTTATGCCTGTATGTGTTTATGTGACTTATAGGCCTTATAACCCTATGCCTTGGAGATGGGTGCATATTGCTCATTCCTTGTTTGCTGCTGTTTACTGCTGTCTGTTCATCTACTGCTCACCCTCCACCACCCCAGCTTCTATACCTGTTGTTCTGTATCTGCTTTTTTATTTTTTTAGATTTATTTAATTTAAAACAGTGAGTTACAGAATCACAATTTTTTTTTAAACAAGACAAGACAAACTAAAAAAAGAAGACAAAACAGCAAAATCAAACCCCCCCCCCCCCCAACCCCATGGTAAACTACACCGCTCTCATTACTCTGTATTGTACATAACACCACTTGACAACATCAACTCGGATAAATAAATAAAAATAACAATATAAATAAAACTAAAGCAAAATCAACCCAGAGGAGATATTGAAGGTAGAACCTCAGAACCTACCCCATATCTTTTCAAAAGTAGCAGGCTTTCTCCTTACATTGTACAGTATCTTTTCATGAGTACAGTATGATGAAAGCTCATTCAGCCAGTGTCTCTGTGAAGGTGAGCTTTCAGATTTCCAATTAACCAAGATGATTTTCTTCGCAGCTGTACTGGCGAGTATAACGTCACCCAGTAATCAAATCCATGGATCATGTGGTATTTCAACCTCTATGATATAAGAGATGAACTTCCAGTAATCAATCAGAAGTGGGAAGCTCCATAACATATGTACCGGCAATATCTTACATCTTTGGTACATAGGGGAAATGCTCCTATCAATTGTGTAATCTGAGCGGGGTAAATTAAGTTATGTGACATTATGTTAAATTGCATCTGTCTATGTTTGGTGGAAATCAGAACCCTCTGAGCCCTCTCTAAAATGATTTCCCAATCCACATCATCATAAGTCTGTCTATGGATCTGCTTTTATGTGGGTGGATTTGCATAGCCTGGCGCAATCATACTTCAAGATTCAAGATTGCTTTATTTGTCATTTTTTACAACTGTAACAGCAGAAAAAACGAGATTGCGATGTGCTGAGTGCACGGGCCGCAGCAACATGGGTCGCGCCGCCACAAACTTCTCTTTACTGTTACGAGTGAGTACGGATGAGGACCCAAATGCAGGCGACAGTAGGCAGAGCAATATAACTTTAAAGGATTTATTAAACAAACTGAGGTTCTTCCATAAACAGGGCAAAGAAGGTAGGACAAAAACACAGAAACCATACAGGAACTCACACCACAGGGAACTACGAACCAACAAGAACAATATGCAAACACAGGACTTAAATACACACAGGATAACAGGGCACAGTTGGAACCAAAATACAATCAACATTAGGGTAGGCTGGGGGACTAAAAGGACACAGGTGGAAACACTGACAAATTACAAGGCAGGAACACAAGAGGCACAAATACTACAAAATAAGAAACACAAAACCAAAACCAAAGAGAACAGTCAGGAACACATGAGCAAATACATACAAAACATACTGAAATCAGTGAAATGACAGAAATACATATTAAAGTCCAATCTAAAAAAAAGGACAGTCAAAGTCAAAGTCAAAGTCAGCGGACCGCGACATAAACTTAACTTAGGCACATAGGCAACAATGAAACTGAGGCTAAAGCGTATCAGCGTAGATATAGAGGTTTCAATTTAACGGAGCTGATGATACTACTAGACATGATACTGAGAAGATACTAGACAAGATACTACTGACATGATTCTGCTGACAAGATACTGACATGTTACTAGACATGATACTATACAATGATACTGACATTATACTGACCATGATACTGACATTATACTGACATGATATTGACAAGATACTCAAAGTTCACGGTCCGAGGAGCGGACCGTGTGTATGGAGTTCATTGTCCGTAAGAATTTTGTCGAAAGCGCTCAAGGACCAGCTAATTAGTTCCATGTTTGAGAGGGTTGGAGAGAGAAAAAAAGAATGCGACCGCCTTCAGCAGATGCTAAGAGCTTAGCATCTGCTCCTAATGCATATGCATATCGTCTCGATACACACGCGCACACACACACACACACACACACAAATCCTGGAGATCCTCATTAGTCTTGCTCTACCTCCCGGTGTTTGTTTGTTCACTTCAATGACTTGTTCTCTCAGTCTAGCCACCACAAACAGCTGCATGCAAACAAGTTAGTTAGCCCTCGCCCAAAAAGCAAAAGAACAACAAGAAAGCATGCATCAACCCCATAGCGTAGCATTTATAAACATGCATGGCCGTGGGAAGATGTAGGGGGTGCTGAACACTTAGTAGGGGGTGCGCAGGCATTATCGCGCGCAGCAAAATATGCGTGCACGCGCCTTGTGCACGCGCATTTTCACACAGAAAAGTGCAGGCTTTTACTTTCCCTCTCCCCACGCATGAGCAAACTGACACAGCCAATTAACCAGGATAAGGCGCCGATACTGTGATACAGCATATTTATTAGTCCATTAACAGAAATCTGTTTTGATAAAAATTATTATTATTTCCCCCCCTCCTGTCTGAGGGGCTGTGCATGGGCGGAGAGGGTGCTCCAGCCCACCCAGCACCCCTACTTCCCTCAGCCATGTAAACATGTATAAGCAGTTTGTAGATGAGTAATCATGAACAGACTGTTTGTTAACATCTGTAAATGTTTAACTAAACATTTATAACTATGGTTAAACCTCATTTATGTTATTAGTAAATAAGTAGTAAGTAGTAAACTATTCATAAATAAGCCATTTTATATACATTTGTAATTGTTAATAAATAATTTGTAACTAAAGTTATAATATAATATAATATTCATAAGCTATAATAAGATAAAACAGCGCACATCCTCCGATCTTGGTGCTGAGCCAAACTGTTAAACTAACAGATATCATGAACAAAAGTGCACGCCAACCTGTGTCGGAGAGAGAGCGGACGGCAAGTGCGGACAGACTAAAAGAAGGCTTTTATACTGTTTGGGATGGTTGCGCAGGTGTTCTCATCAGCGGTGCTCGAAACAGGTAGATGGGAAAGTACCGCCCATTCAGTACATGGCCCAGCCCAGAGCCTTAGATATAGACAGAGTTAAGCACACTGCGTTCACTTCATGGGGCTTCAGTCCAATGGCGGTTCTCCTACCTAGACTTCTATTGAGAATGGGGACAACCAACTGAGAAAAGTCCTGGACCGGAAGTAGGCAGAAATGCATTGGACTCAGCCAACAGCCCAGCTTTAATGATCTTAAATCCCTTTTATTTTAGATTGTTTTGTATAGTAATAGTACAACATAAACAACATTACAGAGACTTTTGTTCTCACTGTACAAAAGTTGGCATGATGCACATGTGGCAGGATGGGCGTGAGCGTTCCCCACGCTGTCACGGCCCGTGCTCTGCCCACTGTTTAATGGCTTGATTTGTAGCACGGTGGCGTTATAAGGCGGCAGCGTCTTCCGCGTGCATTAGCTGTCTGTCTCTCCTCCACTCTGCTTTGGAGTGCGACACCACGCTCTCCACGGTTGGGAGATGTTCCTCTTCCACTGAGGTGGTCATTCTAAAACTGCTGTTCTGTCGGGGGAACAGCGTGTTTAGTTGGCACATCTGTGAAGGTATACGTTTCTCCACATTGCTGTGTATTCTAGCGCCTGCCTTAAAAGTTGAACGAGACTGTGACCGCTTGTTTTGTTTCTATAGCCTCGGGGCTACACATTGCATATCTCTTTCTGGAGTTCGGTGTGGTGAACTGGCACGACGCCACCCCGGTACGTTATTGGTGGTTCTCCTCATGTATATTCATTTGGTGTATATGATGCCAGGGGGAATATAAACATGGGCTTTTGTTGTTTACAGTTCCTCTTATCTACAGTACCTGCATGGCTACCGCTGCGGTGAAGCACAACGGCAGTATGCGTTGGCCTCATCAAAGCTGGTGAGTCCCATTGTGCGCCTCTCTGTTCTTGCACTGGGGGGGGGGGGGGGGGTACACTAGGGTTAAGTAGTATCTTAATACGGCCGTTTGTGTATCAGGGCCAGCACTACATCTGCTGCTTTGCTGATATTTTCCATTCCACCCACTCTCATGTACCACCGAGTTTGAGAACAATCACACAGCCACGAATGGTCCCCGCAGTTGGATTGCTGCTCGCCTGAGTCTGGGCCTGGTTCCACCCATATCGTTTAATTCCATTCCTATATTATATTGTATTCCCTCAGTGTCTGGTAATGCCCTTTTCCCTTAGTTTACTTTTCCTTTGTGATTTATTTTGAGTTGCTGTGTTGTGTTTTGTTTTGTTGTGGTGGCTTGTAGGGGTGTGATATCCCTAACTTTAGGCACTTTATAGCCACTTGCACTTTAACCCTGTTGGATATTGCTATTGTCATATTGATTAATGAAATGTATTCTTGCTTGATGCCGTGTTTTAATTAATTATATATATATATATATATATATATATATATATTGCTGACCAATTCTTTAATAAAGTATTTTGTATATTGGTTACACACGTTTCTGCCTTGCCAATCTGTGTTGGGGAGTCATTCAGTGCTCCGGGTTCAGTATTCTTAGTAAAATATCTCCTGGGGTGCAATTCCCCAGGTGGCGTAGTTGGCTACCTTATCCAATACCACCCGCCTCACACACATGCTGAGAATAGCTCTTATTTGCGCCGCCCTCGTTGAAAACAATGTATTTTCCAACTCTAGCTTGTCTCAGTTCAGGCTGCATGAGCTCGGTTTCCGCCCTCTCAATATCGTAACTCTTCTATTAGATGGCTCTGGCCCAGCCTAGCGTGCTTTACTCCGCCTCCCACGCTCTCCCTCTTTCCGGGGGGGGGGGGGGGGGGGGGGGGGGGGGGGCGAGACACCACAGCGGGTATTTTAGCAGCTCTTAAAACAAATGTTCACAAATCGTCTCTTAATAGTGTCCTGTTACTCACACCGGCATTCATACAGAACCCAGCATTTTAAGGCCTGTTGAGAACTCTACCTCTGTATGACCTGCAGCTCGAGGGTGACAAACTGTGCATGTGTGAGTGTGAGTATACCAGCAGACGATTCGGCTCAGTGACGTCACGTTGTAGTTTTCCCAACCACCGTGGTGAGCAGTTTGTCGCCTAAAAACTGGAGTATGCGTCGCTAGGGATGGGTATCGTTGGGAGTTTTGTGAATCCGGTTCCGGTTCTGCTTATCGATTCCGGTTCCTAACGGTTTCCTATTTCGGTTCCCAAATGGTATAAGTGACAATAACACATTAACCCAATAACACAACAAAATAAAGCCTATCTGACTGTGTGTATACAGTATACAATTAAATCTGTAAGGTTGGTTATTGTCACGGACAGAAGTGATTATTTCCTTTTCCATGTCACGGACAGTGCACGAATGCGTGCATTGGGAGTGCAGTCAGAGGATCCAAAGTAGCAACTCTGTACAGCCGTGATGTGCACGGCCGTTCGCTGATCACTCAGCTGTGTGCTATTGTCTCACTGATTGACTGGTTGACCCGCAAACATTATCCCCAACCGATCCCCCACCCCCATGTCCCCCGTCAATGCTCCATAGAGAGAGAGAGAGAGAGAGTGACAGGGATCTTCCACGGCTCTCTGGTACAGCTTGAGAGAGAGAGAGAGAGAGAGAGAGAGAGAGACACTCACACTCCCTACTTAAAACCTAACAATTACAATAATTACATTTCGATTCCTACAGACGTGTGCAGGCACGTGCACGTCTGTAAGAACCGAAATGTAATTATTGTAATTGGTACACATGCATGTTCAGTTCGGTACCTGCGTGGTCCCGAGGGTCCCACCCCTATGCGTCGCCCTTTAGGTGTCAGTCACCTCCAGCAGAGAGAACTTAATTTAGCAGAGAATGTTATATTTAGCGGAGAATATTATTAATCAAATATTGAGGGGGTGCTCAGGTGCAACAACACAAACAATGACAATAAGCAGTAACAAATCACATTTTTTTTTAGCTCCAGACGTCCCAAAACCAACTAATCCGACTCCTTCTAAGCTTAGGGCCCATATGACTCACCTTTATGCAACGCAATTTGATAGCATCGGTTGGCTCGGGGTATAGAAGACAGAGTCAAGCAACTGAAAATGGGACTGACATTCAAGATTGTAAATGCAGCTCTGTCATCCATGCCCTTAGTGCCCATTTACTTGACTGATTACCTCAAAAAGGTGAGCAATTCACACAGACATATCACTTGAGGGAGTGTGAATAATGATCTGGTGCCACCCACCTTTGGAACACATAATGGGTAAATTCACCTTCCACAGCACACTCATGTGAGGAATACTTTAAAAACAAGCAAATCACTGGTTGTGTGCGTGTGCGAGCGCATGCGTGCACATTCCCACTATGCCGAAGAAGAAATGACACTTGACAATTTTTAAGTCAGTCTCATGGTGACAGGCTGATTTGTGTATTTACCTATAACTGCACCGATCTGTGGACAGTCCCTATATGCCAAGGAAAAAACTTTTTTTTCTTTATCTTTTTAAGATATTTATTGGGGCTTTTTGCCTTTATTGATAGATTACAGTAGTTTGACAGGAAAGGGGGAGAGAGATGGGGGGGAAAGACATGCAGGAGAGGTCGTCGGGATCGGGACTTGAACCAGCGACACACTGTCAGGCTGGTATCCAGCCTCGGGCCTATAGCTGGACCAACCTTGTTTGAATGAATGCAAGTTTGTTTGATTTTGCCAGCTACTTGCAAAGTGGCTGCACAACATGTTGATCTACTGTATACAGTACCCCTATAGTGCTGCCTTCTAAGCCAATGGCAGACTATTCACTTATACCCATAGTCTGAATGGCATAAAACCCATACTGCCGAGTGTGACCGTGGACCAGGCCTCTTCATGGAGCCCATCAGAAGTGTGACCGTGGACCAGGCCTCTTCACAGATCACGACCTGGACCTGACGTGGACCAGGCCCCTCCACGGAGCCCACACAAAGTGTGACCGTGGACCCATCCTCCTCACAGAGCACGACCACGGACTGCTATCATATTATTACACCACTACACACAGACCTGACGTGGACCAGGCCCCTCCACGGAACCCACACAAAGTGTGACCGTGGACCCGGCCTCCTCACAGAGCACGACCATGGACTGCTATCATATCATTACACCACTACACTATATATCTTAATATTCTTATACGTTATATATTATTATTATTATTATTATCCGACAACATTGCTATACCATATTATATTATCCTACACTATTACATTAAATGTTGTTATTGATACTACTTGTTTTTTCTTGCATCTCTTTCCCTGTCTATCTTTCTTTCTTTCTTTCTTTCTATATTTTCTTAATTTCTATTCCTCCCTCGACACGGTCGAGGCAGATGGCCGCCCACCGTAGAGTCGGGTTCTGCCTGACCTTTCTTCCTAAAGTTTTTTGTTGTGATTTGACACTTAAATAGAATTGACTTGAAAATTGAAGTGAATACTCTGAACACCACAACGTGAAGACAGGAGGCAGAGGCTGAGGCACACAAAATGATTACAGCCGTTCATAAACGAGAGCTTGCTGCTCCGGCCGACAGTTGAAATTGTTTCTGCCGACTTGCTAATCGGGGCAATTTAAAACAATTTTAAGACAGCTTGCTATGGTTGGCTACGACAGGAATTTGCAGCTGCTTCCTCGGAGGTGGAAATGAAGTCTCTTGATGCGAGGTTACTGTTTTCTTATTTTTTCCGCCCCCCGTCTTTCAGAAGCTAGACTGGGCAAGATCCCAATTGACTGGGCCTGTGTTCGAGTGGCCCAATGGACGCTATAGGCTTCTGTTGTGCCTGCCTTTAGTTTATAGTGCTGCCAGCACACAAATGTGAAGTAGGCCTATTGAATTGATTTAAATTCTGCCAATGTATAGGCTGATGGTGGTTTATAGTTTTTATAGAGCCATTTTGTGCATGTACATGCAAACTTTAAGGTGCGTTCCAGTAAAGAAAGGTTGATTAATCGATACATATCGGCAGAGCTGTCGAATATTCGATTTGGCTGATGGTCACTGTCAGTTTGTGGCAGTCTACAAACCAGCGTCGCACCGACAAGCAAACATAACAACTACAGACTGGCGTTATACGCGTTAAACTCACGTAGGCTGGAAAATGTGCCCAAAGTGGTCGGAGTTAACCCTGAATCTTACCTGATGTGTTGTTGTGCCTGTCCTTCATAGCATACTTAGCATTGCTCTGTCTAGACAGATACAAGCCTGAGAGGTTCATTATGAGTAAAAAGAAAGAAAATGACATATAATTACATATAATTTAAGATCCACCTAAAACAAATCCGTTATGAAAGCACCTACGTAGCAGATACAAGCCTGACAGGTTTCATTATGTTTCATTATGAGTAAAAAGAAAGAAAATTACATATAATGACATATAATTTAAGATCCACCTAAAACAAATCCGCTTAACGGCGGTCATGCATGGCTGGTGAAGCATTGAGCTTGTTTAATCATTTGCGTGATTCAAGTGATTTTGTCGAGGCTAAAGGGAAAACGATTTCAGCAATTCAAAATCCTCCAGTGACCCTTTCATTATTAAATTGAATTAGAACAAATTAAAGTTTACAAATTAAAGTAACTAGTAACTAAAGCTGTCAAATAAATGTAGCAGAGTAAAAGTACAATATTTAGATGCGAGGTTGTCATGGTCTGTCGCTCTACAGACCATGTCTCCACATCAGCCGCTCCCACTCTCCATTCCCTCTCTCAGTCCTTGTCACACACCTATTTCCACCCCCTCTTCAGCCCAACAGTGCCATGCAGCCCATTCCACACCTGAGAACACTTCTGCAATCACCCTGCTTCCTATAAAACTGGACTCATTATGTGTAATGAGTCCAACAGGGCATGGGAAAATCAGGGCATCAGGGCTCAACAATTCAAATTCTGGGAAATTGCAAGGTTGCTAAGTACTGTACAATATCATAAGAGGCAAAGCTAAAACCTTTTGGGGTTGCTCTAGTCTATACTATCAATAAAGTCAGGCAATTAAATTACTATAGTCTGGTTGCCCTCTTAGTAGGGGTGTAACGATATAGTAACTGCAATCAATTTCAATAAGAATCGAAGTACTGTATATCGAAATGAAAACAGCAACATTGACTATTTATCGTATCGTTTTGCAATGGAAATAATCGGTATCGAATCGTTTTGCTATGCAATTAATCTATTGTATACATTTTTGGGAGTGGTATTTAGTAATGTTTAGAAGAAAAATGAAACGAGGGGTTTAATTACTTAATTTAAAATAATGTCAATGTATTTTAAATAGTTACTGTATCGATGTGTATTGTTGGTGGAGTCACTCGGCCAATCCATGCTAGGGATTTGTGTACTTTCGGTGGCATCACTCGACTAATCAGAGGGCAAGTTGGCAGCTTGCTGCGTATGTTGCTGCGTATGTCGGTGGCCCCCTCTGCCAATTGGATTGGCTCCGTATGTTGGTGGCGTCGTTCGGCCAATCAGGGATTGGCTGATGACATAACTATGTATGTGTACACCGACATTTGTGGATGACGTAAAAAATGTGAGTTTCAAACTTATAGGTATAGGAAACTTAAAATATTTAGCACCCATTGCAGAGTTTGATGAGTATATGTAGGCTATTGTATCAGGGATTTTGTCAAACCAATATGGTCTCGGCGTACTGCCGACACTGGACCCTGCATTTAGACGACAGCGGTCTCTAGAGAAAAGGGCAAAATATAATATCAGATGTGCTGTCCGTTTAGACGACAGCTGCATTATCACAAAGTGAAACCACCTTCCAGAGTGGAAATGATTGAAAACGTGTAAACAAGCAACACGGGGGAATATGCAAAACATGTGATGTTATGGCTTACGTCATCTGCTCACAATAGCGAGTCGCAGAGCCACGCTGCATTGATGTACAGTATGTGAACAAACATTGTCCACGCCCTACCATCAGGCCTACCAACTCTCACGCAATCAGCGTGAGACTCACGCATGAGACGTCTTTCACACGCACTCACGCCACACCCACCATTTCTCACGCACTGTCTACGTCTTTCACACGCACTCACGCCACACCCACCATTTCTCACGCACTGTCGCGCATGGTTCTAGGAAATGGGCCAAGCACCCGCCCTATCTGCATCTGATTGGCTGAATGGGGGGAAAGGACCGTCCTTTCCTGTCGCTTATGCTGAGAGCGTCAAATTGGATCGCTTGGAGGCGCGAAAATGTATGCTTAAAAGTAGGAAGTAAACTACACAGTGACTGAGCACCAAGCAGCAGCAGCAGAGGCACGCAGAGAAGAGAAGAGGTCCGGACTAAATAATAATACTTTTTTATTTATTTTATATGGCGCCTTTCAGGTCACTCAAGGTCGCCTAACAAAACAGAAAAATACAATACAATAAAGCAAGTTTAAAATACAGCAAGTTTAAAATACACACAAAAAGGCCTGCAGCAGACTTCTACTCAAGGTGGGAGTAGGCTTGTCTGAATAGGTGAGTTTTGAGGTGGGATTTGAAGGTGGGGAGTGAGTCCATGTTTCGACTGTCGGGGGGAAGGCTGTTCCATAGGCGAGGGGCAGAGCGGCTGAAAGCTCTACCCCCCATGGTGGACAAACGAGCTGGGGTGTTGATATGGATGAGATCAGACAGGTATGGGGGGAGAGGTTATGGATGGCATTGAATTTGTTGAGGAGGATCTTGTAATCTATGCGCTATTTGATGGGTAGCCAGTGGAGTCTGTGAAGAACGGGGGTGATGTGGGAGATGGCAGGGGTTTTGGTGATGATGCGGGCTGCAGCGTTCTGGACCAGTTGGATTTTATGGAGGAGTTTGTGGGGGAGACCGAAGAGAAGGGAGTTACAGTAATCGAGGCGGGAGATGACCAGAGAAAGGACTAGGATGGCAGTGTTGTTGGGGGTGAGTGAAGGGCGGAGGCGGTTGATGTTGCGGAGGTGAAAGTAGGCTGACCGGATGGTGTTATTGATGTGGGTATGAAAAGATAGGGTGCTGTCGAGGACGACACCCAGACTCTTGACCTGGGGGGAAGGGGAAACCGAGGAGTTGTCCATGGTGAGTGTAAAACTGGGCTGCTTGGTGAGTGAGGATTTGGTGCCAATGAGGGTTAACTCGGTTTTATTGCCATTTAGTTTGAGGAGGGATGAGGTGAACCAGTCTTTGATTTCGTGAAGACAGGCGCAGAGGGAGGGTGGAGGTAGGTGTGGAGGAGACATAGAGCTGGGTGTCGTCCGCGTAACAGTGGAAATTGATGTTGTGTTTGCGGAATATTGAGCCAAGTGGGAGGAGGTATATTATAAATAAACATCACATTATTTTGATGGAAGAGAAGACAGACTACACAATAAGTGTCAAGTGAGTATCTATTCTAGACTATTATGTATCAGCAAGCATGCAATTCAGCAGTCTTGAACAGTTGAACTACTAGTCGTTGTTATTGCTGGTGGCGAGTGAAGACAGCCTCGACACACGTGTGCCACTGTGCCTTCATCAACTCGCCATGATGTTGACAAAATAGCCTAATAATTTGTTCTAATCTACACCAAAATAAAACCCACTAGAACCTTCTGTTGTAAATGTGACATTATTCAATAGTCCAACTGTAACAACTGCCAATTGTTGTCAACTGCATGCATTCTATACATTTCTATAAATACATATTTTTGTGGTTAGTTTGCACAAATTGCACTCTTTTCAGACAAGCCATCTGTTCTTTTATCTGTGATCACAATAAACGGTACAACTTAAGGCAAGGCTGATATTTTTGGCCAACATTAGCTAATACACATCTTAATTTGAATCCACAAGGTATGCCATCAAAAAGAAAGGCTGTCCCAGCAGCAGGGCAGAAATGGAGCCTGTTGTCTTTCTTTTCTCCACAACCCAAGAAAAGTGCCCATATCTGTACATTTGATCTTATTAGCCTTTTTTCCCAAGCAATGTTGTACTGATGTTGCTACTGCTCCTATATACATTATTAATGTCAGGCTTGCTTCTTACAATCCAGAACAGCACCAGGTGGAACATGAAGATGATGAGCCTGTGATGTTAACTTCAGATTCCGATTCAGAAGGTATGATATCTGACTGTAATGGTAATGCATTCTTTTTGCACTTTTTCTATTGTACTGCACTGTTGTTGCTTGCTAGTGATGAGCCTTTGTTTTCTTACATACAGCAGAACAGCCAGAACGGCAACATGTGGGTGTTGACCAAGAGCCAGAACAATCAGAAGGTACAGTGCCTGTACATAATGGTTAATTTGGTTATGCCATGTCTTATTGTTACTGCTGTTACATATATGCATATATTCCTGCTTATTGTAAATGCCACCTTTTTGATAGGTGAGTCAGTGTATAGCCATGTTAAAGCAGCTTTCATTTTGTAACCTTTACTTTCTGAGTTTGCTAAGCAAGCCAGTGTTTCTTTATTTAAAGGTTAGGTGACAAAAGAGCCTATAAAAGGCCAATAATAGAACAAACTTCACTTTTACCACCGGTTGTAATATGCTGCTATAATTCTTGATGAGGCTTTGTCTCCTTACATCCATAAAGAACATGCAGCACAATCGGATCAGGAAGAAGAACAGGCAGAGGATCAGCAAGAAGGTATACCATTAGAGATGCTCCGATCAGGTTTTTTGGGGCCGATCACCGATCACCGATCACTGAAAACAGTATAGGCCGATACCGATATTGCCGATACCGATCACAGCGTCGTGAAATCCATACATTTTCCCATTGTGTAGCATATATACTTACTCTATTTAATGAATGACTCTTCTTACACATCATTCACATTGCAAGTATAAAAATTAGGAGATGAGAAAGTATCATGAATTGACAACCGTTTATTGCAGGCTGAGGCAACATGCAATATTTCACTCTAGACTCTCTTAGAGACAATTTGGAGTTTAGCTACAAGCTTTTGTATGGAAAGAATAAAGTCATACTGAGAAAAACAATGAGAATAAGAACTGTGCACTGTCACATGTGCAACTGCAACATTCTCTCTACTAGTGCAACATTCTCTCTAGAGACACTCTAAGTATGCAAAGTTCACAGCATTAGCAATACACAAATTACAAAAACAACAACGAGAATAAGAACTGTGTATACTGTGACTCTCACATGTGCAACTGCAACATCTAGTTGTCTCTACTAGTGCAACATTCTCTCTAGCGACACTGTCTTGGAGACAACTTGGAGCTTATATTTAATTATACTGTAGCTTTCCTGTGTATTACTGCAACAGGTTACAGGCAGCCAAACCAAAATAAAATAGTTTCAAGGTTATTTATCTGCATGTAGGATAAGACAGGATAAGTATGCAAAGTTCACAGCATTAGCAATTAACAAAATAAAACCCCAATGAGAATAAGTACAAATAAATAACAAAAATAACTGTACACTAGCTGTCACATGTACAATTGCAACATTCTCTCTGGTAGTCTCTACTAGTGCAACATTCTCTCTAGAGACACTGTCTTGGAGACAGTACAGCTTTGAGCTTATATTCAATTATACTGTAGGCAGCTTTCCTGTCAAAAATCTAACTGCAACAGGTTACAGGCAGCCAAAATAAAATAGAAAAAAAACAAACATGAATGCAACAATCTTAAGTAGGCCTATCTATTTCAGCTGAGGTAGTTCCTGTCTGTGGCCTTTAGAGGAGTAGGGAGAGAGCCGTGAGCAATAAAGTAAAGTGCACAGTAAATACTTTTTAAGAAAAACAAAAAAACATTGCAGCTCAATCTGTAGGCCTGGCTATATCTCCTGTCATCATTTCAGCTGAGACATTACTGTAGACTTTTAGGAAGATGGGGCAGGTGGGGGAGCGGTTAGGTCAGCTTGCTTCTGATTAAGCAGCATGAATGGCAGGTTTGCCTTGCAAAATATAAGCATCTCAGCATTTTTTGCAGTTAACCTGTTCCTCTTCTCATCAATAATAAGACCTGCTGTACTGAAAAGGTGCTCACTATCTACGCTTGTGCAAGGTGCACTGAGATAGGCTCGTGCTGCTTGTGCGAGAGCAGGAAAGCGACCTGCATTGGCCTTCCAATAATCAAGTGGCATGATTGTGGGTTGTTTGGTTGTTTTATCTATTTTTACAACTGCCTCTGATAGGTAAAGAGCAATCTGTGATGATATTGCGTCGTTGCCGTCAGCTTCATTTTGCCCATCCTCAGCCAACAGTTCATCATACATAGCATGCAAGCCAGTCCATGGTACCTTCTGTGGGGGCTCAGAGCTGCTTGCTGCTGAACTGCCCTCACCAACCTGTTGCACCTCAGCAGGGGCCCGGCCCACAGATCTGTAGCTTGAGTGCGGCGTTGAAAAATATTAGAAGAGAACAATAGAAATAAATAAACATTAATTCATTCATGATGGATTAATTTCATAGGTTTTGATTAGTCATGGGCTTGCCTGGCCTCATACTAGCATATTCCAAAATTCCAAATGAGTTTACTTTTTATTCTAGTTTCTATTATTAACTGTACATTTTCAAATGGAAAATGAGGGAGATGCAAACCATCCTACACTACAGTATAGCCACAACACTATTGTAATGTTAACAGTTATCTTTAATTAAGTATAGCCCCATATATCAAACTAATAAAAATGAATCACACACACACACACACACACACACACACACACACACACACACACACACGTGAAGTAGGCCTAGGCTAGTTCTCACCTTGGATCGAGCAGTGTTGAGATTGTGTACAGGCTCTCAGATTCAATGGCACTGAATCTCTTCTTGACAGATTCCAAGAGCGTGGCTTTGACTGTTTTCACACCATTGTCAGTCTCTTTTTCTTGCTCCATAAGACGAATCAAAGCTTTGATGGATGGAATCACATCTGCAGCCGAAGAAGTTGATTTGCATATGTCTTTTGTGAGCTCATCAAAGGGGTTAAGCAGTGAAATCAGATTTTCAACCAATCTCCACTGGTTGTTGGTGTACTCGGCAGGCAGGTCATAGTCGGTTGCATAAGCAACGAGGGCACGTTTCTGTTCCAGCACACTCCTTAACATGGCAACCGTGCTGTTCCACCGTGTGGGGACGTCCTGCTGCAGGCGTTTGAGCTGCTGCTCCGGGGGGTTCACTTCTCTCTGAATATCGAACAGTCGGGAGTAGGCAAGATTAGAATGTTTAAAATGTCCAACGATGCGTCGCCCAATTGCGATGATATCAGTGACGGCACGCTGTGACAAAACCCCCTCATGCACAGCGAGTTGGAGTGTGTGCGCCATGCACGGTAGGCTTGGGAAACCTGCATCCCTCATAGCCTTCTCCATGTTCCTAGCGTTATCCCGTAGAATAGCATGTACCTTTCCATTCGGGATGCCCCATGTTAAGAACATGGATGTGAAGGTGTTCGCAATATTCTCCGCAGTGTGAGACCCGGGGAAGTGAGGCACAACTCTCTTCAGCTCGAAACTTTCATCAATAAACTGCGCGGTTAGGCTCAGCATGGACATGGGCTTACACTGGAACTCCAAATGTCACTCGTAAAGCTAATTGACACTGTCTTGTCGTCCTGCATAAGGCTTTCGATGTGCTTGTGTAGAGTTTGGTACAACTCGGGAAGGCATACGTCAGTGAAATATTTACGACCTGGGAGTGTGTATCGGGGATCCAGGCAGTTAACAAGGCGTTTGAAACCTATGTCTTCCACTACAGACAGCGGCTGATGATCAAGGCATATGAATTCCATTACCTTTTTATGAATTTCTTTTTTTTTCTTTCCGTCGTTGCTGTAGGGCAGGTGTCGTTTATGTATCTGTTACACTCAGTTGAGTGAGAGGGGTTTGGGTTGCTGCACGTTCCTTCACTCTCTCTGCCTTAGCAGCAGCGGCGGCGCTCGCCAACTTTTTATACTCTGCATGCTCCTTGGGGTGTATGTTGGTTAAATGTCTTATCAGGTTCGTTGTGTTGAAATTATTTTGTAGCGCTCCTCCTCGAGGTACGTCCTTTTCACACATGTTGCAAACTGCGAGTTTGGTGTCCTTTTCTGACACAGTAAACCACTTCCAAACCGGCGACGCCATTTTCAATGCTTTTGTTTTCCTTTTTTTTCTTCCTCCTCTGTTCTCTCTCTCTCCCGCGCGCGGGCTATCCCGATAATCCCGCCTACCTTTCTGAGAGTCACTTTTTCGCAACTTTTTCACGCCCCCTTAAAGGAGACTTGGCACTGTCCCACTGTCTGTTTTGATCGGGCATTTTGATCGGCAATTTTGATTTATTTTGAGAATCCGATCCGATCCGATCCAGGCATGATCGGCCGATCATGATCGGTGGCCGATCAATCGGCGCATCTCTATATACCATCCGTACAGTTATGCCTTATTTTGCACCTATTGCATTGCACTGATACTATAGAAAAACATGAGCCTTACTTTTATTATTGTTATGTTACTGTTGTGGTGTTTGTTGCCGGGTTGTTGTTGTTATGTTTTTTTTACACCTCACACAGTTGCATTTTACCACTTGTATAAGTAGTGACAAATAAACCTTCTTGAATCAGAACAAGAGGCAGAACGCCAACAGCCAGGACAGGAGCGGAAAGGCAAAGCCTTGAGTGGAGCTGCAACATACAGGTGGGCTATTGTGTATTTTGAAACTGGCTAAGAACTTTTTGACTGTCCGTGTCACTGTCTGTGAAAGGTGCTCCACAAATACCATTTACTTTTACTTACCTACAGATGCAGCTTTAAGGACGAGTGGACCAAAACATGGCCCTTCATTACTAGAGGAATCCTGAACACACACTACTGGTGCTCTGTATGTCTCACGCCGATTGCGTGAGAGTTGGTAGGCCTGGTGCCAACCAACTAATGCCCCCCATGCCAATCACTATGCAGAGAGGGCGCACAAGGGAGGTCAAGCTATTAGTCTAAATATGAAATCGTTAAAACAGGCCAAATCGACATTAAAAAAGGGCAAAATCATAATAATTGCATAATTGCATAATTGCACTTTGAGCACAGAGCACTTTATGAGGATGATAAAATAAAGGAAAAAATAGTCGAAGGAGTTTTTACTTTTTACTTCTAGTTTCTATACGGTGAGTGAGTCTTTTTCTGTCAAAGTTTCCCCTGTGAACAAACATTGCAAGCATTGGTAGGAGGAAGTGCTTCTATATGCATGTGTGACTGCATGGTCTTCCTGGCAGCGCATGTCACACTGCCACCTAGGCCTGGCACGCTACAGCGTCAGTGGCGTGCACAGATAGACACTAGGGGGTGCAAGAGCTTTTTCAGAAAACTGTCAGGATGTAGAAGACCTTTAAAAATAAACTGATCTCAGGTCAGAAATGGGTCGTGCAGCGAGTTTTATTGGCGATTCACACTGAGAACGGACTGAATCCGTTTAATTGAAACCGTTTCCGAAATACGGTTGCCTGGTCCCCGATGACCATGATTCACATTGCCCGAGATTCAACAGCGCACCGGGGGACACTTGTGTAACACACTTTAATCCTCCGGATGGCGGTGTGCTTGATTGCTGGCGCGCACGGACATTAGATAGGATTAGAAACACCGCATGACGGCAGCCAAACCTCCTCCTGCAAGCAGACACCCTGGGTGTGCCGATGAATATTGTTTTTCTTCATGAATTAATTTGTCAACTTAAACTTATGTTATTATCTTTTAAATGAGAATTTCGGACTTGAAGGCTTTCTTACCTTTATTTGTAGTTGTTACGTCCCCCCACCAAAGAGGTCCAGGTGTTATTTTGTGCAATAACGCATTATTGGCTATTTCCCCTACCATAAGCCCTCAATGGGGCGGTTTTAGTGCTACTTTGCATATTTCCATCGCTCAAAAATCATTTTGTTTTGTATATATCCTCTCTTCATAATGTAAATAGTATCCGAAGCGTCACACTTTACTACTTATTTTGATGGAAATTAGCGAATTAGACTAAAACCCAATGCCCCATTGAGGGCTTATGGTAAATGGTCAATAATGTGTTTTTTGCACAAAATAAGACCTGGTCCAGGTGTTATTTTGTGACAACTACAAATAAAGATAAGAAAGCCTTAGTACTGTACAGCAGTGTTTCCCAACCTTTTTTCTGCCATGGCACATTTTTCATTGCCAAAATATCCCAGGGCACACCTAGATATAGGGGGGGGGGGGGGGGGGGGGGTATATGAATGAATGAACAACCTACCCCCGCCCCCCCATCGCCGAGCCCCCTCTATAGTATTAAAAGGGTATGAAAATGGACTTGGTCTTGCACTGAACTTTGGACTACTTTGAACTTTGCACTATTACATTGCACCAGCACTATTGCACTTGGGTTATTGTACAGTATGGTTATTTATTTGATGCCAGTGGTGAAGCTCTAAACTGAATTTGTATCTATCTATCTATATACACTCACCATGGTCCACATACTGTAGTGTAGGCCTACTGTACAGTATGTGGACATATGGTGACATTAATCAATTCTTGATAAAAAAGCTTCTAATATATTATTTATGCCCCAAAATCTATAAATCTCACACTATTAAGGCAACCGGCCCTTCATTTGAACATCTGCCCCTCTAAATGTCTGTGCACGCCACTGTACAGCGTGTTAAATCACTGTTGCGCCTCCGTCTAAACGCAGAATAAAATGTGAGAATGCCACAGAACATTGTCGTCTAAACATCAGAGGTCAGATCCCCACAATCGTTCTATTCCCTGCGTGTCATGAACAATTTGTTTTGAGGAATTCTGTTGTGACCTTTAATTAAAGCTACATTAGTACATCCAGCCAGGGTGCAATCGATAAGTTACATTGGATGAAAGCAATAGCAGAGTTATAGATGTTAGGCTGCACTAGTCAATGCCGCAATACAACGCCCCTCTGCAGGCCAGGTTTAGCGTGGACATTTTACAAAACATACAGCACATTGCTGGCACCCCTCATCAGCCATAAGTTAAATCACGGAGTTATACCACGTTTATATCATAGGAACTATTTCTCATTAAAAAAAAAATAAGACAGTGAGTCCTCGCTGGTTTCTGTTGTGATCTCCAGAAGATAATAATGAGGTGCACGCACATACACAAACGTCCAGAAGAATGCCAGCACTTAAGACACGCTGTTTCGGTATAGCTGACGAAGGCCCCCGACACCGAAACGTTCTATTATTTTCCGCTCTGTTGTCAATGAATTGTTTTGGGAGCTTTTAAAACGTGCCACTGCTGCTGAGCCACTAATTGGCAGACATCCTGCATGGATTGACGCCAATTATACATATTTCCACAGCTAGGACTTCCTAGGACTTTTAGTATGGTGTTCTGATGACTGAAGGAAATTATGACCTCTTGGTCAGGAATTTATATGGCATTATTTCCTGATAATAGTCCCAGTTAGTGGCCATTTTTATGGAGCCGAATATTATCTGTGTGTTCGTAAAAGAAAATGCGTAAAAAATAAATCTGTAAAAGAAAAATGCGTAAAAAAACAATCTGTAAAAGAAAAATGCGTAAAAAAACAATCTGTAAAAGAAAAATGCGTAAAAAAACAATCCGTAAAAAGAAAATGCGTAAAAAAACAATATGTAAAATAAAAATGCGTAAAAAAACAATGTGTAAAAGAAAAATGCGTAAAAAAACAATCTGTAAAAGAAAAATGTGTAATAAAACAATCTGTAAAAAGAAAATGCGTAATATATACGGATAGTGTTTTTTTGTGTTTGGACTTACGAACAGAAAAAATGCCAACCTCAGTTACAGATGGTTTTTTTGGTTCCTCAGTGAAATCACTGCCAAAAATCACATGACGGCTGAGAACCAATCACGTGAGGCCTTTTCCTCTACCCAATCAAAAAGCTCCATAAGTCTGCCTGGCAACTGAGGTTGCCATGTTTGTCTGGGGCTACGTTATAAGTATAAGTATAAGTTTATGAGTTACAAGTTTAGCTATATATCCATATCTTGTCTTAAAACAACCACTCAATGGCCAATTGACTAATTCATTATTTTAGTAGCCTATATTAAATAGGGGGGTCTCAAGGTTCGGGGACCCCCAGGGACCCCCCGGGACCCCCCCCCCCCCCGGGACCCCCAAATGGTAACTCTGTCATTTCTCAACCGTTTTTGACGGGGGTGGGCTCGTTGTGATTGTGTCGCCCCCCTGGGGGCGTCTTTGGGGGTCTCAAGGTTCGGGGACCCCTGGGGACCCCCCAGTGACCCCCAAATGGTAACTCTGTCATTTCTCAATTGTTTTGTACGGGGGTGGGCTCGTTGGAATCTTGTCGCCCCCCTGGGGGCGTCTTTGGGGGTCTCAAGGTTCAGGGACCAATATAAGTAAAATAATATAGCCTTTCTACAGGAGTATCTTTTTATATTTTTCCAAAAAGAATACAAACAGCCAATAGCACATTACAAAGTTATCCCCCTCACTGGGGAAAATTCCGGGAGGAAAAACAGGCAAGCACCGGGTCGAGTCTTCCGGTATTCCCCCCCGTGACCCCCCAAGGACCCCAAAATGGTAACTCTGTCATTTCTCAACCGTTTTGGACGGGGGTGGGCTCGTTGGAATCGTGTTGCCCCCTCTGGGGGCGTTCTTAGGGTTTTGGAGGTTCGTGGACCCCCCCCGGGACCCCCCAGGGACCCCCAAATGGTAACTCTGTCATTTCTCAACCGTTTTGGACGGGGGTGGGCTCGTTGGAATCCTGGGGGCGTCTTTGGGGTCTGAAAGGTTCAGGGACCCCCAGGGACCCCCTGGGACCCCCCAGGGACCCCCCAGGGACCCTAAAATGGTAACTCTGTCATTTCTCAACCGTTTTGGACGGGGGTGGGCTCGTTGGAATCGTGTCGCCCCCTCTGGGGGCGTTCTCAGGGTTTGAGGTTTGGGGACCCCCCGGGACCCCCAAATGGCAACTCTGTCATTTCTCAACTGTTTTGGACGGGGGTGGGCTCGTTGGAATCGTGTCGCCTCCCTGGGGGCGTAATCAGGGGTTTGGAGGTTCGGGGACCCCCCGTGACCCCCCAGGGACCCCCAAATGCTAACTCTGTCATTTCTCAACCGTTTTGGACGGGGGTGGGCTTGTTGGAATCGTGTTGCCTCTCTGGGCGCATTATCAGGGTTTTGGAGGTTCGGGGACCCCTGGGGGCTCCCACATTTTTCTTTTACAGATTGTTTTTTTACGAACACACAGATAATATTGGCATGGATTCGGCTCCATAGTGGATCCACTCATAATTTCGATGCCACATGGGTCCGACATGTGGCATTGCGTGCGGTTAGGGTTGGGGACAAATTGGACAATGTTAGTCATGGAGCGAGTGAGCAAGCTTGCGTCAGTGGCACATCAACATAAAGCTCTGAGTGCATTTCCTCTATCACAGTTTTAGTTATTTCTGGGTCTTGGCTCTCTTGAGTGGATGTTGTTATGTCCAAATAAATGACTCACCTAATGCATCCATTAGCTCGTATGTTTTAGTTTTTTTCTTCTCCATCTTCCTCCAAAGACAGCTAATGGATGGGAGCTCAAAACACCTTAGTGGTCAGGAGGTATAGCTACACGCACATCCCAGTAAATTCAACGGGAGCTCGAACAAAATAAATAAACTGAAAAAGGAGAAAGTCTGCACAACGTTTTAAAAGCTCACTAAAAAAGCTTTAATTACCAGAGCAGAAGAAAACATAATTTCGGCCTCCTTCTCCTTGCTCAAAAAACCTTTCATTCATACCATTAAGGCAGTAAATGATCCTGTTATATATACTAGTCCTTACCCATTGTATGGACAATTTCCCCCCATAAATATAGGGGGGCGACACGATTCCAACGAGCCCACCCCCGTCCAAAACGGTTGAGAAATGACAGAGTTACCATTTTGGGGTCCCTGGGGGGTCCCGGGGGGTCCCTGAACCTTGAGACCCCAAAGACGCCCACAGGGGGGTGACAAGATTCCAACGAGCCCACCCCCGTCCAAAACAGTTGAGAAATGACAGAGTTACCATTTGGGGGTCCCTGGGGGGTCCCGGGGGGTCCCTGGGGGTCCCTGAACCTTGAGACCCCCAAAGACGCCCCCAGGGGGGGCGACAAGATTCCAACGAGCCCACCCCCATCCAAAACAGTTGAGAAATGACAGAGTTACCATTTGGGGGTCCCTGGGGGGTCCCCAGGGGTCCCCGAACCTTGAGACCCCCAAAGACGCCCCCAGGGGGGCGACACAATCACAACGAGCCCACCCCCGTCAAAAACGGTTGAGAAATGACAGAGTTACCATTTGGGGGTCCCCGGGGGGGTCCCGGGGGGTCCCCGAACCTTGAGACCCCCCTATTTAATATAGGCTACTAAAATAATGAATTAGTCAATTGGCCATTGAGTGGTTGTTTTAAGACAAGATATATAGCTAAACTTGTAACTCATAAACTTATACTTATAACGTAGCCCCAGACAAACATGGCAACCTCAGTTGCCAGGCAGACTTATGGAGCTTTTTGATTGGGTAGAGGAAAAGGCCTCACGTGATTGGTTCTCAGCCGTCATGTGATTTTTGGCAGTTATTTCACTGGGGAACCAAGAAAACCATCTGTAACTGAGGTTGGCATTTTTTCTGTTCGTAAGTCCAAACACAAAAAAACACTATCCATATATATTACGCATTTTCTTTTTACAGATTGTTTTATTACACATTTTTCTTTTACAGATTGTTTTTTTACGCATTTTTCTTTTACACATTGTTTTTTTACGCATTTTTATTTTACGGATTGTTTTTTTACGCATTTTCTTTTTACGGATTGTTTTTTTACGCATTTTTCTTTTACAGATTGTTTTTTTTACGCATTTTTCTTTTACAGATTGTTTTTTTACGCATTTTCTTTTTACGGATTGTTTTTATACGCATTTTTCTTTTACAGCTTTCTTTTTTACGCATTTTCTTTTACGAACACACAGATAATATTGGCATGGATTCGGCTCCATACATTTTGGATTGATGCTAATTTAACATATTTCTACAACTACACTGTTTCAATTACTTATTGGTAAGGAATTTATTCCAATATTGGTAATTGGCCATGCATTTTTCTGAGAATATCTTATTGGCGGACATCTTGGATTGATGCCAATTAAAAATATTTCCGCAACTAGGATTTCTTGGGACTTTTAATGTTGTTCTGGAGACTTCCTAGAAATGGTCTGTGAAAAAGAAATCTGTTACAATTAACTCATACCTGGTCAGGAATTTATTCCAAGATAAATCTCATAATAGTCCCAATTGGCGGCTATTTTGGATTGATGACAATTTAACCTATTTCTGCAACTACGATTTCTTGGGACTTTTGATATGTTGTTCTGGAGACCTCATGGTCTGTGAAAAAAAAACTTTAGTTACAATTACTTTCACTTTTAAGTCCAAAATGAGCTAGAATGCCTGGACTAGTCCTCGGTCTGGCTCTAACAGGCTGGGTGGTGTGTGACAATTCAGTTGAAGGTAAGCCGGCGCGGGCCCGTGAGAACAAGAATGCGACACAGAGACAGTAAGTTCACAACACTGTATCTACAAGTTCAAATACATAGACTGAATTAGATGGGTGCCGTGTCATTAGTCAGAAGGTTCATTGTTCCGAAATTACTATCCCTATCTCTAACCCTAACCTAAACCTAACCGCAAGCATGGGAGCAAACCTAAACCTAACCGCAAGCCGAGGAGCAGTGCATGTTCGGACTAACGGGACTTCGGATCTATGGGTAGTTCCCAATTAGATGTACATGGACAAATCATAACAGTCTCCTTTTATAGACCCATCTCTGCTCCCAGTTGAAACAAAATCAATTAATCAAAATAAAAATGGTCACCTTACCAAAAGGTAAGGTAGACAACACCGACAAACATACATACCCAGCCGATTGCAGTACTTGCACGCTCTGCTTGCGCAAGTAATTACTTACTGGTACACATCAGGGCGATCCAATTTATTCATATATTTTCACTTTAGCGCCTAATCAAGGCAGGATGTCAGAAAATGTGCTTATTTTAAGTGATGAAGGCAAATCATGTTTATGGCATACATGTTTTTTAGGGTGCTGAATCCAAATCTGCTGTATGCCAAGCTCAACAATAGCTGCTAAGCCCTCAAAATGGACCATTTAAATACGGCCACCACTATGCTGAAACATAATAAAACGCCTGTATTTCTTACTAAACAATGTAGAAACTAGACTGAAGTGTCATTTTTAAGTGTTCATATATGGAGAATCCAATTAGATATTCTGATTTGAAATGAGATGGACAACTGCGTAAGCGAACGACTCGGTGGTGGGCACCGCACTTAAGTCTTTGCCGATGCACGTGCCGAGTTTGAATTCGAACAACTGCGATTATGTCTAAGCAAGGTCAACCATCTTAGCAACAGTTATTTGTCTGTTGTCATGGGACAAGTAAAGCTTGATGACAATGTATACTTGTTGCACGTTATAAATAGCTGATCTATAATCTCACAATTAGTTGGGATATGATGTGTTGTATAGTTATTGGCTATAATAGTGCAGGGTATATTAATGACAGTAAAATGTTGAAAATGAGTGGTATCCTGTAGTCACTATTCATTGATTCACTGGGATAACAAAAAACATTTGAAAAAAAGGGTTTCTCGCTGTCCTCGGGTTGAATATTGATATGCGATTAAAATGTGATTAATCAAGATTAATTCATTACAAAGCTTTTAATTAGATTAAAATGAATGTTTAATTGAGTCCCAGCTCTAATATATATATATATATATATATATATATATATATATATATATATATATATATATATTTATATATATATGAGTTATTTTCATAACATCATTAATTTGCATGTCTAGGAAAAGTGTGTGTGTGTGTGTGTGTGTTTGTGTGTGTGTGTGTGTGTGTGTGTGTGTGTGTGTGTTGCCTCCACACATTCCATTTAATTGAACCCTTTTGTTGTCTCTCACAGCTGACTTTAGGTCTGATCACCCAGCTGATGTTAATCAATAATCACCCACTTAATGTCGACGGACTGACGATGAGAGGTTAGAGGGAGAGCAGAACAAGCCAAGGAGATATTTCTTTAAAAAATCATAACTCTGGATCATAACTTTTTTTGACATGCTCAGATATTTATGCTCTACAAGTTGGATTAAATCATCTCGCGGGACGGAACCGGCCCGCAACAGTTTTGGTCGCGATCGTTTTGGTCGCACTACAGCAATTATATGCAGTGGCACTGGTGCTCCCAGTTATATTTTTAGATCGCACAGATTAAAATTCAGGCGCAGGCACCAAAATGGTCGCAATTTCGAGCCCTGCAGTGTAGAAAATCTTGTCATTCTTTGTTGAACATGTGGTGTACTGTGGACATTAAATGATACAAGCTTATAATTAAAGAATAATATTCATAATTAAATATTTATTTAGCTTGTATCATGTAATCCTCAGTGATGTTCTGCCAGCCGAGAATTAATTAAATTACTTTGATATATTATATCAAAGTAATTTTCTGCAGTGCCACAGCATGGAGTCTTTGTAGAAAATGCCAGCCATGGAAAGCTACTGCAGCATTAAGAGATGTGGGATTGCAAGTGCAGACACACATTTTCTTTCCACTCTCCTCTGACATCTGAAAGGCGCAAAGGTTTCAAATTGCACATTATATTGACTGTAGGCTATGAGAGGTAATTTTACAGACCTGTCAGTCAGGCGCTGTCAGTAGTGGAGGTACAGGTTCCGCGGCCTTATAGTCATGCATTTGCTCATAATGCCAATGGTGTAACTGTTAGTGGTGTAACGAAAAGTTGTTGTTTTTTTTCGTTTAAAAGAAAGATCCCTTTCTGGCCTAAAAGCACATTTTATACGTATGTGGTGTGGGGGGCTCAGTTTTAACCAGCCATGTAAGTAAACATAAAGCGGAGTTGTTGTTTAGCGCAGGGGTCGTCAACCTGTGGGTCGCGACCCCTAGGGGGGGGAGTCGCCAAATTATTTTGGGGGCTCCCCGAATTATAAAAAAAAAAAGTTTATTTTCTTTGGTAAATTGTGCTTTACATAGATTGTGCATTACATTCACCCATTCACACACACATTCATACACCGATTGCGGCGGAAGCCATGCAAGGTACCAACCAGCACATCGGGAGCAATTTTCCGGTTCAGTGTCTTGCCCAAGGACACTTCGACATGTAGACAGGAGGAGCCGGGATTCGAACCGCCGACCCAAGGATCATTGGACGACCTGCTCTACCTCTTGAGCCACAGTCGCCCTCTTTCTTTCTTTATTTGCAAGTGAATGGCTAGAAAATGGAAATGAAGAGTTTACATAGTAGGCTACACAGAGTACATGCATACACTTTCCTCAATGATTATATCTGGGTTCAGTATTTGTGTATGATATATTTTCTCTAATATTAAGGTTATTTTTGCAGTCAGTTTGTATTGGGGGCGGGTCGGGGTTCCCGAGACATGGCCAAAGCATTTCCTGGGGTCCCATGCAGCCACAAACGTTGAGAACCCCTGGTTTAGCAATTTAACACATTGTTTTCGCTTCGGCGGCAGTCATTTCACTTCTTAGTTTCCTAGTCGCCTACTGGCGTCTGGCGGTACTCAGGATATTTCTCCATTCCATGGTCTGATAAGGGACATATTGGTGATCGTCGCTTCGATAACATTTGATTCGCAGGTGGTTACAGACTGCTCCCACATTCCCTGGTATACACACATGGAAATGCTCAAAACGTCCGTTTAATATACACACACATGCACAGCGGCAGGTTGAGTGCACCTCAACAATCACCATGGTGATTGCAAATGACATGCATTCACTTATGAGACCCACGCACATCCACACAGGCCATCAAAATGCACGTACTTGCTCAAACCAGAGGCACGCTGCCACTTACAGAAACAATATGTTGTAATGATATAGCCACCTTGAGACATGCAGAGCGCCTGTGTAAGCTTAAAAGCTTTTCAACCTACAGCCATAGGAGCTTAATTACCATGAATCTATTTAACACATAATGTAACAATAAGTGCATTGCTACATTTGAGGTAAAGTTTTTTCAAACCTTTAGCAATTTAGAATGTGATTTACTCACCACATGCAAACTGTCTCTCTGTCTCTGTGTGTGTGTGTGTGTGTGTGTGTGTGTGTGTGTGTGTGTGTGTGTGTGTGTGTGTGTGCCTGCATGCGTGCGTGCCTGTCGGAGCAGCGGTGGGTGGACTTCCAGGCCCATGGGATCGGCTGCTGAGGGCGCTTAGACACCAGAATAATGTACACGGGAACAGGGTGGCTTCAATGTTGATCTGGGATTTCATCATTCCCATTTCATGAATTCAAAATCTCCCAATCCACCGTCCTGCCGAGAGATTTACCCATTCTTGTTCACACATTTCCCGCCAGGATTAATCAATGAATTCACCATTATACGTGCATGGGGGGGGGGGGGGGCATATTTGTATAAATAACTCAACTTGCACATATCTGATTGTGCCCATGAAGACAAAATCAATCAGCAGTCAATTATCCTTTCAAATCCCACAAAAGAACCCACTGTGGCTACACGGTGTAGAAAGCATGAACATATTGATCTCCCCCTTTCTTTCTTTAAGAAAGATGTACTGGCGCTGCGGCGACATGGGCATAAGGGCTACGCTTATGCGGGCCCTTTGTCTAAGACAGATTTCTTCCTCGGGAGACAAATAATAAAGGACCTTGAACCCCTCTTTTGTCTTCTTTTCAATTTGACCCACACTGCAGACCTTTGCGGCACAACAGGAGTTCCTCTTCCCACAGAATCCACTGTGAAGAAGAGAGAAAGAGGAATAAAGCTGACTTTATACTTATTACTTAAGTCACATGCACGCACGCATGCACGCGCAAACAGCGCGGCTGTCCATTAAAGGAGGAGGAGAGATGATCTATCTATTTAGCCCACCAAAACAAACATAAATATACTTTTGCGTCGCATATGGATAGCGACAGAAAAATACCATGGATATAATTAAACTAACTGTGCACAGCGCAGATAATGCATGTACTACAGGTAAGATAAAAAAAACTGATCTGAAGCTGCACTTTCACTGTTGACTTATCTCCAGAGTCCTCAGTCCTACAGCCCCACAATGGAGAAATAATCTCATATGTCACTAACCTCTCTACAATGCCATGTCATTCAATGTATTACTTTATCACAAAATATAGGCTTTTCTAAACCAAGCCCTCATTCAAAAGTTATGTATAGGCTGCATGTCATTGTATTTTCTGTGAATTAACTCACAGTTTAACCCAGTGATCCTCAGCCATTTTAATTTCAAGGACCCCCAAATTAAATGTATATGAATTTACCTAGGGTGACAGAGTCCTAGGCCATTTCATTATCATTTTCATCTCTGGACTGGGACCCCAATACATGTTACAGACATGTTTCGAATATTTTACAACATACTTATATTTTGTTATTTAAAGCTGTGATTATTTATTTAAGAAGCACTGTTCTGAACCAATGTTCGCCTTGAAAACATTTTTTTTAAAATCATTCTTAATCTTTAAGCTAAAATAATTATGGGGACTTAAAATCATTGTTTTAATTGATGGCCTTCATGCCCTGACACTCGGCCTTTGTGCCCTCAAAAAGTTGACCACACTAAAGGCCAAGTGACCTTGCCCCTAAAAGGATGAAATTCCAGGCCTGGTCGGTCGTTTCCATCCACTGATATAATGCGACTCTTGGGAGATACAAAATAAGTTCATGAAATAAGCAGTAGGTGGCACTATTTTGCCAGTAGTGTTATATGACATTCTTTCTTTTAGGCTATACAAACATATTATACACAGACTGCCTGAAAGCCACCTAATCAACTTGAATCAACTTTTTAACTAATTTAATTTAGACAAAACAGACATCAACATATGCCTACATTATATGCTGAATAAACTTACATTAAACACACTTTTTGAATACAGATAAAGACTTTGAATCTCTTCATCTGTTATTAATAAAACTTTTCATAATGTTGCTCTTCTCAGTGTCTCACCTCGTGTCCGTTTCAGCCAGTTTGGGTCAAACAGGCTGCATGAAGTTGCAATACCTGTACGCACCAGGGACGTCGAGTCTGTGGGGGCCAGAGGGCCAGGGCCCCCATGAAGATTATCAGGGCCCCCCTGGGCCCCCGTGAAGATTTTACATTACAGATTTTCTGGGAATTCCGAACGTTTTGGACCTCTCCGCCGGCCGTCCAAGAGGTGTTAAAAGTGTTGGGTGCAGCCACCCAAGTAGGCTACTCAAATTCTAATCAGGTTTCTTTTGTTTTCACCTAGCCAGATGTCCACAACATCAAAGCGTGTCAGAATTTCCAATCCTTGAGGATTGGGAAAATAATTCGTCCCTGGTACGCACCGCACGTCGCTTTGTTTGTTTCCAATGTCCTCTCTCGCCCATCTGAACAGAACCCATCTCCCCCTTACAGACAAGATCAATATCATATCACGTCTGTAAAGAGAAATATGAACGCCGCGCAGCATGGTCGAAACACAGACGTGATGCAGTACGAACTTGCAGATCCGCCGTATTGAGAAGAATGAATACGCCGTCTGTGGCCACCTCGCCGTCGAGTTGAATTGAGTCGAGCTGGGTGATCTCCTCCCGGTGCATGGTCTGCTGACGAACGCTCCCGGACCGCCGCTCGGGTGAAGGCCGTGTAGAACGCCTCCCTCGGGCCAGAGACGCCGTCGGGGCCCGCTGTTCTCCGCCCGAGAAGCAGGTCGCCTATAGATGCGCCGTCCTGGAGGGCCGCTCCCTCACCGAAGGGAAGACCACTTGGGCCCGGTGTAGACTGAACGGCGGTTGCCGAAAATCAAACTGAATTGTCCAAAAGTCCGCTGGTTCTTTTCGCCTGGCGCAAAAGAGGTCACACCAAAGGCAACAGGTTTCGACACACCACTATAATAATACCTGGTACATAAAACACATAATTTCATTGACAAAATGACAAGATATACGTTTTACATAGACAGAGGTGAATACAGGAAGGGTGGAGTTACTTCAAATCAACATTATGGCATATAGGAGATAGCAGATAGTGCAGACCGCTGTCTCACTGTGTGTTTTGGTTCACATCTGAGGCAAGTTTCAAAGGGCTTTGAGACAATGGCTTTTTCTACAGGGTACTTCTGAGTGATTGCTCTCAGACAGACATGTTGTCTCCTCATCCTCTAACCATTGAATAAACATAGTGACACACACACACACACACACACACACACACACACACACACATCATTGCAGCTGGTACAGTGTACGTAACTCTTCAATAGGCTACAAGCGGCGAAGCCGTTCGTTGTTTCATCATTGCTTGCAATGCAAGGAATTCTAGCCTAGATATGGAATGGCCAGGCAATTTATACCAGTTTAAAAGCATCCTTATAATTGGTGGTGATGCATTCTCTATGGATATTATAGCAATAATAGCGTATTTTAGTAGTCTCCCTCGTCTGTTCCGAGGTGTTTTGGAGAATTATATTCATCTAACTCCCCCCCCCCCCCCCCCCCCAGTCACACCACACCGAGTCATAACAAGCTTAATGGAAACTATTGACTTATAATCTGGCAAGGGAACACTGAACACAGGGAGGCTTAGGCCAGGCTACACAAATATGGATCTTTTGCTAAACGGATATTTTCGTCCTCCGTTTTAGAAAGAATCCCTGCCCATACGACATACGATATCTGAGTCCACACACACATTGCACATTGTCGGCATGCAGGCAGACTGGCAGAGTGACAAATGCAGTCAAGGGTGCGCCCTTTATTAACTAAACAGGAGAGAGCCATATATGTGCACGGCGCATATATGGCTCAAGCTGCATTTCTCACTTAATTATAGTAAAAATGATATGCAGCGTTTTCGGCCACTCCAACAGAGGTTTTTGGAAACTGATAAATAAGTGAAGACTTTCGAAAATATCCGGATCAGTGGAGCTGTGTAGCAGTGTTGTTTTTGTCGGCTATTTTTTAATTTAGTCTCAGTCTTAGTCTAGTTTCAATCACCGTGGTTAGTTTTTATCATATTTAGTCGAACTCATCCTTTTTTTATTTAGTCTAGTTTTAGTCGACTAAAAGTCGAGCATTTTAGTCTTTATCTTAGTCCATGAAACCGTGAATTTATTAGTCTAGTTTTAGTCAACAAAAACTATTGACATTTTAGTTTAGTTTTAGTCTGACAATTTAGTCTAGTTTTAGTCTGACACATTAGTCTAGTTTTAGTCCGACAAATTATTTTAGCCATTTACTTTTTTGTCAGCAGATCGAATCTAAACATATTTCACATAGCATTTTCTCATCTTTTGATAAACAATTTTAAGGAATACATCCAGAAAGGGAACATTAATTGACATGAATTTGCACATTCATTTGGAATCATCAATTCAGACACATTGATGCTTGCATTAAAATAAATACATCCGAGATGAAAATGTAAAATAAAATAAAGTGCCTGTTCTTTTTTTATAATTTATATTTTTTGTCCCACGATTTTGTAACCCATTTTTCACCCCTGTGTCAATCATCCTGTGATGTGATCCTGGGCTCTACACAACCTCCGCCAACCTAGGGAGAGCAACGGACTTAACTCATGCTTCCTTCCTGCTTGAGTGTCCAAGTTGCTCCTTTACACCTGACAGGGGGGAGTTTCCCTGGTTGGACGTAGCGCGTGGAAGGAACACGTTATTCCAACCAGTTCCTTTCCCCTCCATCAGGCGTCCCGGCTGGCCAGGGGGAGGCAGTTTAGAGACCAGGATTACTGCATGTTTTTGTGAGGGTACCTACCCTAGGGGACACGGGGAGAACATGCAAACTCCACACAGAAAGGCCCTTTCGCCAACCCGGCCTTCGGGTATGGGCACTGATGACGCGGAGGAGGAAACACGCCGCCAGCACCCACAAATACTGTACGAACTGCCCCAGCTAGCAAGTCATGGCGCGCCGCCGGCTTGAGGCGGTCCCCGCGCGCTGCCGATCGTGTCCTCCGCCGGGCGTGTGACACGACGTAGGCGCGTCGTTCTTGATCAGCCTGGGCCGCGCCGGCCGTCGCGCGTGTAGCCGGCGCCCCGCTTCTCTGCCGCGACTCGAACGTGAGCTACCGACGGCAGCAGCAGGACAGCGACCCCGCACCCCTCGATCCTCCCCCATGCTCACTTCCCTCCCACATATTTATAGAAACATAATAAAGCAGCAAATGTATACTTAATTGTTTCTTTATTAGGAAAACAAAAGTTACAATGAAAACATTTAAACAGCCATTAAAGAAATAGTCACATAAAACATGGAAATATTTAAACAACCAAGTGGTTGATTTTTATGTCAGTTTGCTGAAAATGCACTTTAGGACCACTCTTTGAGAACCACTGACTTCTAAAATCTATAAAACAGTAAAACACCAACTTCCCTGAAACCACCAGAACATGTTGTTGGATAAGATTGTGTCCACAATTCCACACTGTATTAATCATTGTCAAGGATCCCAGGTATATTATGAAGATTTGCACATTTTCAGGATAAAACAAAATAGCATAGCCTACAAGCTCGTAGCGCGGTCCCTGGAACAACATATTTTCAGATTGGAGTAAATCGTTTGAACACCAATGATACAGAAACATCTAGGTTTTTCAGAAAACAGTCATACCATTTAAACACTTTAACCATAATTTTAAAAGCTGTTAGATTGTTGACAGATCTACAAGCTCACGAGCTTGTAGATTTGCTATTTGTGAAAATGTTATGTTGCAATAACAGTTACACAGCAATAAACAGAACACATAATAGGCACGCTATATTTGTTAAACCTTTCAGGGGGGAAAAAAAGTAATAACTTAGACTCCATTCACATTTCAAAACCAAACTTTTATCCCGGTATAGCAGGCCTGAGACTCCGATGGGTGCAGGCCAGGCTGAGTCTCTGGTGCAGGAGTGCCCACACTTTTACTTGAGAGCTACTTTCAAAATGGCATGACATTTTGAAGGTGGTAATGTATAATCATATGAGAATCGTGATCTCAATTCTTGGAGGGAAATCGAGATTCACCTTTGAGCAATAAATCGTGCAGCATACATTCAAGAGTCCATTTGGAAACCCCTATAGCGGTGGGTTTAAACCATTTTCATGCCAAGGTTATTCAGCATTTGAGCCACGGACCAACGTTTGATGAGCTGACTGCCGTGCCTGGCCATTTCCTTCCTTTATGAAGCCTGACTGGTGGTGGCCGCCAGCAGAAGTTCCAGAAGGCGCCCTGTCCAATGTCTCCGGCTCTCTGTCCCCAGGTTCCCGTCACTGCCAACACTGAAGTCCAAGATCCCCCACAATGAGTCCTGAGTGCCTGCTGTGTCTACGGTCACCCTCTCTTGCTTCATGGTCGAATTTCATGACTGCATCTGCAAAGTAAAAAAAATACAATGAAAAAAGTGCAGTCAACTTTTTCTGCAAAACATAATTGCCTGTACATCCACTAGTTTAATACAAATCCATCTCCCTTCTACACCTCAGTCATTTAAAATGTCATGATGGTAGATGTTTTTAAGCCTGTTAAAATAGCATGAATTATACGTTTGCTAACCCCCGTCCAAACAATAGATTAGCTAGCTAGCTAGCTGCTAGCTAGCTAATCTATTCCCTCTAGCTAGCGTTAGGGTTACGTGCACAGATAAAGATCGAAACGATTCTAACACGTGCAATTACACTACACACAGTATATATCAGATATAAAAATACACTGACCTTTCAACTGAATTTCTCCGGAGAAAAATACTCTATGGTCCCAGGCTTAGATATGCCGGGTGAATTTACCCCACGACCACAGTAAAGTGTTACTATATATATTACTATAGTCTGCAGGTACATATTATTATTAATAAAAATAAAAAATAAACAAGAAGTAGAAGAAGAATCCACTTAATTATATTCAATAATAGTTAAAAAAAAATCATAATAATCCTACAAAATATAATATTATTATTATTGATTTATTTATACATAAGATGCACATCCTTGTCAGAGAGAGAGAGAGAGAGAGAGTGAGAGAGGAAGAGAGAGAGAGGAAGAGAGGGGCGGGGGGGGGGGGGGGCAAGCTTCAGGGCTGTAAATGCAGCTGTTGCACAGAGGAATGAAAATCTTACTGAGGCGAGATCGTTTGACGTGAACAGCGGGGGAAGACCAAGCCAGCCCGGGCGTGCTACGCTGTGAAATAGACAGTGGGAGGCGGTATAGCTAGCGGGGAAATGTTAGCTGGGGCAGCATGTTTTCAAAGGTCTGCACTCTGCAGACCCCTTTTTCCCCCTGTGCAGATAAAAACGGCTGGACCTTTGTTCAATTAGTCAGCCAGAGCTCAACACTCACCCACTGTCTCACTCACCATCATGTTGTTCAAATAAAAATAAATCCCTTGCATAGATGTAACAAAAGTGCTGTCTCTAGCAAACTAGTTCACATGGCAAGTGAAACAAGGCAGAGCTTGCTAAGAAAATGATAAAGCGTGTCTATTGTTTTGTAAATGAAAACAAATTAGCAAATAAACGTAAATTATTTTCTTTTTGTCCAGAATGATGAAAACAGCAGGACCCATGTTCAATAATACAAGTCAAACATTAATTAATTAATTAAAGTGCCTAAATTATTGGAGCCAGAGCTCAACACTCACTCACTGTGTCTCACTCACAAAAGTGCATATAGCAAATATAGTTCACATGGCATGTAGTTATTAAAGATGAAACAAGGCAGAGCTTGCTAGAACTAAGACAATGGATGGGGAAAAAAGTGTAATTTATTTTCTTTTTGGCACAGTGACTCTTCTATCCATCCTCTCAATCATTTTGACAAAATCCTCATCTTCCACTAGGCGTGAAGGGAGGCCTGTACGGGCTATCCACAGTGCTACACCTTCCTCTTTGAACTGTTGGTCTCTATAGAGCCAGCTTTGTATTTGGTGTGGGCCAGTAAAGACCCTTGTATAGCTGGCCTGCTGTTGTCCTTTCTGGGTGGTTGGTTGGTGGTTGTAGCCAGTGGATCTGGAATCTGGGACAGGAGTAAATACAATGTCAGGACAGATACACACATTGCACAAGATAAAATAGGAAACTATAGGATATAGGCTAAGTAAAGCATTTATTATTATTTTACTTAATTAAAACAGTATCTGTAAAAACAAAATGCCAATGTCATTCCAATCCAAAATCATACTAAAAAGATAGCATATGTAAACTATCCTACTTTAAGCAGAAATATAATTGCAGAGTCTGACTCTGCAGACACTTTTAGTTGTGTTTTTGCAGGCAAGATGCATTGCAAACATGTTGTTTGCATCCATGTATATAGCTTCCCATGTGTTTTGTGCACACTGACTGGGTTGTTTGCAGTGTTGGCAAAATATTACTTTAACACTAATATACTACTTATTACTTATTACTTTTAAAAAAAGTAATAAAGTTACACTACTTATTACTCCCTGAGAAAAGTAACTAGTTACTTATTACTTTACTTATTACTTTTTCCTCTCGCCCCCAGTAATTGCATATTTTGTCCCCAAAAGTCTTACTTTGCATTTTCAACATTAGCAGTCCCCCCTCCCCTATTCTGCAGTGTTTATTTAACTCATGATGATGGATCCATTTGTACACATAGATTAGAAGTAGATTTCGACGTGGAATATAGCTTCTTCCTTATGCACAACTTGCAGCGGACAATAATGTTCATCTCGTCTTGATCACGGACATACTCAAAATAATGAGAATACTTCCAAGTATTGAATGTTATAACGCTTTGTTGTGCCGGTGTTTCTGTCTCCTCCACCTCCTCCATTGTTAGTTTATTTACATCTCTTCTCTCTAACAGTGCAGTCTAACGAGTTACACACACTAGTTTAGGTTGTTGTTCCGTGTTCGGTTTAAGGCCCGCCCTTCTGCATCCGATACTTCACACATACGTACCGACGAGTGTGCATCGTTTCCGTATCCGCTCTAGAGTCTAGATCTAGAGCGGATCAGCAGTCTGCAAAGCAACTTGACTTCAACCCAGTCTACCATTATAAATAAACACTCAAACCCACAGTTCCACCAAGGCTTGTGAAAATAGTAATAATATTACTTTTGAAAAAAAGTAAATGTAATATTATTACTCAAAATGTGAAAGTAACTAGTTAAGTTACATATTACTGGAAAAAAGTAATAATATTACTGAAAGTAGTATATTACTTAAGTTACTTGCCAACACTGGTTGTTTGCAAGTTACTATAACTGCTTTGCTTGCTGTAGTGCTATTAGCTCATACTTCTATATGCTTATGTGGCCAGGGCACTAAGGCCCGGGCACAGAACACCAGACTACGCCACTCTGGGAATTTCACCCAGAGAATAATGTACAATAGCCCACTGGGCAATGATAAGAAGAGGGAGCAGAGACGTGTAGTTCCAGTACAAAAATGTATATTGTTTTATTATGTTGAATACAAAAGGGTTACTTAAAAGAGACTTTAATCATAAGGTCAATATCAAAAAGGAGTCTAAAATGACAATAGCCTACAATAGATACCAGTAGCCGGGGGGGTACCAGGGGTGTCCTTACAGACAGGGGGAAGGCAGGGAGTGAGGGAGTGAGGGGAAAGAATCACCGCCACCAAGGACGCACACACTTCACACTGCAAGAAAACAGAAAAGGAATTAGATACACACACACAACACTGGTTTCACAATAAAAAGGCAAGCCACCGTATAGAAGCATAACATGCAAGTAAAATCCCCTACAGCCTCTAGTACCACGTGACCCACCACCTGTCGGGACTACAACCCTAGCCCTCCCAGCTACGGGCAATGCTGGTATAGCCAGAGCCTAATACTATAATATATATAGTTCTATATTCATCAACTGCTAGTGAGATGGTTTGCACCAAAGTAAACTTAAACAAAACTAAACTAAACTAAACGAAATCATAAACAAATTAACGAGGACAAAAACAGCAGCAGCAAGGCAAACCAGGGCTTCGCCTAACAAGACAAAAACATATAATTAATAACTTTGCCTTACCTCCGTTAACAGTACATACACTTAGGGCAGACGTGCCCACGGCACGAGAGGACTGAATGCCTCCGTTGGCGAGACAGACCGGTAAGCAGGGGTTTGCAGAGAGCACCTGTAGAGTTAGGGTAGTACTATAGTAAGTTTAAAGGGACGCTAGCAGCGATAAACATTGAGCACACCCAAGCGCAGGTACTATACCTTAATCACGAGACGCTCTTGCATACAACCCCTGCACAGACAGACAAACAATGCCAGCTACATGCCAGCCGCTCACGGCTCCTATTAATTAGCCTGACGAGGATGTGGGCATTGCGTTGCTAGGGGCAACTCGTGAAGCTCAACCCACTACACTTAGTTTAAATGGAAACAGAAAAGGAATTAGATACACACACACAACACTGGTTTCACAATAAAAAGGCAAGCCACCGTATAGAAGCATAACATGCAAGTAAAATCCCCTACAGCCTCTAGTACCACGTGACCCACCACCTGTCGGGACTACAACCCTAGCCCTCCCAGCTACGGGCAATGCTGGTATAGCCAGAGCCTAATACTATAATATATATAGTTCTATATTCATCAACTGCTAGTGAGATGGTTTGCACCAAAGTAAACTTAAACAAAACTAAACTAAACTAAACGAAATCATAAACAAATTAACGAGGACAAAAACAGCAGCAGCAAGGCAAACCAGGGCTTCGCCTAACAAGACAAAAACATATAATTAATAACTTTGCCTTACCTCCGTTAACAGTACATACACTTAGGGCAGACGTGCCCACGGCACGAGAGGACTGAATGCCTCCGTTGGCGAGACAGACCGGTAAGCAGGGGTTTGCAGAGAGCACCTGTAGAGTTAGGGTAGTACTATAGTAAGTTTAAAGGGACGCTAGCAGCGATAAACATTGAGCACACCCAAGCGCAGGTACTATACCTTAATCACGAGACGCTCTTGCATACAACCCCTGCACAGACAGACAAACAATGCCAGCTACATGCCAGCCGCTCACGGCTCCTATTAATTAGCCTGACGAGGATGTGGGCATTGCGTTGCTAGGGGCAACTCGTGAAGCTCAACCCACTACACTTAGTTTAAATAGGCTAAACTTGCAATCAAACTGAAACCATAGTTGACCCACCAGTATAATGTATCTTCAATTCATTCAACTTCACAAGTTCACAGCACACGCATTTCTCTAAGTTCTAAACAAGTGGCTACGGTCGCTACATGCTAAGAAGCTAACGTAAGTTATAGGGTAGAAGAGTTGGGATATTGAGGGGGCAGAAAACATTAAGCCGACAGTACTCTCAACAACAAAACGTTGATTTAATGTTACGTTCTACTTGTAAACAACCAGCAGGATACTTTCTGTTTTGAGTTCTTTGTGGTAAATGCTGATGTGTCTCTTCAAGTTTGTTGGGTTTTTTCCTTTTATCTTGTGGACACATTGCTCTCCTTCGGTTAAAATCAAGCATTCTGTTTTATTATCCACATTTTTTTTCCATATATCTTCTCTTCTCTTTCTCCCGATCCCCGTGCAAAGCATTTTAATGTTTTATTAAAAAAAAGTATCGACTCGGTGTGTAGTGTGCGGTGCCCGCTGCAAATTCAAAAGGAGGCGTGTTGTGTGAGTGTGGGGCAAGGGTGTGTTCGGTTATAGGCACACTGACCACAATGCTAATACAAAGTGATAGGCGACTGTGCTCCCGGGCAGTCCCGGCGAGCATTTCCGAACGCACGTGTGCTTCATAGCAAAGAGACAGGAGGAAGTGATACGATCATTATAATAATATATTTCGTATCGTCTTTGTTCGTGGACTAAAATGACCATAGATTTTAGCAGAGTCTTTATTTCGTGAACTACATTTTCGTCTAGTCTTTATTAGTCAACGAAATTGCATAATAATTTAGTCTCAGTCATTGTTTATACACATGTTTTTTGTCTAGTCTAGTCTAGTTTTCGTCTGGTGAAAAATGGGCGTTGACGAACACATTTTGTTTTCGTTGACGAGAACAACACTGCTGTGTAGTCATGCGAAACGGAGCTTTTGCGAAACCGCATATAATTTTTACTATAATTAGGTGATAAATGCAGCTTGTGCCTGCATGGAAACTACGGATATCAATCCGATTGTTCATGTTTATATATCACTGTTAACAACTTTAAAACGTATCATGTTGCATCAACTGTAGCGAGCAAACGCTCTGCTCTGCTGCATCCAATAATAATTATATCAGCTATAGTCCAGTGCGGACTGGTGAAGAGAGAGAGAGAAAGAGAGAGAGAGAGAGGGAGAGAAAATACAGTGGGTCCCCGTGCGCTGCTGCGCACATGGCTCTCCTGTGTAGGTAATAAAGGGCGCACCCTTGACTGCATTTGTCACTGTGTCTGCATGCCGACAATGCGTGTGAACTTTTATTGCATTATAAAGTGACATTTATTATACACCTCGAAAATATAGCCACTCTACAAGCTCACAAGTGGTTGTGGACTTCTATAGGTCTGACTCTGCTACTGTGCAGGACTTGCCAAGTCGCCAGAGCAATGGTAAAGTGTCTATACTTTTAAAATTAGGCTATATGGAGAGAAAAGTCGAGAGTCGGGATTTGGAGATTTACGCACATAGTGTGACATGCTGACAGACAATGAGAGAATGTTCCACTTCCACTCACAATTTAGCGGGCTTTTAAAATGCGGTACAATTCCTTCATTAAAAAGTGTAAATTGTGTAAATATAAAATCAAATATAATATAGCCTACAATTGAAACCTGCTACTGCAGTGATTTTATCCTGTGTTCAATGCGTTTCTGCGTTTGTGTGTGGACATAGATATCTCGGCCAGGGATTTTTTTCTAAAATGGAGGACGAAAATATCCGTTTTGCAAAAGTGTGGCCTGGGCCTGAAATAGACAGGCTAACTACACACAGGTGAAACATAACTACAAACACCACATGATTGGCTGAGAACTTAACATGACACAGGTGGACTCAAGTTAGCAATCAGGGTAGGTGAGACAAATGGAGCAGACAGGAAACACTAGGAACACAGCTACACAATAAAAGTACACAGTTCATGACAATAACAATAATTCACCTGGATGGTGCTAATAGTTGCTACTACTAAAGAAAGAAAAAACAGGTGTACTTCCTCTGGAAATAAGTGCCATTTGTTTAAGGCAGTGAGTGCTCAGCTATGAAAATAACTTAACTCATAAACCAACTGAAATATGGAAAAAGCTGCACTCCAAAATAAAAGATGCAAGACTGGCTCAGGTGCAATTTCAAATTTATTTGAGAACGCTGACACGTTTCGGCAGTAGCCTTCTTCAGAGCAGACTAAAAAGGACCTTTTTAACCCATTTAGACCTGAGCTAGATTCTACAAAATGTCTTCTAAATCATGACAGTTTTCTGATGTCAGTTGTGCTCAAACCCAGAACTTCTGCCGAAACGCGTCAGCGTTCTCAAATAAACATGAGAAATTGCATCTGAGCCAGTCTTGCATCCTTTATTTGGGAGGCATAGGCCTACTATGATCCGACGGAATGGTCCGAGGTGCGCTGGGGGTCGGGAGAGGGTTGCGGTTAGGTTTAGGTGTCTGCCCCGGGGGAGGATAGGGTTAGGGTGAGGGTTTGAGGTAGGTTGTCGTTCGGACCAATGCTCCGTCGGATCAAAGTACTTCACTCCCTTTATTTTGGAGCGCCGCTTTTTCCATTTAGTTGGTTTATGAGTTAAGTTGATACTACAACTTTGGGATATTCAGCACAACCCAAACCACGTTTTTTTGGGCGGGATTGCCCTGCAGGTTTCAACTCATCTCATAGCAGATTGTTTTGGTCTGAACAAGCCTAGTACCTTCTATTCTATGTGTTTTTGCAAGTATTCTGAGCCTCACTCTGGTCTCAGATTCATTTTTGCCTATACCCTTTGTTTGTTCTGACCTTTTATAAATTATACTGTACCACCTCTGGTCTCAGAATAACTTTTTGCCTACCCTATTTGTTTGTTCTGACCTTTTATACCACCTCTGGTCTTTGTTCGTTCATACTACGTATATGCCTGTCTAAATGCTTTATCAAATTCTTTATTTGTTTCCGCTGTTGTGAAAGTGGAATAAAATTAAGTGCTGTGCTGTGCTGTTTGTTCTGTCTGAATACCGAAAGCACTCGCTTGTACACAGAGAGACAAGATGAAGTGTGTGTGTGTGTGTGTGTGTGTGTGTGTGTGTAGATAAAGATGAAGAGTGATGTAGAGCAAGGGTGAGGACCCACTGTGAACACGCAGGAGAGAGAGGGTTGTACCCTTCTTCTCTCTTTCCAGTGCCCAATCATGCACCAATCCATATTGCTCTCCTTCTCTCTCTACCCCCCCTCTCTCTCTTTCTCTCTCCGCTCACAAACACAGCAGAGTGAGATTGAGGGAGGTCTGAATCCCCTTTCTGAAATTAAGGCTATACAGGCTGACCAACACGACCTGAGATTTAAAATGTGCTACTTGAAAACAACGGATTGAAGAAAAGTGCCTGAGCCGCAAGTGTAAAGCAAGAAGCATCACAGAGGAATTTCCCTTCTATATCGCATTTCTAAAAATCATCACAGCAGGTAGGATAATATCTCTTTCTATTCGGAAATGTGTTTTAGATTTTTAACGTAGCTTAAACCAGAAAGTAGGAATTTGTGTTAGTTTATTAGTTTAATGAGTATTTCAATTAGTATTATAAATAATTGTTTAAACTTGTGATTCTTCAACTGCGAAACTGAGAGAGAGAGAGAGAGAGAGAGAGAGAGAGAGAGAGAGAGAGAGAGAGAGAGAGAGAGAGAGAGAGAGAGAGAGAGCAGTGCGTGCGTGTTAATTAAAATTGCTACAGAAGCTGCACGTAAGCACAGCAGTGGCTCCGATTTCTCAGCATGTGAGAGGCAGTGTGAGAGAATGACATTCATCAACATAGATGACTGTTATACACTGTGTACAGAGGAGCCATTATATCATTTACATTAGGGTTTTAGACAGCTCTTATATTAGGTGACAGAATGCCTCAAGTTTTAAAGTTGTTAACGGTGATATATAAACATGAACAATCGGATAGATATCCTTGTAGTTTCCATGCAGGCACAAGCTGCATTTCTCACCTAATTATAGTAAAAATGATATGCGCTAATAAGCGGTGACATTGTTTGATGAAAACTCTTCACTTATTTATCCGTTTCCAAAAACCTCCGTTTGAGTTGCCGAAAACGCCGTTTGCGCGTGGCTGAAAGGCCCAAACGCACAAAGAAATGTGCGTTTAGCAAAAGATTCATATACGTGTAGCCTGGGCCTTAAATAGACAGGCTAACTACACACAGGTGAAACATAACTACAAACACCACATGATTGGCTGAGAACTTAACATGACACAGGTGGACTCAAATTAGCAATCTAGGTAGGTGAGACAAATGGAGCAGACAGGAAACACTAGGAACACAGCTACACAATAAAAGTACACAGTTCATGACAATAACAATAATTCACCTGGATGGTGCTAATAGTTGCTACTACTACAGAAAGAAAAATTCCTCAGGAAATAAGTGCCACTTGTTTAAGGCAGTGAGTGCTCAGCTATGAAAATAACTTAACTCATAAACCAACTGAAATATGGAAAAAGCAGCACTAAAAGATGCAAGACTGGCTCAGATGCAATTTCTCATGTTTATTTGAGAACGCTGACGCGTTTCGGCAGTAGCCATCTTCAGAGCAGACTAAAAAGGACTTTTTAACCCATTTAGACATGAGCTAGATTCTACAAAATAGTCTGACAGTTTTCTGAAAAACCTACAGTATGTTTCTATGTCAAACACAGAACTACTGCCGAAACGCGTCATCGTTCTCAAATAAACATGAGAATTTGCATCTGAGCCAGTCTTGCATCCTTTATTTTGGAGTGCCACTTTTTCCATTTAGTTGGTTTATGTGTTAAGTTGATACTACTACTATGTTCAGCACAACCAAAACCGCATTTTTTTGGGCGGGATTGCCCTGCAGGTTTCACCTCATCTCATAGCAGATTGTTTTGGTCTGAACAAGCCTAGTACCTTCTATTCTATGTGTTTTTGCAAGTATTCTGAGCCTCACTCTGGTCTCAGATTCATTTTTGCCTATACCCTTTGTTTGTTCTGACCTTTTATAAATTATACTGTACCATCTCTGGTCTCAGAATAACTTTTTGCCTACCCTGTTTGTTTGTTCTGACCTTTTATACCACCTCTGGTCTTTGTTCGTTCAACTTACTACGTATGCCATGTCTAAATGCTTTATCGAATTCTTTATTCGTTTCCGCCGTTGTGAAAGTGGAAGTAAATGAAGTGCTCTGAAGTCTGAATACCGAAAGCACTCGCTTGTACACAGAGAGACAAGATGAAGTGTGTGTGTGTGTGTGTGTGTGTGTGTGTGTGTGTGTGTGTGTGCAGATAAAGATGAAGAATGATGTAGAGCAAGGGTGAGGACCCAATGTGAACACGCAAGTGAGAGAGGTTGTACCCTTCTTCTCTCTTTCCAGTGCCCAATCATGCACCAATCCATATCTCTCTCCTTCTCTCTACCCCCCCCCCCCCCCTCTCTCTCTTTCTCCCTCCGCTCACAAACACAGCAGAGTGAGATTGAGGGAGGTCTGAATCCCCTTTCTGAATTCCTTACTGCAATTAAGGCTATAGGCTGACCAACACGACCTGAGATTTAAAATGTGCTACTGAAAACAACGGAGTGAAGAAAAGTGCCTGAGCCTATAGTATAAAGCAAAGGTAGGATAATATCTCTTTCTATTCGGAAATGTGTTTTTGATTTTGAACGTAGCTTAAACCAGAAAGTAGGAATTTGTGTTAGTTTATTAGTTTATTAGTTTTCAATTACTATTATAATAATTGTTTAAACTTGTGATTCTTCAACTGCGAAACTGAGAGTGAGTGAGTGAGTGAGTGAGTGCGTGAGTGAGTGAGTGAGTGAGTGCGTGCGGAGTGCAGTACTTTGATCCGACGGAGCATTGGTCCCTAACGACAACCTACCTCAAACCCTCACCCTAACCCTAACCTCCCCCGGGGCAGACACCTAAACCTAACCGCAACCCTCCCCCGACCCCCAGCGCACCTCGGAGCATGCTCCGTCGGATCATAGTATGCCATAGTAGGTGTGCGTGAGTGCATGCGTGAGTGCGTGCGTTTGTGTGTGTGCGTGCGTTCGTTCGTTTCTTAAAATTGCTACAGAAGCTGCATGTAAGCACAGCATGCAGTGGCTCCGATTTCTCAGCATGTGAGAGGCAGCTAGTGGGAGAGAATTACATTCATCAACATAGATGATTGTTATACACTGCACAGAGGAGCCATTAATTTTGCGCTCAAACTAAATCAGGATTTGTATTCACATTTAATTGAGATTATTTCTGGAATTCAATTGTTCGGTGACAGTGGGCAGGTGGCACACCTCGCAGCGTCTAATGACACTTTGAGCTCGAGCCAGAAGATCATTAAGGAAGGGAAACGTATGTACGTCATCTATGTGTGTGTGCGCGTGCGCATGCACGCGCGTGTGTGTGCACACAGGTGGGTTGGGTTGGCAAGGGCGGCTGACAAGCACACAGAGCTGACAGAGAGACGGGGTATGTCAACAATGAAGCAAGCAATGATCACGGATTCAGGGTTATATCATTTGCAGAAGGGGGAGGAAATCCTGGCGGAGGCGTGTGTGTGTGTGTGGGGGGGGGGGGTTGGAGTTGCAAAGAAAGATGGGAGGAGGAGGCAAACACCAGAGACTTCAGATAGGGATGTAACGATACATTATAACAGCGATACGATACATGGTTGACGATACGATACATGGACGATGTTAGTTCACTATGGCGATCCGATACGATACAATGATTTGAAATCGATACAGTAGGCTAACTATTTAAAATAAGTAATTAAACCCCTCTTTTTCTTTTTCTTCTAAAAATTGCTAAATACCACGCACAAAAATAGTAGTATTGATACAATCGATTATTTGCATAGCAAAACGATACAGTCAATGTTGCTGTTTTCATTTCGATATACTTCGATTCTTGAAATTAATGGATTTTTCGATGCAGTTACTATATTGTTACACCCCTAACTTCAGAGAAGTGCTGCTGAGGCTGGATGAGCCAGAAAGTCCTTGGCAGGCATTGATGAATCTCCAAGGGCATGCATCAGAAGTAAACACTGTCAGGCCTGAATATTGAATACACAAACGGGTCCGTTATTAATTAGATATATGGCAATCAAAATGGGTAATTAATGATTATGGTGTGGACCGGGGAGTTTAATTCTAATCGCACAATTGTTGCTGCAGCTTTGCCGGCTCTTACCAAATCTCCCAGGGAGGCAATTGTTGCCATGATCTATATTGTTAATTAGGCCAGGGTTTCTGTCGTGGACCCCAAAATTGACTTTTATTAGGCCAAACTATAAATCAAAATGTGTCCGTCCTAATAAGGACACTGGTGTTTTCGCTTGCAATACATTAACTGTCAAGATCGCACGTCATTATAATAATCACTCAAGTGAACTGAAGTTGCCGAATGTATACCTCGATGCGGCATCCGTCCGCTGTGGCTTCTCTATGCTGCTTGGGGCCTGGGGCGGTGGTGGTGGTGCTTCCGCTTGCCCCTCATTTCTCCTCGTCTTGTCTCTCTCTACCCGGCGCCACACTCTACTTTCCCTGTCTCTACTGTTAGACATACAGCATATGTGACTTAATTTGACTGAGGGACTGCCATTGGATTTTTTTTAATTTTTGTTGTTTCATGCCATATGAAAGCAAGGAATCATAGCTTCAAATTGACATATTGGTTGTTCAGTTTGGCCCACCAGTTTTGGAGATATGGCTTGCAGAAAACAGCGAGTTGAGAAAACAGGCTTGAAACAAGGATTTATTTCATATTTACATTTCAGCTCTGGCACTTATTTCAGACATGCTCTAGTATGTGAAGAGTCTGTGCTATAAACTCATTTTGGGAAAAAATATTAAAAAAAGTTTTTCTCCTGTGGAAAAGCTGGATTTGCGCGATGGCAGTCTCTCAGTCAAATCTGGTCACATGCCTAATAACAGCATGGGGGATCTGACACCATTTTGTGTATGAAAGATTGTTAATATACTGAAGAAAATCGATCCCGGTTGGAGCCACTAGAGGCGAAAGGTTACACAAATCCTACACATGGTCTCCTACCACAGATTGTAGTTCTCAGAGGCAAATATTGTACTTTTTACTCCAATTCCACTACAATTATTTGAATTACTGGTTACTTAGATGATTATTATTATAAAACATACTTCAACCAGTTAAGCCCTATATACTTAAGCCATTAAAGAATAACCAATCTGCAAGCATACAACACAACGCTCTGAGCTGTAGATTGGCAATGTTTTTACGAAATTGACAAACGTTGAACATCACTTTTACTTTAAGCAAATTTTGATGCCAATGTATATTAATTTTTTTAAGATGGTGCTAAATTGCTCAGACTGCCACGGTTCTCAGCCCGCACGGCTCCTTAAAGAAGCGAGACCGACAAAATGTATGCACTTCCGGGAACACGGAAGCATTTCAGGGGTGCACCCTAGATACATGGTCAGTGATCACAACAGCTGAAACGGTCCAGCGCAGTCACCAAATGTTTTTATTGAGCTCCAAAAACATCCATGTTTCAACTCAATCTGAGCTCAATTCCAATGCAAAGAGTTTTTTCAATCGGCTCTAGGCCGGGACCTGGATGGAATATAACCGGTGCGTTCACATATGCAAAGAAAAAGAATATCAGTATAAAAGCCTGTTTTCGTCCAATGTCGTCCTAGGCAGGGAAATATAGGACTTTTGCTTGTGATCATAAAATAAATATATATAAAAGTCGTCCAATGTTGTCCTTGGCAGGGAAATATAGGACTTTTGCTTGTGATCATGAAATAAATTAAAGTCGTCCAATGTTGTCCTTGGCAGGGAAATATAGGACTTTTGCTTGTTTTCACCAATGCAAGAAAGAACCGAGCTGTGTGTGTTTGTCTGGTGTGTCTGCAGGACCATGGATCTCGTCATGAGCGAGGAGAACAGGACAACGTACAGCAGCCACGATAAGGTCAGACTAGAAGACAGTGGGGGCAGCGGAGGAGGAGGACTCAACGGCAGCGACCCCCTGGACATGTTCTCCGGCATGGAGCTTCTCCTTCGCTTTAAGCCACTCTTCCTGCCCCTCTACTGCCTCCTGGTGTCGGTGGCCGGCGTCGGCAACTCCTTCCTGCTCGCCTGCATTCTGGCCGACAAGAAGCTCCACAACGCCACCAACTTCTTCATCGGGAACCTCGCGGCCGGCGACCTGCTGATGTGTCTGAGCTGCGGGCCGCTGACGGCGTCCTATGCCTTCGACAAGCACGGCTGGGCTTTCGGAAGGTCACTGTGCCACCTGGTCCCGCTGCTGCAGTGTGCCACGGTCTTCGCATCGGTGCTGTCCCTTACCGCCATGGCCGTGGACCGCTACATAGTTGTGGGTATGAGTTAACGGCTTCAAGTTAACGGACCACTTTTCAAGCCGTCTTTATATAATTGGTCCTCAATTGGTATACCTCAGGATACGATATAGGCTATCTCAAGATTATTTTATTGCCATGTCAACAGAGAATTTGGAATTTGTTTCAGTGACATTCATTGCAGTAACGGGGGATAGAGACAACAATTTGAACTACACAGCTGCAGCCATTATTTCGGCGCTGCCCTTAGCTTCCTTGTATCAGGAAAAAAAAGGAAAAAGGATGGGGGGGGGGGGGGGGGGGCGACTTGGTGTGGGGGTATTGACAGAGAGGGAAGGGGGGCATACATCACATCACATTACAATTTTCATTGTATCGTGCAGGCACAGAATGTTCTTGGGTGGGGGCCAGGGCGGGTTGAAGGTCTGGGCAACATTTAAAAAAAAACACTACCCTCACGCCACCCTTCAGGTTGGAGGGGCTGCGTGCGTGTAGGAAAAAAGTGGAAGCACAGCCGGAACAGCAGCGGATAGGGGTTGGGGAGGGGCGGGTGAAGGTGGCGTGTGGTGTAGGACTAAGTGTGTGTGAAGTGTTTTGATTAGTTAATTGTTTATGTTTGTGTAAACATGAGCAGCCCCCGGATTTGGGTCCCAAGGTCGCCTTGTCTCAGAGTCCAGATAGTGAGAGGAATAAACAGCAGGCTGTGCAGACGGCGCAGCCTTGGTTCCCAGACGAAAAGCACCCTCAGTTGACTGTGTAGGGGGGTTCCAAGCTGATTTCCATTCGCCGCTCGAGGGCATTGAGTCTTTCAGAAAGTTTTTCCAAGTTGGTGTACAGCTTCCGATTAAGCTCAGCTATAGCCCCAGACAGGTTCCCCGTCGTTCTGCACAGTTTGTTTACCACGGTGAGCAGCTTGGGATCACTTTCGACAGTTTTGACAGTTTCGACTGCTCCTCTCGAAATCTTCCGGTAGATTAGTCCGCCGCCTAGGCCTGATAGCATCCAGCCTGCCACCATGAATCCAATTATCCAAATATCTTCTTTGTCTTCTATGTTTAAGACGCTGAGGCACAACATACCCCAATTCTGAAGGGTCCCTGATATAACCCGCAGGAAAAGAGCCCTGTGGGCAAATCGGCTCCCCAGCACCAGAATGTCTGTCTGAAATGTTTTTGTCGAAAGCACTCAAGGACCAGTTCCATGTTTTAGCCAGAGATTTAGATGAGAGCTGATGAGAGATGATTAGCAGGGAATACAGACAGGTAGGGGGAGAGAGGGAGAGAGAAGAAAAAATTCGACCGCCCTCTTCGAGTAGCAAGAAATACCCTGTGGCGATATTATAGGCCCTCGATGATGATATCACGATATTTGATATATTGCGATATTCAATATAATTGCAAGAGATTTCATCAATGATATATCACGATATCTGTAATAACCGAAACTGAAAATATAACCATAAAAATGCAAAAATCTGGAATTATTTATTTACTATTCCAAAATCTTACACGATTTTTTTCACAAACTGGCTAATAAGTACATGAATCTTGCCTCCTCCAAACAGTAAAATACTGACTGCAACTTTGCAACTTGTCCACAACAATGGGTAGCCTACTGCAGGGGTTCTCAACGTTTTTGGCCGGGGACCCCCGGAAATGCTTTGGCAATGTCTCGGGACCTCTGCACCGCCCCCTCCTGACCCCCAATATAAATTGACTGCTACAATAACCGTAATAATAGAGACAATACACCATAAATAAATACTGAAATCAGATATACATTAGGGAAAATAATTTAAAATAATTTGGCGACCCCTCAAGGGGTCGCGACCCACGGGTTGAGAACCCCTGACCTACTGTACTACTACTAGTACTTAACTAACTATCTCTGTTGAAAAACGGAGAAAAGTTCCGGTAATTTGCTGCCAATACATTGTACCGTTGGTCTACGGACACTTCCGTCAACCCTATAACGGATAATTCCGTACTTTCACGGGACTAAGTCTGTTCCTTTCACGGACACTTCCGTCATTCTAATACGGAAAATTCTGTATTTTTACAATACTTAGTCCAATCTTTTCCAATTCCATACTGTTATGGTACTTAGTCTGTCCTTTTTACGGACAATTCCGTACTATTATGCTACTATGGCCCTCATTTATCAATCGAGTGTAAAATCTGCCACAGATTCGAACGCAGGTTTCGTAGTACACCCACGTCGCCACGGCATTTATAAAGTGATCGGAAACAGCTGATCCTTCCTTAATTTCGTTCCGACGTTAATAAATGTGACGGCTGAAATCAATCTGGCACGCCCTATAAAATCAAGCCATGCGCCCTCGGTTTTGCAGCAATGGCTGAACGGAAGACGGCAAAGAAACGCAACTACTCCGAGGCGGAGATTGACGTCCTCACCACTGAGGTGGAATCAAACCGAAAGGTTTTATTCGCCGGGGCCAACAGTGGTGTCGGAAATTAAATTAAAACGAAGGTGTGGACTCGGAAAAGCGCGTTGGAAAAGCGCTAATTTATACCGTTCATTAGATCAAGAAGAAGTGGTCCGACATTGAAATGTGGACAGAAAAAAAGCGTCCCAGATCCGCCAGGCTCAGCTGCTGACTGGTGGTGGTCAGGTATGTTATATGACATTGTTGATTGTTTACTTGAGACAAAATTAACGGGTTGATTAAATGTAATTGCTTAAACATCAGGAGCTTAATATATTTCCATTGTGATCCTCTGACTAGACTGATCCAGACCTCACCCCAGACCTTACAGAGGTGGAGAAAATAATTATTGGCATTATTGGCTCTGAGTCCATTGACAGACTGGATGTGCCCGGCGGCGACACTGCCGTGTCCGATGAACGTAAGTAAACTAAACTAAGTAGCCTGCCTATATCATATACCAGTAACCAAAACCTATCATTGGACCATATAGAAAATGAGTACAATATTCACACATTCAAATACGGGTTGAAATATTTATTTATTAGGCCTATCCATTGTCATTGCAGAGCAACCTATAGCTGAGACACCAGCTCACAGCAGCGGTGCGGGATCCTCCCCAGCTCACAACCCTCCATATCCAGCCAGCAGTGCGGGAGGGGGGGGTGGTGGGCAAACGGTGGCAGAGTGCGTCCATCCTCCCCAGCGCACAACCCTCCAGAGCCAGCCAGCAGTGCGGGAGGAGGGGGGGGGGCACGGTGGCAGAGTGCGTCCATCCTCCCCAGCGCACAACCCTCCAGAGCCAGCCAGCAGTGCGGGAGGGGGGGGGAGCACGGTGGCAGAGTGCATCCATCCTCCCCAGCGCACAACCCTCCAGTTCCATCCAGCAGTGCGGGAGGGGTGGCTCGCGGTGAGAGCGCTCGCCCTTCCTCTGCAGGTCAACCCACGACAGGCTCTGGAACGAGCCCTGGTGCTTAGCTGACACGATCCTGGCCGGGCAGCGTGATATTGTACAGGCCCTGAGGGACATACATGCATCAATTATAAATCTGATGGCGAGTGTGGATAAGGTCGGCAGGCAACTGCAGAACAAATAAAACTTTTTGGGAGTAAACATTGTGCAAAGAGTATTTATTAAACGAGGGTCTTTTTTGCTATACAGGCCTTGATTTTACATCGAGCTTTATAGGTGCCCATATTTCAATTTGTTTCAGAATGTGCTGCCCTATTAGCCAGAGCTGCATGTCTTGATGATAAATATGCTCTGGACTTGGAGGAGCTTCAGCTTAAAGCAAGAAAAGAAAAGCATGCAGTTGATTCTGATCAAACGGATGTTGGAGAAGCTGCGTCCGATGTTTATGATCTACTAGGCGCTAGACCACGCCCACCTGCTGTCAGCTCCAAACCAGAAAGTTTTTATTTATTTTTATTATTATTATTATTATTATTATTGTAATCCATGATTATGGATTTCTATATTGTATTGTATCTATTCTATACTGATTCAAACGTGGAAATGAGACACGGAGACAGGAATTCCATTCAACTTTTTTTTAATAGTTCTTATTATTTCTACATTTGTCTATGTTTATAAGCCTGTCAGCAGTTCAGACAATGCTGCTCCGCTTGTGTACGACAGAAAAACAGCCAAGGACAAAGTGTACGACAGCTCCCGACCAGACGTGACTTTTTGTCCTACTCAAGTTCAATTTCAAGCTTTGGCGGAAATGGTAAATGCCGAAAATGTTGGTAATTTTGGCGTGCACCCATATTTTGGCGTACGCACGGTTGATAAATGAGGGCCTTAGTCTCTTCCTTTTACGGACAATTACGTACTGTTACGGGACTTAGTCCGTTCCTTTTACGGACACTTACGTTAATCCTAAAATAGAAAATTCTGTAGATTTACATAGGATATTCTCTGTACAATTTACAGAGTATCCAAATACAACATGTTTATTTGTATTTATTTTCTTCAGATTCAAGCAACAGTGCAATTAAAAATAAAATCTTTAGCAGTTCAATTCAACATTTTCTTGTTTAAAAAAAAGAAAGAAAAACACACGCCCAAAGGCACCCAGCCAATTAAACACATTAACCGCCAGCATTAATTAATTCACCTCGTACTGCAAAGGATTTCCCCCGTTTTACGCTCATTTTGAAAAGCCCAAACTTGTGACTGTTGACATCATCACGCAAGTAGCATAACGACTTGATCATAAACACTATAAAAGACCTTTGGCGTGAGGTCCTGGGCGGGTAATGTGTTCATAGTACCATATACAGGTAGTGGGTCACACACACCAAGACTCATTTTTGAACAGGGACAAACGTTGTGATAACCAGTATGGGCTACAGGGCAGACTGGTTGGGTCATTTCCTAGTGTTTAAAATGAAATATTCCTCTAAATCTGGGTAGAAATGTAAACGAAAAATAAAGGTGTCTTTTCGAATTCCAGCCCCTGCCCTTCAAATTCCCTCTGCACGACCCTGCCGTTATTAATATTAAGGATCGCATAATCGCATTCCTCAGTCAGTCAGAAAGTTTGTGTGGTCGGAAATTGTGAAATAACACTGGACTATAGGCTACTTCATGAAAGATCCAGCGCAGGTCACTCGTTATGAGAGAGAGAGAGAGAGAGAGAGAGAGAGATGACGTCGACGTCCCTCTTTCCTGTGTGAGTCGTAACAAATTATTTGAATGAACAGTATAACACTTACAATCACATTCCTTTGCGTGACATGACACACTATCTGTCTCGGACCGGTTCACTTCACTCGTTTGGTTTGTGTGCGCACTGCAGCAGTGTAGCTCGAAATGAATGCATCTCATGTAGGCCTACTCATTTTAGTTTTGATTGTGTATATTTCAACTTTGTTGCTCGGCAGCTGTACCACACACAGTTCCACATCTGGACCACATACACCATCTATTACTACCATCTACCGGGAGAGGTGTTTTGGAGTCCAATATTCTTGATCTCTTTTCAGAAGACATTTATATTGTTATACTGTATAGCTTATTTGCCAGGGAGTCTGACCTCAGCATGTTGTCATGTCTTGTACTGTATGTAACAAAGTGCACACTTAAAATTAGAGTTAGTACATTTTTGAGTGGTGCAACCACTCCTAAAGACAACTGTGTGTGTGTGTGTGTGTGTGTGTGTGTGTGTGTGTGTGTGTGTGTGTGTGTGTGTGTGTGTGTGTGTGTGTGTGTGTGTGTGTGTGTTAAGGCTGTACCCTAGACCTTATTTTAGGACTCGAACTTCGGCAGGAATTTCCGAGTGAACATTCGGACCATTTGTTTCTAATTAATTAAAAAAAAAACGTCTCGATCAGAGCGCACAGCGCGTCTCCCCCGCTCTTCTCTCGTCCCTCCCAACACACACACACACACACACACACACACACACACACACACACACACACTTTTCTAATTAATTAAAAAAATAACCATTGAGATATCCGTCTCGATCAAAGCGCAGCACTCTCCCCCGCTCTTTATAAATCTCTCTCGTCTCTCACAACACACACACACACACACACACACACACACCACGAAAACAGCTGATCTGCGCGTTGCTCGTTAGCTGTTCCTCGTTCATTTGTTCCACCTGTGTATGAATGCGGCTTCAGAAGAAGTGGGCACAGGGAAAAAGCAGATCCTCCGTGACCGTTTTGCTTAACAATGATCAGAGTTCACTCCTTTTGTGATGCTATCATGCTAGAGAGCATATATGCTAATATATTATGGCTGCTACTAGTAAGTAAGAACAGTTCCCCCTATCAGCGATCATGCTGGCATGTGTGTGTGTGTGTGTGTGTGTGTGTGTGTGTGTGTGTGTGTGTGTGTGAGAGAGAGAGAGAGAGAGACGCGTCAGTCTCCAATCACCAAATGAATGTGCACAGCAGAACAAGGAGAGATTTCTTAACTTCTGACAGGAATGCACTAGAAACGTACTTTTTCTTTACATGCTCATATGCATTCTCGCCGAGATATATTTTCAAGTAAATAAAGTGTGTGTGTGTGTGTGTGGGTCCAAGCACGGAAATGTGTCCGAGCATGAAAATAGTTTTTTGCCTTTGTTCACCACCAAGTGTCACTGTTGCACAGCCTAACACAGACACACACAGGCCAGGGAGGAGGGCTAGTACAGTACAGTACAGTACAGTACAGTACAGTATCCTCAAACAGAGGGCCTTGCCCTCGGTTTGCCAAACTTGGCCCACTTCTTGAATGCCACTCGGGCCTCCACATGGAGCTTTCCACATGTGCATTCCATCCTGGCTTTGCATTACGTATTTTACTTTGTACGATTTACTTGAACACAGTGTTGATTTTGTCGACTGAAACTAAGACCAAAAATGTCCGTCAACTACCTTTTTCCACTGACGAAATCTAAATGGAAACTAAATAAAAACTAAGCTATGATGACTAAAACTAAGACTAAATATATTGACAATTTCATCAGAAAATAAAAACTTTAGACTAAAATGTTAGGAAGGGACTAGTGGACAAGAAAATAGCCGATCTACAAGCTCACAACGCGCCCCACTGTGACACATTGTGAGCTTGTAGATCGGCTATTTTCAGCAGGTGTAAAAACAGTCATTACGACAGCATCAAGGCCCACCAAAATGCATTTTAGTCAACTAAATCAACTAGATTTAGTCAACTAAAATCTCATGATATTTAGTCGACTGAAACTAGACTAAACACTAAAACATTCCGGGTGACTAAAATGTGACTAAAACCAAATGAAAACTAAAATCAAAATGTTCTGCCAAAAACAACACTGCTCGCACAACAGAGAGATTCCACTATTGTGTACAGAGAGAACAGTTCCTTATTGTCCTACATCACGGCACAGTAAAGCATGCATCTTTAGGAATGTAAATGTTTTCCAGCAGTAGTACATCAGTAGTATTGGCATACTTACTAATCTCCATCTTTGACAGTTTTCAATCAATTTTTCTAACACCAGTGACATTATCCACAGGCAATAGCACATGCAGGGAGATTGCCTGTGTTTAGCACCATGGACAAGGGCATGTGGTCACTGGTTGCTAGCTCATAATCTATCTTTATACTCTTTATGGAATCCTGGGCATCTATAGGCTACTGTACAAAGGCAGTTGATCAAGCCACGAGGTGGAGTGCCAAGCCTCGCTTACATATAGGAAAAGCTATCCTCTGGCATTTACTTTACTTAAGCAATATTACACGAGAGGGTGTGGTTTAACGTGATTATTGCCACGACAGTGATGCAGTCAGGAACGAGACGTAGTCGAGTTCCGCAAGCATCACTGAAGTGCCTGAACTGAAGTTCAGCCAAAGGTGAATAGGTTCACACACCCAATGGAAGTCCCCATGAACAGTATTTAGCCGCTCCACATGGTATTGGTACAGGAATGTCTCCTGTACACACAGGATGTCACATCTGTCAAGTAGCTTGACACAACAACACAGCGAGATTTGCCACTTTCACTGGCCAACACGCAGCCCTCGTGACGTGCATTGTAAGACACAATAAGTGAAATGTTCATAGTAAAATAATTAAAACGGGCGACCGAAGGGCTGACACACTGTACCGGAATAATGTCATAATGTCACTTCATTATGAATAATGAATAATGTCACTTCATTATGTGGGGATAATGAAATGACGTTTCTACTCACAATGTTATGCTGCCCACACGGGCAGATGCAAAATATATTATTATTAGTATTAAAAAACTAACAATAACCATAAAGGACCAAGTCCTTTCAGGACTGCTTGGTCCCCCTCCTGTATGTCCCAGCAGGCCAGAGCTTTGGGTCATACGGCAACATTGTCACATTCAGAAGTAATATTGAACGAACCGTACCTTAGTTAGTAGACTCCATCTTCCGACACTTCACCGTGTTTTTATTGTCCAGTTTCTCAGACAAAGAAACACTCTGCGTGTCTCCAGCATGGGAGAGAACCTGGTGGAGTACACGTTCACCAGTTTGGTTTTTACCACTCCCAATTCTGCTTTCAGAACCTGTTCTAATTATACCCTAGTTTGTTGTGGGGTTTCAGTGGCCCAGCTGCTCTCAGGGACCCTGACATATTCCGGCCTTTATTCACCACGGAGCTCCACTGTGGGGACCCGCGCTGTGCCCATGGCGATGCCACCGCTGTAGCCAGGAGCTCGACCGCACCTCCACCTGGTCTGCTGCCGCTGATAATCCACTAGCTCCGTGGGCCATTCCATATCTTTTGGGATTGTCCCAAAATCCAGACCTAGTGGGTCCACCGTTTTCAATTCATCATAACATTTAGAGACGTACAAATACACTTCTATATAGCCAAAAACAGGAAATCATTATAAAGGAGGTAAAACTGGACGAAAAACTACAGTGAGGGGAAAAAGGGGTGAGTGGGGGATTCAGATGTTACGGGGGCCATTTTCGAATTTCAGCTGTCCGTGGGTGCCCTTTGAGAGTGATTTTGAAGGAGCCTAACAGCCTAATAGCTCCGGTATATGATATTGTAATAAATGTGGGTTCTATCGTCCTACAACTGTAGGGTAAATAAAAGGCCTGGAAGCACCACAGACAACAAGGTACAAATGAGCGACCTTTATTATAATGCTCGACAAGTACATAGAATAGTATGCAGAATAAGTATGAATGACAGTATATCAACATTAACCCCCTATTAAAACCAAGTATAAACTCCAGGTCTATATAAATACAATGTCTCTTAAATAATCAGTGCATATACAGGCAATACACAATACAGTGTCTCTTTATATAATCAGTGCATCCATACGGCAATAAACAATACAGTGTCTCTTTATATAATCAGTGCATCCATACGGCAATAAACAATATACAGTGTCTCTTTATATAATCAGTGCATCCATACGGCAATAAACAATATACAGTGTCTCTTTATATAATCAGTGCATCCATACGGCAATAAACAATACAGTGTCTCTTTATATAATCAGTGCATCCATACGGCAATAAACAATACAGTGTCTCTTTCTCTGGGTACTTAACTCGCCGTGGTGGCGGACCCTCCCCCGGAGTCTTTGCTTGTGACGCCGCCAGCTAGCTGTCATTAGTCATAGCAGGAGGGGAGACTACACCTGTGGTCTCCTGTAGTTAGATAGAGGGGGCTTTAGAGAGTGTGTGCTTACTTTGCTCCTCCGCAGACCTGCGATCTGAGAAGGACTGAACGTTAACTTGTCCGCACGTCACGTCGTCCGACACAAATTTTGTGTGCGTGTGTACATCTGTAATCCACGTAACCCGAGAACCGTTCGCCCCACCGACTTCAAATTCGACACACGTTCCACACACCCACAGGGAGTGCAGTGCCCGGTCTCGAGTCGGCCGCACCCATGGTTGTCCATCTTGAAAAATGACCGCCATATTGGATTTTTCGCTGGCTCGGTTAAAAAAGTTAAAGAGGTGACCCAGAGGCATGTTCATGCCAAATTTCACGCTTGTATCACCAAGTGAAAGGTTCTCTCACAATATGGCTGTTAGCCGCTGTACTACTAAGACGTTACAGTTACGTAATTTTTTTACTCTGATTACAGTAACGGATTACATCCGTTACTTCCCAACCCTGCGGACACGACACAAACACACAGACCTGCAGATATAATAAATGCTATCTAAATATAGTCTGAACCTATCAATGTATTTTTTAATAAAACACTTATGTGCCCAACTTGTCACGCGGGAGAACTGGGCACCCAAGTTACACCAGAGGTACCGTAATGTTGATGTAATAATTAAATAAATACATTTCATTAATTAACTAATGTAGTTAATGCACCAACGACAATGCAGAAGCGTGAGGTTCCAGTCCAAAGTTAACACATGCAGCGTTATCGCCCTGTCCAGTTGATTCTAAAGCCAGTGCAGAGAGATTGTAATGGCGGACTCTAGTACATTTGACACCGATGTGCGCATGTGTGCAAAGATGGGAAAATTTCGTGTTGCTTGCTTTTCTCTATGGCTTTTCTGGAAATTGGGAACGATCCAATCACAGAATATGGGACACAATCCCATCCTATTACGGACTTTTTTAATCAATATCACAACATTGGGAAGACGATACAATGTATACATCGTGGGAGTACGTATCGCAATCGCGATATTGATATATTGGCACGTACACACCTAATAGTGTCCCGTCTCCTTTCAGAACGACGAGTGGCCCATGCAGGAAATAATTCCCCATACATTTTCCTCATAGGCTTTTCAAAAAGTAGAGTAAAGAAATGAATTCCGTCTTAAATTCTTCATGTATTCATTCTTTTTCATGTGGGAAGCCATTTGCACACTTGTAATTCATGAGTTTATAATACTAGAAAGTGCTTGATTAGCTCTGTCTTGCCATTTATATTACATGGTGTCACTCCTGTCTATTGGAAAGTATAATGTCCAATCAGAAAAGGAAATTGACTTTTGGGGTTACAGAAAATAACTATCATCAGGGTAAATAGCATGAAATCTTGTTCAAAGAAAAACTATAATTTCGTTTTTCGAAGTCAAATCGGATAGCCTATTTAAACACCAGCGTATTACATGCTTGTATTGACTACATCCCATGAGCCGGAGAGAAAGAGAAGCAGCATTGCAGTTGGCTAATACTGTAAAAGATCACATGAGCAACTAGATAAAGTGCCCCTCGGGGCACAGGTCTCCAACAGGGCAGGGCAGGTTGTGAAAAGGGTGCCATTTCTTCTCACGCCTTGGATGGCAATTGGATGATTTGAGTTTCCAAAAATGTGTTTTGCACAAATCCACCTGTTGGTGGCGCTATAACAGGCCAATGTGAAAAGGGTGGGATATATTCCTCAGCCTAGTATAGTATAGTATAGTATAGTATAGTATAGTATAGTATAGTATAGTATAGTATAGTATAGTAGGAAAGTCAGTGAAAGATTTGACGTAAATTGCACGCTGCCTTCATGATTTGAGGCTTTTTGTTAAAATAAAATGGAATATGAAATATCGGACAGATCCGGCTTGAACACATGACTATAGAGATTGTGTGTAACGATTTGCGGGATTTTTGGACAGGATCTGGAGGAGTAATAGCACTACCTCCTATGCTATAACGGGCCGTTCTGGAAAATCTGGGGCAGAGGTTCATCGTTGGCATCCAGGGAGTGTGTGTGCAAAATTTGGCATCGACCAGGTTAACGGTGCCGGAGATTAGCTGTACACAGATGGACAGACATACACAGAACACACACACACGGACACACACACACAAACACACACACGGACGGAGTGCAAAACATACTCTCTCCTGCATGCCTTCGGCCTGTTGGAGACAATTATTATTTCACAAGAATTACATAGTTCAGTCAGAAACTCATGAATAGATTTAACCAATTATAAAATGAGAATACGAAGTGTGGATATGTATTCTGTAAATATGCATATGCATGTATCTTGGCAACAGGACTGAATGCAATTATGTTTGCAATGTTGCGGGGGAAAAAAGTTTCTTTCTGCGAATAATTGTATTTGTCTGTATCTTCCTTCTCTGGTTGTCTCAGCCCACCCGGTGCGGAGGAGGATCTCGGTATGGGGCTGTGGCGCAGTGGCTCTGGGTGTCTGGCTCTCTTCTTTGGTTCTGGCTGCCCCTCCTTCTCTGTTCACTAACTATTTGGATCTACGGCCTAGTGGCATAGACCTGGTCGTGTGTGAGGAATTCTGGCCCGAAAGAGGCAACCTGCGACTGCTCTACTCCTGTTTCGTCCTCGTAGCCTCCTATATGATCCCATTGCTGTCTGTCAGCATTTCATACTTTGCCATCACCGTGAGCCTTAAACGCCTTTCCCTGCCCGGAGAACCGTCATCCCAAAACCTGCGCCGCTGGAGCCAAAAGAGAAAGAAGACCTTTTCCCTGCTAGTGACATCTGTGCTGGCCTTTGCCCTCTGTTGGCTTCCCCTGCAGGTGAGCCAAAAAAATTATCCCAAGAGTTTAACACAGTACTGGGACACCCTGTTTTATGCTGTTTACCTAAACTATTATTTTTTTCTTGACTGGTTGATTGATTGACTGATTGATCATACATACACATGAAAAAAATTGTACAGCCTCTAGCCAACGTCTGCCCACACTGAGACTTCAAGCTGTTATGTGAAGCAAATAGAATCAGGAGCTACTGTAACCATCTTTTTAAAGCCTCTTTATGTGGCTTGTGCTTTTCAGTAGATGGAAAGTTCCATCAAACGTATAGAAGAAATAATAATGCTGCTCCGTTAACTCCTCGAGTCTACGGAATTACACCAGTCTGGCTGCCTCTAGTGGAGTATTCGTGAATATCCACTCACCCCTTGACTAACATAAGTGTGCCATTCATTATTTTAAAGGTTAGCCCTATCTTAATCTAAAATAATCTCTTTTCCACCGGTAACCAAAATACAGGGCAGGTTAAAGCATGTATGATGATGAGGTTTGAGTAGTATACCTAACCTAACTATAACTTAGGTCACATTCACACCAGAGAGCTTTGCTGTGATTAAAACGAATCCTGCTGTGCATTTTCAGAAAGTGCACTTCATTTGGCAGGTGTGAAGGCTCATTCGAATCCTAATGCGTATCAAAGAACCGCATTTTACTCCGAGCAAAAACGGGGGTTTTGCTTCGCTTCCAATCGCACTTGATTACGATTCGGTGCAGGTGTGAATGCAATCCGCAGTAAATAAAGGAAATGAAGCAAACAATGTGGCGGGTGAGGCGCTGAACACAGTTGGAGACGGAGAAGGCATATTTTACGCAGCGCAAAGATGTCCCATTACCGTGGATACTGGATACTAGACGTGGTCGAATGAGGAGACTGAAGCCCTGATCGAAATGAGGACGAGTACATTAATCAATTGCTTAAGAAAACACATAAAAACACTGCAGTGTATTATAGCCAGTGTTGGCAAAATATTACTTTAACACTAATATACTACTTATTACTTATTACTTTTAAAAAAAGTAATAAAGTTACACTACTTATTACTCCCTGAGAAAAGTAACTAGTTACTTATTACTTTACTTTTCTTTTCTCTCGCCCCCAGTAATTGCATATTTTGTCCCCAAAAGTCTTACTTTGCATTTTCAACATTAGCAGTCCCCCCTCCCCTATTCTGCAGTGTTTATTTAACTCATGATGATGGATCCATTTGTACACATAGATTAGAAGTAGATTTCGACGTGGAATATAGCTTCTTCCGTATGCACAACTTGCAGCGGACAATAATGTTCATCTCGTCTTGATCACGGACATACTCAAAATAATGCGAATACTTCCAAGTATTGAATGTTATAACGCTTTGTTGTGCCGGTGTTTCTGTCTCCTCCACCTCCTCCATTGTTAGTTTATTTACATCTCTTCTCTCTAACAGTGCAGTCTAACGAGTTACACACACTAGTTTAGGTTGTTGTTCCGTGTTCCGGACGGTTTAAGGCCCGCCCTTCTGCATCCGATACTTCACACATACGTACCGACGAGTGTGCATCGTTTCCGTATCCGCTCTAGAGTCTAGATCTAGAGCGGATCAGCTGCAAAGCAACTTGACTTCAACCCAGTCTACCATTATAAATAAACACTCAAACCCACAGTTCCACCAAGGCTCGTGAAAATAGTAATAATATATATATATATATATATATATATATATATATATATATATATATATATATATATATATATATATAGTTACATATTACTGGAAAAAAGTAATAATATTACTGAAAGTAGTATATTACTTAAGTTACTTGCCAACACTGATTATAGCCTACAGAATATTCTGTCTGTCTGTGCCGTAAACATGGAGTGCTGTCACTGTGTGGGGACTGGGGAGCAGGGACTTTCATCTCGATAAACTTGTAAACATTTTGCGCTGCTGACAGTCTGTTATATCCGTGTGCTCAGTGCTGTGCCTCCATGCCCAAAAGTGCGTGGCGTGGCTGCATGTGTATAGTGAGAGAGCGAGAGAGCTGGGGGGGATTAAAAAACTTCAGTGCACTGTGCAAGGAATAAATGCATTCGCCATGTATCCGAAGGAAGTCTGATCCAATCATTTTTAGATTTCTCCAGTTTAATCCTGAGTTTAAGTTTTGTTGTGTTCAAGATCTGATTTTAGGCATGTTTAAGCCTCCAGGAAAATCCGTGTTGAGGTTCTTAATCCACTGTTTTTCATTAAAACGTCTTTGTCCTACTGTCCAGTTGGGATTGTGTTGAAGTCCAGCGCATTTTAGAGCTTCAATGCCGTGAGCCATGAAATGTTGCACAAACCTTGTGGTTGTCTTTTTTCCATTGTTAATATTGTATCTGTGTTGTCCCAGCCTTGTACCTTTACCCGTTTCTCCGACATATTGTAAACCACATTTTTCACATGTGATTAAGTAAATGCAGTTGCTGGTACTGGCTGTTATTTGTTGTTTAATCTCTAACACGCGTTTTGTAGTTCTATTTTTGACTAATTGTTTGGGTTTGAAGTATTCTGGTCCCTGGCGTGCTGGTGTGTTGATTTATTTTAGCTTACTGTGTACTAGATAATCTTTAAGGTTTTTGTTTTTTCTGTAGGCCGATATAATTTTATAATCTTTTAGAAGATTCTCAAAATTCCTTTTTATTCTGTTGTTGGCTAGTGTGCTCTGTGTTGAATAACTGGTTATCAGGGCCAATTTAGGGCCTGGATCCCGCACTCTTATTTCTACGAAGGTATTTTGAGCTTTCCGGAGGAATGTCCTAGTGTATCCTCTTAGTCTGAGGGCCTTAAATAGTGTTTTACAAGCTATTTTGAAATCACTTATTTGCGTATCCTATGGAATATCCTATGGAATCTTAGTAGTTGTGATTTGACTATCCCTGTGTAGGAGTGTGTCGGGTGGAATGACATTTTGTGTAATAGGGCGTGGGTGTCTGTTTCTTTAAAAAATACTTTTAAGTCTAGTTTCCCATTTGTGTTAAAGTTTGGGCCCTTGAAGATTGTTACATCAAGAAAGTCAATCCTTTCAGTGTGTCACAAATTTTATCGTTATGGATCTATGATGGCTATTTAGAACATCAATAAATTCCTGGAATTCTTCTTTGCTATGTTCCCATATTCCAAATTAGGGTACATTTTAAAATGTGTAATCTGGATTACAGTAACGGGCGTACATAGTAACGAGGGTTACTGGCTTGATTACAATCTCCCCTTCCCCTCATCAATTATTTTAGGGCTACAAATAAGTTAAAACACCAAACAATAAAATAATAGTACATGATGGCACATGATGCGCTGTGTGTGTTGCTGCCCACTGCGCAATGAACACAGGCTCGCGCGGCTCGGCTACAACACGAGCAATATCGGTCCCAGGCAGTGGTTTTCCCCGCCGTCAGACTCCCCAGTCCCGACCCATTATATTATATTATATTTTATTATATTTCATTATATAGTGCTGTGATCTGTAACCAGCGGAGAATGATCTGTAGGCTACTGTACTGGACAGTGAGAGGAGGCGGGGTGGACTGACTGGAGTGCTCTGGGTGAGATTTTGACGGGGAGTGGAAAAATGATAAACAAGTAAGACGCACAAACGCGGGAAGCAAACGCAGCTCGTAAATTGCAAAAACAACAATTAGAATAAATTACGTACTTTTTTTTTTCTTTTTAGTTAGTAATTTTTTTTAAGTTTTCTACTGTGTGTGTGTGTGTGGTTGTTTGTGTGTGTGTGTGTGTGTGTGTGTGTGTGCTACAGCTGCGCCCTCTGGTGGCAGGCGGGTGGTGTCACAGCGGGACAGACAGACACACAGACACACACACAGACATGATCTGCAGGGTCTCATAGTTAGTGCTCACTGTGTTCGCAATCACTGCGTTCGCAATGATAAAAGACACCGTTCAAAGGACACTTTAACTCTGTAGTAGTAGGCTTGCTAAAAAACATAACTCTATGGACATAATAATAACATGCAGCGGCAGCGGGGTGTAATCATGCAGCCCTCAACAGCTTCACAGTGTGGTGGTGGTGGTGGTATCATGTGGACATAGCATCAAACGGCATACAAATCCAAAGAGTTTCAGTGGAATCAGTTGTAATTAAATCTGCGATTCATTTCAGCTGTGACCAATAGATAGATCAGATGCCTTGCGCATTGCAAAGTGAAACAGTCTGAAACTCATCAGCTCCGTTGCGCTAGAAAGCTGTGTCTGTGTGTGTGCGCGCGAGTCTGTCTGTCTGTCTGTCTGTCTGCCTGCCTGCCTGCCTGCCTGCCTGCGTGTCTGCGTGTGTGTGTCTGTGACAACTTAGTGTTAGTTTTTTTTTCCTTATTTTTTTTATCAATATCATTTTGTAGTCGACAGTGCCCTACAGCATGACTTTGGCTAGGGTCAATATTATTTATATTTGTATATATTATTATGTTTTGGAATGAATTTGCCTTTTGTGTGAACACGTGCCTTGCCTAGCCGAATATATTTAACATGAATCATAATAAGGTTGGAACTACACTCTTGTCTGGTTATCAATAGTAAAACGTGTTTTATCTAATTAAATAGAGTTTTGCTTAAAAGTAATCCAAAATAACTGAAAGTAACCCCCTACTTTTTAAATTGTGGTACTCGGATTACGTTACTGACTACAATTTTTAGCAAGGAACTTGTAACTGTAGGGGATAACTTTTTAAAAGTAACCTTCACAACCCTGCTGATGGTACAAGGAAGCCAGTGAGAAAGTCCATGGGTCCAAATTTAGATTCTACATAGTGAATTTTTTTTGATTTGACACCAAGGTCATTCAAATAGGACAACATTTATTTGGCCACATGGTTTTATCAAAAGAGCAACCCCTAAGGAGTATGTGTGCCAAATGTGGTGCTTGTATCCGCAAGTGAACGTTTCTCAATGTAATTTGCACTTCATCTGCCCCGCTATTTACTGTATAGATAGATATAGGGCTCCATTTTCGTCACCGTTAAACCCCTTATCCCTAAACTTCTTTGCCTTTGTTACTATTTTGCAAAACATTTTTTAATAGTTCAACTAGCCTATCTACATTGCCACGTTGTGAGCTTGTAGACTGGCCATTTTAACTATTAAAAAATGTTTTGCAAAATAGTAAAAAGAAGAAGAAGTTTAGGGATAGCGGGTTTAGCGGTGACGAAAATGGAGCCCATAATGTGCACAGATGGAGATGGAGATGAGGAGATAAGGCGCCCAAAGAATCAGGGGACGTGTTACAGAACATTTTCTTGGCTGGAACTGTACATCATCTTCGAAGAAAATATAGTCATGCAAATAAACAAGTTAATTTGATTAGAGTTATTTAAAACCACATGGTTACAGGAACATTTCTGGACAGTCCAGGGACTTAATTAATTAACTCATGGAAAGCATGGAATGATAGAATCATTATTATGCAAATGATTGCAAATGTGTGTGGCATCTGTGTGTACACGAATTGTTATAGGGCCCTAATAGACCGTGGAGATGCAATGAGGTGGAGAAGATTAGGAATTGATCATCATAATAGCAATGTTTTTATGGAAATAGAGATGAGAAACAAATACAGTAGGTTGAGTCATAGGCGGATCTAGAAATGATGGGTCCCCGTCATGCACACGACAGTATACACATAACAATTATGACATATAGGCCTGCGATATTCAGAATTTACAGCAAGGGATTGCTTAAAAATAATAAACAGCCAAAAACTTAGCCAAATAAATGCAAACTGAGGGTTTAAACACTTAATAATGTACCGTATCATGGTTTAGGACTTTTAGGGTTATTTTATTGACACAAATGAATAAGCCCATTGTTAATAACAGTGACAAGGACCGTGTGTGTCACTGTTATTCACTGTTACCCCTTTTTGGGGGGCCCCTGAGCTTGAGCCTCTTTGCGGTCATGCAGATGCTCAAGCTCAGGGCCCCCCCTAGCTCAGGGGCCCCCCTAGCTCAGCCCCCCCCCTAGCTCAGGGGCCCCGGGCCTAATCCTCCCTTTGGGTTGAGTTCTACAGCAGCTGGACTAATTTAAATGTGTTGCTTTACTATAGTGCAATTCCTGCAAACTACACATCCTGGCTATGACCCATGCCATGCCAAATTGTTTTTTAGTGATTTGATTAATTAAGTTAGTCGGATTAACCACTTAAGAAGCCATAATGTATTGTATCTGTTGAGTTTCACAGCTGTAATAGCGTGTTGTACCAGAAATAAGAAGTGAAGAATATACTGACGGAGGAATAACACTGAAGAGTAAATAATCAATACACCAGGAGGCATCAGCTGTAGTGTTGCTGGATCAGTACGACACACGTCACTGACATATTTATTTACCCCGGTTTATATACACATAGACAACAAGCCCTTCCGGTCGGGGTTACTTCACAATAAGAGTTAATAATAAAATATGTATATACAATAAAGATCATATTCCAACACCCCCACTTGATCACACATTGGATATATTTTCTTTTTCATAAATCTCTTATATACACATTTTCTCCCCTCTCTTCTTTTCACAATATAATACAAAATGCATGTCTCTTCAAACAAATCTTTAAGCATTCTGTCATTACTCATTTCAATAATCAACTTAAATACACATGTTACTCTTCTTCAAATGCATATTTTCTTTCCATATACTCAATAATAAATAGCAGATTAAATAAATCACAAAATCAGATCACTCAAACACAAATGAACATTTCTTTCTCTTTGGTTTCTTTTGTGTTCTCATCTTCTTCTGCATAGCTGGGTTTTGAGTACTAGTGTGATTTTTAGTCCAATAATCATGCACCATCCCGTTTCTGTCCCCCACTGCTTTCTTGCTTGCTTCCCCCACTGTTTTCTTGCCCTCTGGCTGTCTGACTCGTAACCTGTAGGAATAGTCCATGTTCGTCTGGACCTTTTCTGCACTGACAGTTACATAGTCACTCAAATAGGCTGGCTTCATCCTCACTCTGGGAGGGTAACGTGTCTGCTGTTTAGCCTCATTTTTAGCCTGGCCCTCATCTGACTGCACAGTCTGGTTTGCCTGAGGTGTAGCTACTACAGCCTCGTGCACCTGCTGCTGAACCTGCCCTCGTGGTAGGAGTGGAGTATTTCTCTTAGACCTACTCCTCCATCTCGGCAAATCAAAATAATCATCATCATCGTCATTAACAACAGGCCTTTCAGTCTGTGTCTGTTGCTCTACAATGGGTGGGGTCACACACTTCAACCTGTCGTCTGCACTTTACCATTACCATTAGCCATACATTTCTGGTCGTTCACAGTGTTCAAATAATACATTCTGTTGTACAAATATATTTTGAACCTCGTACCATCTCTGCACTTCAGAACATTTTTACCTTTCTGGAAAATGACAGTGGCACCTCTGGTGGTTGCTGCTTGCACCGAAAACATGTCCTGTGGATATGTAGGAATGTACAACGCATATCTCAGGGTAGTTGTGTGGCGCTGCCCCCTGCTGTCGATCAGAATCACTTTTGCATCTCCTCTGCGTTCCGCCACTCCATGACATCTCGTACCGTCAGCCAACTCCATACAGTGTTCTTTAGGCTGGAAACTGCCGTCGAAACTTGTGAACTTTGTGATGTCTGTGATGATATTGGAAGTCGCTCCCGTGTCGACCATCAGACCCGTCTGTCTCTCACGATCACAATGTCCTCGTTCGGCTCTCACTTGTTGAACTTCGGCATCACAGTCTCTCACCCCGAATGAGTACTCGTGCTCGCTGTTGTTCTTCTCAGACACTCTCCGTGCCTCATCTCGCCGCTGTTGTCTCCTCCTTCTGCAGACCGCGTACCGGTGTGTAGAACGTCGACAGTATTCGCACCACTCCTGGCGATCGCACAATTTAGCTATGTATCCAAAAACTGGACAATCTCTCTATATGCATCAACTTCTTCACCCTCGACGGGTGGCTCGAGATCTTTTAGGACGATATCCTTCAACCCCTGTAGTCTCAGATGTCCCAACATCCTCGTCTCCCACAGTACATATCTCTCCGCATCTCCGTCGAAACACAATCTTGACCAATGAGTCTGACCACTCGAAGCAGCCCGCATGGTTCTGTTCTTCTGTTGTTAGCCTAACTCGAGACTAGCTTGGCAAAGCACGCCGACAACAAACTTTTCACCTCGTAAATAAATCCGGTCTCTCTGGGCCCATAACCTGTTGAGTTTCACAGCTGTGTTGTACCAGAAATAAGAAGTGAAGAATATACTGACGGAGGAATAACACTGAAGAGTAAATAATCAATACACCAGGAGGCATCAGCTGTAGTGTTGCTGGATCAGTACGACACGTCACTGACATATTTATTTACCCCGGTTTATATACACATAGACAACAAGCCCTTCCGGTCGGGGTTACTTCACAATAAGAGTTAATAATAAAATATATATATACAATAAAGATCATATTCCAACAGTATCCTTTGTCATACAACGGTGTCATACAATTACAAAGAATGACGACCTACAGTACATGTTCACAACCCGTCGCAATGTCGCATAGTGAAAGGTGAGCTTGAGAATGAACTAGTTGAATCGATTATTTCATTGAAAAGGATTCTTTGTTCGGCGTGGACAGTTAACTCAACCGTCTGGGCACCTATAGGCATGCCAAACCAGCCAGACGGCGTTCCGTGGGTTCGACTCCCAAGCCCGACGCCTTTGCCGCGTGTCACTCCCCATCTGTCACTATCAATAAAGGCATATAAAGCCCCAAAACAAATCAAAAAGAAAAAGAAAGGGATTCTTTGTCATAATCGGAGAAATCGATTCAAATAACCGTGGCACCCCTAATATATGCAATGAAGTACCCATCTAGTATTCCCTTTTTTGCCTTCGTGTACAGGTGCTGAACCTGATACTGGACGTGGACCCAGACTTCCGCATCTTAGGGAAGCGCTACATCAACGTGTTGCAGGTGTGCTGCCACCTGGTGGCCATGAGCTCTGCCTGCTACAACCCTTTCATCTACGCCTCGCTGCACAGCAAAGTGCGCGCTCACCTGCGGAGGTACCTCTGTGCCTGTCGCAGACGTCTGGCGGCGGACGCCGCCAGAGCGGACGCCACCCAGAGGCTGACCCCCCCGCTCTCGCACGTCACCTCTCGCGACACCACGCCCACCACCCGCCACAGCCTGCTGTCTAGGGGTTCGGCCAAGAGGACCCCTGCCCTCGACCCACTGGTTTGTGGAGCACGAACCAGTGTGTAAGCGATTCCTGTGACGCATTGCAGGACAGCCAGTGACAAGCATTAGTTTAGACTTTAGAAGGGACACTTCACCCTTTTTGCAAAAAAAATAATAATGTTAATGATGTTTAGAAGATTTAGAACACTTTCCTGGTGGTCTTTATGTGTGTAATGGGTGGTTTTAGATATTTTAGATTTTAGCAGTGAGCCCAGTGTCTCTGATGTCATGGACACTGCATGGGCTCACTTCCTTCCTGGACTACAATCCCCATAATGTTTTACTGCTGTCTTACTGATACATGTATAGTCCAGGAAGTTAAGTCTGGCTTATGGCCAGTGACATGCCTGACGTAATGAAATCATTAAGTGAGCCCAGTGTCCATGACATCAGAGACCCTGGACACTATATGTATCTTTTCCCTTTTTGCTTCCTATATGATGAATTCCAGTTCTGTTCTTTAGCTACATAGAAGTGTCTATTTGTATGTCTCTAAATGTTTTGATGAATTGAACAATGTGGACCCTGTTGTAAACAAGTGTAATGCTTAATTGGGTCATCCACTCACAGTTATCAGTCTTTGTATTGAGTTTGTGCTTGAAATGTACTGTAATTCTACAAACTGTTTTGTCCGGACAAAAGAGGTGTTACAAATTCTTCATGGGGGCTGTACAGTACAGAATGGTTGCGATTGTCCAAAAAATAGGTGACATTGGCTGCACTTACATGAGGGCTTTTTCATTCAGAATGAAAACTTCAGAATTAATTAATTCAGAAGTATGTTTTTTGCTGCATGTTTACATGGGAAATGGACATTCCGAATGAGTGTTTACATGGACAATACTTTTAAATCCCATTATTTCATTCCACATGGGGCTGGGAAGGCTTCTGATTGGATAGGGGGCGGGGTGGATATGTTTACGTCCAGTGGTACATTTACTTTAGTACTCTACTAAAGTAAAAATTTGAGGCATTTCTACTTTACTTGAGTATTTCCAATTTCCAATACTATTACTCCACTACATTTCAGGTAAAACAAAATAATAAAACACCTTTTATGCCATTGTACTTTATATTTGATGTATCCTGTAGCCTATGAGAGGTTGCTCTAGTTTCTTATAATTAATCGCAAAACAAGAGCATAATATAGCCATACCAATTACATGGAAACAAGCATGCACAGAAAGACCAGAATGAACTTAAATCCGAATGAGTGTTTACATGAGTCCACAATTGTTTCAATAGGATTTAAAAATGGAATAAACAGGTCAGTTACATCAGATCTAAGTTGAAATCAGATTGGCCATTTTCATTCCGATTTAAGTTTTTGTAGGCGTTTACATGACAACTTAATAGGATTTAACTTTTATTCTGAATGAAAAGGGGATTACCCGTCCATGTAAACGTAGCCATTGTTTTCCACAGTTAATTCAACACATATGTTTGTATATAGACTCATTTTGATTACACTGCATTCAAATAAAATGAAATCAATACAATAAGATAATGAATGTAATTATATTACTGAAAATAGTGTATGACCATGAATCATAATTGTTTCAGAATGACTCATATGTCATGTCATTGTTATTCTTGATATTATAAAAAATGGCTGACAAGGTTGCAAGGGTGTTTTCAATTAAGTTAGCGAGGACTCCGAGGAGAGTAAAATAAAAGCCTGTGTAGGCTTGATTCTTCTAGAGCTTCAGGATGGCATGTCCTTTTTTGCTGGACGTTCAAGACAAAGAGGCACTGATCTTACATAGGGCACTGAGAAGGAAAAGGGTGTTTCTTGACAGGTCTGACCCTTTGCTTTCAATGATGACAGGTTATATGAGCGATACAGATTTCCGGGGGACGGGCTACGTTACATTTGTAAACTGCTCGCCCCCCAAATTTCTCACCGCACTGCTAGGAGACAAGCCTTGACAGTGCCACAGATGGTGTGTATCGCTATGAGGTTCTTTGCAAGTGGTTCGTTCCTGTACACAGTTGGTGATGCAGAAAAGCTCATTTTGCGCATATCTTTGCGCATCACCTTCCCTGGCCATAGAAACCTCAACATCATTAAGGAGGACTTCTACCAAATTGGCAGTAACAATTCCAGATACTCTTGTAGGCTATAATGATGTGTATGTGTAACTTTCTAAATTAACCATTTATTTTATATAATTTTGCAGACTTTCCAAATGTCATTGGGGCTATAGACTCAAAATAAAAAAGCTTGCAGGTGTCCATGAGAGGGATTTTGTAAATCGCAAGTGGTACCACAGCATCAATGTTCAAGTAAGAATGACTCATTGTTCATGTTAAATATACATGAATTGCATGGGCTATACATTCAATTAACACATCTTATTTTACCGTTTCAGATTATGTGATGCAGACCTTATAATCAGCAATGTTGTGGCACTGTGGCCAGGGTCGGCGCCAGGATATTTAGGATATTTAGATCCTGCACTCTGGGACAGAGACTTGAACTAGGTATATAGTAGGCCTACGTCACACAATTAGTTTCCAACGTTTTATCCTGCTATATATGCAGTCCTAATTATTGCATTTTTGTTCTCAGGTGAATTCCCAGGCTACCTCCTAGGTAGGAGATAAGGGCTATCCTTGTGAACCTATACCTCAGACCCCTACAGAACGGAGATATAATTATGCACACGCCAAAACAAGGGCACAAATTTAAATGACCTTTGGGGTGCTGAAGGCCCGGTTTCATTCACCCACCCACCTCAGAATCACCCCGGACAGGACATGTGACATAATTATAGCATGCTCCGTCCTCCACAATATTGCAAGAAGGAAAGAGGGGGTTCCCACAGCGGTGGAGGACACCCTGACAACCCTGAGGGGACAGTTGTCAGGGAACCAATTGCACATGGATATTTTCTATGATATTTTTTTTATGTTATCCTTATTTGGCACCAATAAATACTGAGAGAGATGACATGCATTTATTAATTTTATTTTATTTAGTTGGCGCTGTTGGGTCCTATAGGAGAGAGGGGAAAATATGATTAAATACATTGTGTTACAGTCATGGTTACAGTGTGCATTGAAATGATGGCCATACTTGCTTTCTCCATTGTCTCCATTTCGAGGTCCAACTTCCTCATGCGATATGCAATGTTGACCTCAGCCAATTTAATTTGAGTTCTGGGGTGTTTTTCCTCACAGTCTCTGAAGTCTGTTAAACACATATCAATTAGTACAGCATGCAGCAGGAATTGGAGGTGAATGTCCTTAAGTTATATAGGCCAACTCACTGCATTGGCACACTGGCTGTCATGTGGCTGGCTCTGTCCAGCATAAAAGGCATGGTTCCTCCCGTTAGGAAATTATATTTTATATGACAACCACATCACTGACTTCTTAGCCAATATACACTAAATAAATATATTTATTTAGTAGATGATTGACAATTTGACATGATACCTCCACCACCGACACAGTCTCCTCATCTGGGCCCCTCCCCTCGTCATCCTCTTCAGAAATGCCCTCAATCTGCACATTCAATAGAACAGTGGAATTTAGGGTATTGACAGTCTTGACAGGTGTCATTAAATTCTAATACTCACTGGAGGCTCAATAAGTATCATGGCCCTTCCTGACACTGCAAGACAATAATGTCAGACCTTTGCATCAGCCAGTCCACATAATACCACTGAATGGTGTTGATTATGTTCTGCATGTGCAGCAGTAGGGTACTGAACAAAGATATATATATACCAACCTGCTACAAAAGAGGTAGACTGCTCAGGGGGCACAGTCTGTGGATGTCCCCCCCTGGATCCCTTCCACCACAGGCCTGCCTTTATTTAAGGCTAGGGCCAGGTCCTCGGCTGGGGTGTAGTCCTGTGTGGAAGGGCCACCGCCCGTGCCACACATCTCTTTTTGATGGATTCTTTTTTATAAAAGTGAGCAGCATATAAGTGAATAAGTGATTTATCCTTCAATTGTACATTTTATATTGAGACTGCAGGCACTTACCATTCTGTAAGATGTTTGTGTTTCACCTTACACTGCTCCCACGTTCTCCTTCTGTACTCCGCTGTACATTAATAAGTTAATATGAATTAAATAGTGAATGACTTCCCAAAATACAATCCATTACAACCATGTAGGCCTGTAGGGTATGTGCCTTCCTCTCAGTCTCAAATGGTGATGGAAGAACACATTCAGAAAAATTGGTATTGCCATGCCATGCAATCGTGACACTACAGTGCATGCAGACAGATAGACAGACAGACTTAATGTAATGTCAACATGTCATGGCGCATAATACAGCATGTAGATTAGTAGGATATAATTCCATACCGTACCGAATCCGGAGCGCACTCACCGATTAGTTTGGCGTGTTCATTGCACAAATGCGCTATTTCGAGAAAGTGCTCTTAAAGTTTAAGCCCCGTTTGGAACTATAGCTCACCCTCCACAACTCGGGGCTATAGGTTCACTGAATTATATATTTATGGACTTCGACTATAGGCCTATATATATATAGTATTTTGTCTCTCCACTTCTTCTCCCAAACACTCTGCTCAGTCTCTCTTTTTTGTGTTCTCTCTGCCAGCCCAAATATATAGGCCTCTTGATTACCGGCCCCACCCATGCCCAGGTGCAGGACATGCCCAGGTGCAGGTCATTAGTCACTCGGTCCTTGATGCACTCAGTGGGTTAGGGAGTCAGTGGAAAGATAAGTTTACAAAATCATGAAACACTCAAACACAAATAAATAAGCAAAACAATAAAGTCAAAATCACTCAACAATAATCTCACTCTACAGCATGCAAAATTATAAAACACAGCAAATCTCGAAAATAACATAAACCAAAACACACATCTAGATTCCCACCGGCTCACAAATACATCAAATTAGCTTTCTACAGTGTTCATGAATGTGGAGATGCAGTGTATTTCATTTATAATGCATTATTAATACATACATTTTAACCCCTTCATGCCCGAAAACCCTCGATCAAATCCCATAAAATATATATTATTTTTTAGATCTAAATGCATCAAATTTATTTTGCCACAAAGCTGCTTAAAAGTGGGCCCTCTTAACATTCTCAATGAAGAATGATTGATACTTGTGTTGGTGGTAGTAGTGCAGCAGCTATCCACACTTTTCCTGGGCTGTGTGTGCTCCAGTTCCTGTTGATTTCACTGGATACCATTGGTCATCTGACCAGTTTCATTGGATCAAATCGACAGGAACTGGAGCACACACAGCCCAGGAAAAGTGTGGATAAGGTTTGAAGTAGATGCATGTCCTTTCCCATTATTTTCTCCCAGTCTAGTAGTCTAGTTTCCTCCATAGTTTCCTTAATGTGCATCAAAATGCAGACCTTGAACTAGGCATCACCTCCATGGCCCCCCCTAGTGTTGACATTATTAATGTGCATCAAAATGCAGACCTTGAACTAGGCATCACCTCCATGGCCCCCCCTAGTGTTGACATTATTAATGTGCATCAAAATGCATACCTTGAACTCGGCATCACTTCCATGGCCCCCTCTAGTGTTGACATTATTAATGTGCATCAAAATGCATACCTTGAACTCGGCATCACTTCCATGGCCCCCTCTAGTGTTGACATTATTAATGTGCATCAAAATAATGTTTTGACGTGCACGGAAAAACATGACTTCAGTGGATATCATGCAAGAGTGGCACAGTATAATAATGGAGCATATTAGATTGGATGCCATGAGCTGTACACAACAGCTTTGTTTCCATACAGAAATTGGCTATACAATTCAACCGATTATGAACTAGGGACCACCAACTTGACAAAGAATTAACCTGGGGACCACCGTTGTGTTAGGAGAGGGGATATGGGCGTGGTGTGGGGGGAATTAACCTTCCATATTAAACTCATGATGTTGTTCATTGCAAATTATGTAGGGGCAAGCAGGCATGACATTGATTGATTGTGGGCACATTTTCTTATATTGGTGACTCAACCAGGCAATCCGGAAGCTTCCCTTGAGATTCTAACTCCCTTTTCTGTGTACGTTTTTGATGTCCGCCTTCCCAGTTACTGACAACATTGACACGCGTTAATGTGTCAATGTTGTCAGTAACAAGTTAGAATCTCGGTAGAGGTCATCATACATCAAGGGGTAATTTACTGCATTGTTTCTCAACTAGTGGTCGAGTATAAATCTTAATTTGCCTACATAAGACTTTCCTACATACTAAATTCATGGCCAGGGACCACCCGTTGAAAACCCATGGGGTAGAGCCGTTTTTTGTTCAAACTGTCTAAAATGTGTAGGATTTGATTTTGAGTATTATTTTTAAATGAGAATACAAATGGGTAAACGATTAATCATAATCTAACCGATTATTTAATTAGTTGCCAATCAATTTAGCCATTAGGCAACTAATTTCTGGAGTTTTTTTGCAATTAATTATGGGTGTTTATCCACTTAACCATAGTTTTTCCAGTGCTAATTGTAACCATGTAACAGTACATGGAGTGAGCCATCTCTCTTCCGTTACAATCTGCTGATTACACATGCAAAGCAAAATATGACACAAAACAATGCAATCCACGCAGAGTTTATGTTTTCCATCTGAGACACTGCATGGGATGTCAGTGTGGCAGAGTTTGTTCAATTTAATTCTATCAATTAGCCTTTCTGCATGGACTCGGTGCACAGTCTCCTGTGTTTTCTTCACCTGTTCCGCTGGCATCTGGCTCTGTTTTGAGAGGAAGGGTGGACGATACAGGGATACATGTCTTCTATCAGAAATCTGTCAGTATAGGCGTTGGAGGCCTGCCTGCTTAAACACTCTTTGTCACTGATGGAGCCAGCATACAGGGAAGATATAAATGTGACTGCTCCATGCGGTGGCATCAGACCCTTCAGGGTGGTATGAGACTTGTAGTTGGAGTACAGTTCACTTTGCAGAGGCAGACTTTCTGGCTGTTAGCATCACAGCTCGGTGCAGTCAACAACTACCTACCAAATCAAGTAACATCAAAGTATTTTTCACACATCAATGTCCTAACGTTGAGTGATAAGTTATGTTTATTTTGAATGCATTACATATAACACGTAGTGTATTTGAGTGATTATGTTTACCTGTGTGTCTGCATATTGGCTCTGCCTGAACTCCCTCGGTAACGCAGCCTGAACTTGCTCGTTAGTCATCCAGATGGTCAGTGAGCCAAGTAGGAAGTGCAGGTAGTGGGTCCACGTTGTGATGATCCAGCTAACCGTAGATGTGTGGATCCCAAAGGGAGGCATCCTTTGGTTAGACATAGCATCTAACCTAAAGCATGCACCAGATCCCAAAGCGGTCTGCCAAGTCAGCTTCTGTGGACCCCAGGGCCAAATACATGAGGTAGAGGAACATGCTCATCCAAGAGGAAGAGCATGTCTCTGTAAGACATTGTACAAAACAGATTAGACAATTATGTCAAGCATTAATTTCTCTCTCACACACACGCGCGCACACACACACACACGGAGTTGACATGTATCTGACGGAGTTGACAAAAGTGTTCCTAAAACAATAAAATTATAGTTTTTGAATAATGGGACGTATTCTAATTTGGCACACAGTTAGAGCATGCCTTAAGGAACATTTTTGGCTATAGGGCCATCACAGATTTGTGTCGTGTTGACCATGGCAGCCATTTTCCAAAATTGCCGCCACCTGATGTTATCTTACAATAACTCAAGTTCTACACCACCTAGGATCTTGATTCTGGTGACTAAGACTACATTTTCAAGGATGAGGGATACAGTGGTACAATTTAGATTTTCCCTGTGACCATGGCAGCCATTTTTCTAAATGTCCGCCACCTGCTGTTATTTTATAATAACTCAAGTTCTACACCACCTAGGATCTTGATTCTGGTGACTAATCATACATTTTCAAGGATGAACTTTCTCTGGGAGGGGTCAGCGCTTATTTCAGGTGCAGGTTCAGAATCAGAATCATTTTATTTGTCATTTTCCTATGTACTTGCATACAAAAGAACATGGAATATCGTTTCCCCTCAGTTATTGGCAGTGCAACATAAAACATAGAGCCTATTTAAAAACACAAGCTAAAAACTAAAACCAAACATGGACAAACATTTAAAAAGAGCCCCAGTAGGCTATGTATGATGACGTGCAATTCATGTGGACAAGTTAAAAGTTACCAACACCACACACAACCTATAAATAAATAAAGTGGCATGGTGCTATCCTTAATTCTACAACAGGTCGTTAAGAGGAAGCAATCTGATTGGTTGAAACGGTTTCTAGCCGTTGATCAAACCACTACTGTTCACCACCTAATCAAAACAAAGAATTCAGCCGCTCTGTTTTCCCAGAGCGCTAGCAAACTCGGTGGCTAGGCTAGCTAGTTTCTTTGGACATTTGTGGTCGTAGTGACTACATCTGTCATTAAAAATATATATTTTTCAGCGATTTTCTTTGTTTTAAGGGTAACTGTTGTAGAATTGCAATATTACACTTGAGGGTGTTGTTTAACGTGATTATTGCCACTTCAGTGATGCTTGCGGAACTCGACTTCGTCTCGTTCCTGACCGCATCCCTGTCGTGACAATAATCACGTTAAACAACACCCTCTCGTGTAATATTGCTTAAAAACAAAACGTTACCAGCACTGTTTTTTTAACAGTGCTGGTGGCTGTGGGCCAGGAGAGCACAGTCATCTGCATATTGTAGCTAGTGGATGTTGTTGACCATGGGTTCTTATGTGAAGTATACGGGTGCACCCTCAGTTTGTGGGTTTTATTACTCTGTGTGTGTGTGTGTGTGTGTGTGTGTGTGTGTGTGTGTGTGTGTGTGTGTGTGTGCGTGCGTGCGTGCGTGCGTGTGTGTGTGTGTGTCTTGGAACTTGATTTAGTTTTTTCTTTTGTGATCATATCTGTCAGTTTGTTCCATGAAATGAATGTTAAATGAAAAGGACTGCTAAACCCCTTATCCCTTAACGTCTTTGCCTTTTCCTATATTTATAGCTATTAGATTTCTGTCCCAACACAAACCGTAAATGCCATTGACAATGAATGGAGAATTTACGTCATCCTTGTCTGAGCAAATCGACATGTTACGTCATGATGATGTACGATGATAAGAGCGCCTCTCACTTCACACGGGTGTGTGTTTTTTTTAATATATTAATATTGTTCAACTAGCTGTTCTACATCAACACGTGAGCTTGTAGATCGGCTATTTGAACTATTCAACAATGTCTTTCAAAATAGTAAAAAGGGCAAAGAAGTTTAGGGATAAGAGTCAGGCACTGACGGAAATAGGGACCATAACATGAAAGTAAAGGTTACATGTTAAAGTGTAAAATAATGTAACTGTTGTCTTGCGTTTCCCCCCCCCCAGCCCAGTCCAGCAGCAGGCTCACATCGTTCTCTCAGAGATGGCTCTCGCCCACGTGGCCACGGAGTACGTGTTCAGCGACTTCCTGCTGAAGGAGCCCAACCAGAAGCGCTACCGGAACGTGCGCACGGAGCTGGCCGTGGACATGATGGTGACGTGCGTGGCTGTGGGCCTTCCTCTGCTCCTCATCTCTCTGGCCTTTGCTCAGGAGGTGTCTGTGGGTGAGTTGGAGGTGTCTGTGGGTGGGTGTCTGTGGGTGAGTTGGAGGTGTCTGTGGGTGGGTGGGTGTCTGTGGATGAGTTGGAGGTGTCTGTGGGTGGGTGACTGTGGATGAGTTGGAGGTGTTTGTGGCTGGGTGTATGTGGGTGAGTTGGACATGTCTGTGGGTGGGTGTCTGTGGGTGAGTTGGAGGTGTCTGTGGGTGGGTGCGTGTCTGTGGATGAGTTGGAGGTGTCTGTGGGTGGGTGTCTGTGGGTGAGTTGGAGGTGTCTGTGGGTGGGTGGGTGTCTGTGGATGAGTTGGAGGTGTCTGTGGGTGGGTGGGTGTCTGTGGATGAGTTGGAGGTGTCTGTGGGTGGGTGTCTGTGGGTGAGTTGGAGGTGTCTGTGGGTGGGTGGGTGTCTGTGGATGAGTTGGAGGTGTCTGTGGGTGGGTGGGTGTCTGTGGATGAGTTGGAGGTGTCTGTGGGTGAGTTGGAGGTGTCTGTGGGTGGGTGTCTGTGGGTGAGTTGGAGGTGTCTGTGGGTGGGTGGGTGTCTGTGGATGAGTTGGAGGTGTCTGTGGGTGGGTGTCTGTGGATGAGTTGGAGGTGTCTGTGGGTGGGTGTCTGTGGGTGAGTTGGAGGTGTTTGGTTATTTTGTTAATTTTCACAATCCCCCCTCAGTCAGATGTCTGTATGTGTAAAGCCAACTCCACACTGCGGAGATTCCTTCACGTTTTTACTTCGGGACGGATTTCTGCCGTCTCTTGATTGTCGGAAGGATGTCGATAGATGGTCTTGCCGTTATCGACGAGGATCGTGAGAAACCCACACATGTTTGGTCGTTCACAGACGGATTTATACAGTCGAGGAGAGGGGTGGGGGTGGGGAATAAAGGCTCTGTAGAGCACCTCGACATTGGTTGTTTAGCTTGTCAATCAAAGAGACGGAAGTGCAGAGCTAGAGGCGGGTTTGTTATTGTCTGTACTTGTTGTTATGGTTGCTATAACTTGCTACAGCTAATGAGCCTTCGAGAAGTGATGGGGTTATCACGATAATAATACTAAATGACTGCTTATAAAATGCCCAACTATGCTGTTTTCATGCATAGGGTGGACAAATTATCCATGCATGTGTGCGTTTTGTACATAAATAGACTTATAGGTTAGCTATTCACCTAGCCAATAATGCTATATGAGCAGCTCTGTCTTTAGTTTAGTTTGACAGATTTACAAATGTTGAACCGAGTCCGTATAAATGGAGTTTTTCTCCAGGACATGCCATTATCATACCATCTGTTCGCTGTGTTCATTACTTGCGCAAGCAGAGCGCGCAAGTAATATTTTCGCCGGGTCCGTATGCACCGTCCCAGCCATCACCAATTGACCAGGGAAACACAAAAGTTTGGGTCACACAATTGGCAGGTCACAGGTGCCTTGCGATAGGTGCTGGTTAATTAATCACACCACCTGCCAATTGTGTGACCCTAACTTTTGTGTTTCCCTGGTCAATTGGTGATGACGTCTGCGGTAAACAGGACGTATTTGTAAAATCAGTTTATCGATCATTCCGGCCCCCCTCGCCCGGAGAGAAAGATGTCCGTGTGCATCTCTTGAAAAAGTGGAGATAATTGACTAAATACACGTTTTGTGCCAGAACTTTCACATGGATATAAAACTAGAGGAGCATATTTCACTCCACGTCCTTTAGAATTATTTAATGGGTGAGTACAAATGGAGCATTTATCACATTTAGGCCGCCGGTTTTAAGCCCGAACAGGATTTCAGTGAGACATATCTATGCCTATATGATACATGAAAATGTACGAAGTATAATTAAATGATCACAGGCATTCTAGGTCTAGTTAGGAACCAAATGGACCCTTATGTGTCTGTAACTCAGAGATTGTACTCTTTTATAATTCAAATGTTTATTTATTTTCCAAAATGGTACATATCAGTTTAGTACAATACAAGGCAGGCAGCAGCAAAAAAAAAAAAAAAGAACAGCCAGTCCAAGAAACACATGATTTCTTTGTTTTTATTTTTCTTCTTTTGTTGTTTTAAGATTCATACAGTATCCTAAATAAATAGTTAAACTAACGTTAAATTAATATACATCGGGGTCCCAGAGATATAAATGGGGGACTGTAGCTTAATACAGGTCAGACCTGGGGGTCCTTGAAATGAAAATGCTGTAAAAATCTTCTCTTATGGGGGTCTCCCTGGCATGTCATTTCACATAGGAGGGTCCGCGGGCTAATGAGTGTCAATTTGGGGTTTTTAACATGAGCATGTTGAAAACCCCACTTTATTTAATTCAGGACGGGAACCCCTTTTGGTGTTTCTAGCATTATGTTATACTTTAGCAATTGAAAAATAGGTACGTCTACAAGCTCATAGCACGCTAAGAGCTTGAAAATCTGCTATTTTTGAAAAATGTGGAAATGTGGCGCAAATCATTGAAAGTATATTCTTTCAGAGCGAATGTTCTTAACTCAAATCAACATATTTTCGAATGGGGGTGAGCGGCCAATTACATATATTTTTGGGGGTCCTTGACATTGTAATGAGCTGATGTCCACACAGTTGTGACGGTATTGTAGTTAATGCTTTACTGAAAGTATCATGAACAGTACAGGCATAGAGCATACATTCTGTCAACAACTACGACTTGCTTGCCGGCTTCATAGTGACGTCATCGTTCCTATTAAAGCTGTACACTACATCCCTTCCTTTCTTTGACATAGATACATTGTTTTTTCAGAAAACTGTCAGGATTTAAAGGCATTTGTAGAATCGTCCTTGCAGGTCTAAATGGGTTAAACGATCAAACTGCAGAGCAGAAGCGTCAGAGGTAAGATACTCAGGAGGTGTGTGCTCAGCAGAGGGACGGTGCTGCCGGCGATAAGGGAGGGCCTCGGGGGCCCCGCGAGCTGGGGGTTCAACGACAGCAGGGGGTTAGTAGGGGCCAGCACGGAAGCGTTGGCGTTGCAGAAGTCCGCGTTGCTGCAGCACCTAGGTCCGGATATGAACGTGGACAGCGTGATCAGAGGGCTGAAGAACGTCAGGTGGAGGTTCTTACCCTCGCACCATGACGGGGAGACGCAGCCATAAGCCCGCTGGAGCCTCCCGTCCGGCACTATCACTACAGATTATTACACACACACACACACACACACACACAGACACGCACGCACGCACACACGCACGCACGCACACACAAAAAAACATTAGCTAATTTTTTTAATGCAAACTTTGACTTGTAACGGAGCATTTCTAAATTGCAGTATTGATACTTTACATAGGTTTTATCTATTTTTTGTCAGGTGAAACCTGATCTAATATCGCCCATGTTCGACTTCGCCTCCAATTTGCCACCTAGTTAGATGGATCTGATTGGCTCCTCTGGCCAATGGGACACCAACCAACAGCAAAGCTGCCTTCTGGTCAATGGGAAGGGGAGGGTCACATATCACTGGCAGCCACAACGCAGGCTGCATACATACAAACCGTCTGGCACACTTTAGTGGACAGCCGCGGACAGAAGAAGCTGTCTTTTACGTCATTTCCGAGTGTTCAGACAGCTGGTGGATGGAAAAGACGCTCCACCCCCGCGGCTGACTGCCGCGGAGGAGAGCATTTCTGGGAATCTGTCCGTCGCAGAGCAACGCACACAGCAGAGAAGCATGCTCAACACTCACAGTCCCCTTTTCCACCGGTTGGGAACCGGTTCAGTTCAGAACCAGTCTTTAGACCTCTAAAATTTGAATGTTATATCACCCATTCTTCATAAGGGACAAAACTTTTTTCAAATCAGATTTTTTCTTTTTTTAAGATACATTCAAATCAAATGGATGTATTTGTATACACAGGTCTCAACTACCAATCTTGAGAAGGAACAGGTTTTTCACGTAACATTTCTTTCTAAAATGGGACATTTATGCACATTTATGCACTGATTCATGTCAACTCCGTCAGACACACTAAAATCCATTTTATTTTAATTTGATAATTTCAACAATAATATAAAGTCCTCAGTTATCTTATAATGGCTTTCAGTAATCAAGTTAAGTGATACAATTATTTTAATATTGTTTTGTTCCAATATCACACTATTATGAAATATCCAATTTCTCAAATCCGTCATTTCAACCTTTATTTTCAATATTCTAACATGAAAACCATGTAAAAAAAAAAGAAGAATCATCATTACGTATCATTTCAGTTGGTGTTTCAATACATAAGCACAAAGGAGTTGACATCGAATCGTCTATTTCTTTGGAAATTAACAAAAACATCACGGGACCAACGTCTGACGGAGTTGACGAACATCTGACGGAGTTGACAAGTTGAACTGATTTAGGTTCTAGACCACCTAGGATCTTGATTCTGGTGACTAATCCCACATTTTCAAGGATGAGGAAAACAGTGGTACTATTTATATTGGCCCTGTGACCATGGCAGCCATTTTCAAAATGGCCACCACCTGCTGTTATTTTACAATAACTCAAGTTCTACACCACCTAGGATCTTGATTCTGGTGACTAATCATGCATTTTCAAGGAGGAGGAATACAGTTGTACTATTTAGATTTATCCTGTGACAATGGCAGCCATTTTCAAAAATGGTGGACCTGCTATTATTTTACCAACTTAGTCAGGGAATATTATCAGAATAATGTCAAATCTGTGAATACATTTCTTACCAAGAATTTTCTTCACCAATGTGTTTGTAAAGGTGTCTACTAACATATCCCACATTGTTTTCTATTGAACCACCCTAGGGGAATTTTTGACAGCTGCTGAAAGTTGGGTACCATACCAAGTGGCTATGGCCAAACTAGGGAGTCTATGGCCAAACTAGAGGTCAAACCCCTTGGGCTAAATTTGGCCATATATCCACTTGCCCAAATGTGCCCAAATGTGCTGACCTCATTTTGTGATGATGGCTATGGCCGTTTTCAGCCCAAGGAGTGTTCTTTGTGCATAGCTAATGCTTGGAATGCATTCAGAATCACGACTCCTCAACAAGCTGCCACCAGAGATGAGAGCTGAATTCTGCCGCACAATGCTCTGCGGCCCAGGAGCAACCAACACCATGTGTGAGTTCTCTGAGTGGTTAAGCACGAGTCCTAGCCATATAGCCTGTGCAAAGGCAAACACCTTGAAGACCTGCTTGAGGTGAACAGTGAGCAGAACAGTGAGCGAAAGACTGAAGACCAAATCAAAGGAGCCTTCACCTCAAGTCACCTGGGGCTGGGTGAGCAATCGTATCCTGTATCTAGCCTCACAACTAAATACAGACACTTGTCCAGACTGCCGTTTGAAAGGGTCAAACCCTTCATCCTTATTGGGGAAGACCACCCCACCTAATCACACCAACCGAACAAGTGAGGTTGGGGCCTCCAGGTGGGCCAGCAGCCATCTGCACAAGACTGGGCTGGACCCTGGAGGAAAGCAATCTCCAGCCAAGACAATGTAAGTGCCCCAGAGCCCCAGAACACAGAGCTCATGAGAAGGATGGAGAAACACTGGCAGGAGGCCACCAAGATACAACGCCACACTGCAGTGGCCAGTGAAGTCAAACTGTGCGTCTGTACCTGAAAGGGACAAGTCAAAGGCCAGAAAGCCCACCTCTTTTTAATGTCCCGTCAGTAGCAACTCAACCTGCACTTGAAATAAGCCCTGACCCCTCCCAGAGAAAGTTCATCCTTGAAAATTTAATGATTAGTCGCCAGAATCAAGATCCTTGGTGGTCTAAAACTTGAGTTATTGGTAAAATAACAGCAGGTTGGTGGTCATTTTGAAAAAACAATGGCTGCCATGGTCACAGGACAAATCTAAATAGTACCACTGTATTCCTCATCTTTTAAAATGTATTATTAGTCGCCAGAATCAAGATCCTAGGTGGTCTAAAACTTGAGTTATTGTAAAATAACAGCAGGTGGCGGCCATTTTGAAAATCAATGGCTGCCATGGTCACAGGACAAATCTAAATAGTACCAATGTATCCCAGATCCTTGAAAATGTATGATTAGTCACCAGAATCAAGATCCTAGGTGGTGTAGAACTTGAGTTATTGTAAAATAACATCAGGTGGCGGCAATTTTGGAAAATGAGACAAATCTGTGATGGCCCTATAGCCAAAAATGTTCCTTAAGGCATGCTCTAAGGCATGCTCTCTTCAGTTGTTAGCTAAACCTAACCCTTAAACTAAAACACTAAACATTATTTTGGAATTCTTAACAAAGATTATAATAATGTCCTGACGGATTTGACATGTAAAAACTATGACCACATTGATATCAACATTGTTTGTTTAAAATATCAAACAATTGAATGCTTGTCAGACCAGGTGCTCCACTAGGCTAAATCTGTCGACAATATTTTCGGATTAATTTAAGACTTTTTAAAAACCTGACGGAGTTGACAGAGACGTGGGACACACATTTGATATGAGATATTTAATGGAAAATATAAATTAAAATTAACTGTGTATATTGTTTGCTATGTTTCATTTAGTATGTATATTTATGTGATTGTGACAGTATTAGACACTTTTTTGGCAGTTTGAAATTGTGACCATTTGCTGGGGACAGGCTAAATACAGGACTTTTGGGGTACAGTGCCTGCTTTTAACTAATTCAGATGGCATATGAAAACAATTATAATGAAATTAATGGCATAATAATAAACTGTATTACATTTAACTTTGCAAGTGCTTTTATTTTTATGAATTAATTAACTTTTAACATAAATAAGGCTCTTATGTGTGGGACATGTTTTTTCCACTTTTGTCCCTCATCTCAAGAATGAGTGAATTATGAATTGAGTTAGAAAAAACACACCTATATTAAGTTGTCAATATAAGTAAATTAGTATATGATAACCCTTCCACGGAAGTAGTTTTATTTTTATTTTTGCATATTTTCCTACATAAAGGCTAATTTGCATATTTAAATGTACAATTTCAGAAAATGTGTAATACAATAAATCGTTGTCTTTGTTTAAGTAATCAACTGGGGAATCACGTAGACCTACTGTAGGTGGAAATTAGAAAAGTGAAAAATATGGAAAAAGCTACCCTTATTATAAGGATAACGGGTTATCATATATTATTTTGCTTATATTGATCCTAATTAATTTAATATAGGTATGGTTTTGCCCACTCAATTTATAATTAACGTTGTGCTTGAGATGTACTGTAATTCTGAAAAACTGTTGGGACTCACCTGTTGAGTTAAAACACTGCGTCCTCCGTCCTCTGCAGACGTTTATTCTGTGACATATGAGGTCAAAAGGTGACTGGCAGGTGAAGCACTTCAAACCGTTTATTTGAACCGAAAATGGGATCTTAGGAGCTGAAATGAAACGGAAAAATAAAACATAGTTTAGCATGTCAGTGTTTAAGCACGTTTAAAATGTACCTGAGCTTCACTTTAATTCCAAGTTTAGATCAGGGATTGCCTGACAGTTGGTATGTGGTAACTTACTAAATGACTGCATTTTTGAGGTGATGAATAATTATTGGCAAACAGTGTTTTTCAAAAGCTTCAAAGATCAATATAATGTGTCCTAGAGTCCTATTGACATTCTATTTTTTATTTATTTTTGTATTATTTACTATAGTCCTAATAAACCCTGCAGGAAATTACATCTGGCCACATAAGATCACAGGATCTACTGAATGTGAAGGTAGCCTACTGGGGGAAGGCTTATACTGTGTGTATAGGCTCAATATGTCACTTTGTCACATTCATGTGATCTTTTGTGGCCAGATGTAATTTCTTGGGGTTTATTAGGACTATAGTAAATAATAAATAAAAAAACATTGCCATAATATTTTGTAAAGAAAAATACATATTTAGCCCCATGCTCGAATGCCCCCGCCCCCCTGTCAAAAACTGCTAAAATCCCCAAAACGAAAGAATGCAGCAAATAAAAGAAAATTAACACTCACCTTTTAGTTTCTCTAATAACAACCTAAAACATGTACCGTGGTTGAAAAAACTAAAGTTGTCCTTTAAATTAAATCCCAATTTGGTCAAACAAAATATAATGATTAAAAGGCTAAGATGAACATGAATTAAAAGTGAACCTACTTTTAGTACAATTTACTGATCACAATTGAAAACATTGGTATGAAGAATGATGAAATACACAACATTGTGGTAAGGATTTGACGTACCGTCAAAGAACATAAAGTTACAGGATGAGGTATTGCAACAGAGCCCTGTTAACTGGCCGTTTCCTGGACCCGCGTTTGTGTGAAGAGGATCGAATGGAATATTCATTGTATTGTTTCCGCACCTGGCGATGGGAATACACCGCCTGATGATGATCCTCGGACCCACCGTCGCTACGGAAAAAATAAAACCACAAAATACTTATCTTGGAAGGAAACGTCAGAAATTGTATATCTTTTGAAGCAAATAAGTAGCAGAAAGAAAGAAAGTTGTACGTTACACTCGATTACGCCCGAAAAGCAGACGTCATCCTCGTTGGTGCAGTTCATTAGCACCGTGACGGCGCATTGAGCGTCTGAGAAATCTTCGCACGTATGACACTGCAGGTCTGTGACAGCTTCAGCTGAATTAAGGAAAATATAGAGATTCATTATACCGGTGGTTCCCAAACCTTTTCATGTTAAGGACCCCCAAATTCACAATAATTCGCCCGCGGACCTCCCTTTTTAAAAGATATGCCATTGCCAGGGGACCCCCCAATAATAAGAGAAGATTTGTATGGCTCTAGCAGAGATTCTCAACCCGTCATAATTTCAAGGACCCCCAGTTAGACATGCATTAGGCTACAGACCCCCCATTTAATGGCATTTATGATATCTGGGACCCCCAATGTTTGACTTAAATTTAACTCTGAGAGTGTACACATGGAACCAAATGGACCCGTGGATTTGCGCCCTCTACCGATATTGATGTCAGACTTCGGTGCTCTATTCTGATTTAGTCTCAGTCTTCGTCTTTTGAATAACACACCATTTAGTTTTATAAACCTATTTTAGTCATCTGAAATTGCAATGTTTAGTTTCATTCTAGTCTTAGTCAGCTAAATATCAAAATTAAGATTTTAATATTTAGTCGACTAAGACTAGAATATTAAGACTAGTGTTAATTTCGACACTGACACTGTTCATTTTGACAGAAATGATTTAGTCTTAGTTTAATTTGAATAACACCATTTAGTTTGAGTCCTATAGTTTAGTCATCTGGCATTCTTTAGTCTAACTAATATAACTAAGTCTAACTAAATATCTCAATCTTTTAGTCTTAGTCAACAGAATTAACACTGTAAAGTGGTTAAAATGTCGGACCTACTCGCAGCATAAGTCGTTATTAAATTTGTTGTAGTGTTGATTTCGTCGACTAAAACCATGATGAAAAACGTCTGTCGACTACCTCTCACTGACGAAAACTAAATGAAAACTAAATAAAAAAAATAAGCTTCCATTACTAAAACTAAGACTAACTAATATATTGACAATTTTGTCGACAAATAAAAACGAACTTGCTGAAAATAGCAGATCTACAAGCTCACAACGCGAGACGCTGCGACGCATTGTGAGCTTGTAGATCTGCTATTTTCAGCACAGAAGTGCATGCTAAATACTGGGGATGTCCCGATCACGTCTTTTTGGCTCGTGATCCGATTCCTGATTTTTCTCGATCCGATATTTATATTTGTATAGAACATGTTCATGCCATATCACAATAGTAGGCTACAATATCCCTAATCACAGACAATACCCAGTGTAATATCATGATATGGATATAATATTGATACTAGGGATGTCCCGATCACGTTTTTTTGCTCCCGATCCGATTCCGATCATTAGAAATTGACGTGATCGGCCCCCGATTTCTGATCACGTGATCAGACCGGGACATCCCTACAAAATAGGCCTACATTTTAGTCGACCAAATCAACTGTAGATTTAGTCAACGGAAACTAGACCAACGCTGAAACATTTCAGATGACTGAGATGTGACAAAAACTAAATGTAAATCTCATTCCAAAGACTAAAACGCTATAAACAATTAGCTGTCACAATCAACACTATAGCGAGTTTGACTTGCCTGCATAGAGGATGCTCCACGTTACACACACAGTCCAAATCAGCTTCATGGTGGTGAGTAATGATGAGAAAATGTGTGTGAATACCGTCAGCTGATGGCCTTAAATACCGGGCTTTTACTGGTGAGGAAATAATGTTACGTGGTTGGAGAAACAAACACTGGGCATTTTTCCAAAGACAACTGAGAGCACAAATTGCTGTCATTTGCCAATGACAACAATGTGTACTCTGCTCAAAAATACAAAAGTATTGGCATCGGAATGTACTTAAGGTACACAGAGTAAAAGTAGAAATGTAGAAAAGTAGAAATGTGTCATTTCAAGTTATCATTAATGTATACCAATATTTTGAAAATAGCCAAAGTTTAAATAGGGCTGAAGTGGTTAATGTACAGTATGTTTTATAATAATAATAATAATAATAATAATAATAATAATAATCTACAAAGTAACTATTACCTATACGTTTTCAAATAATTGTAGTAGAGTAAAACACTATTTCCCCCTGAAATGGAAATTTGGAAATACTCATACAGTATATGGTCACCTACGTTTCCATTTTCAACAGGAATGGAGATGAGCCCCTTTTTTTGTTCGTTTCTTCTCAAAAATCCACAAATGGCAGCAAACCGCTCCATTCCCATCGGTAGAATAACCAATTTAGGACTGAGGCCAGATACTACAAAATGGTAAATCCTGACAGTTTTCTTTCGGCCGCATCGGTCGGCCAGTCAGCCCATGGGTCGGCCGCATGGGTCGGCCGGTGGCTCATGGGTTAGTCGATCCATGATATGGAGTGGTGGTGGGCCCAGTGTAAATCGTTAAATTAATGTGGAGTAGTATGTGTTTTTTTTCTCATAGAGCACGTTTGTACGAGTTCATCCCACGTCATGCGAAAAACCTCAAGCCATTTTTGATCTAGGTTTCGACATGTTCGTTTAAGGGCTCATGTATTGTCGTTGAACCATGGTGTGATATTTTGTGATGTGCACTTTCTAGTTTTGAATGGGGCGATGGAGTCTATAACATCAAGTAGGACATTATTAAACCCATTTGTGAAATTGTCGAGAGACCCAGAGTAGTTATTGAAAGGAATGCAGGTTCTAGTGCTATTTTAGCTGTATTGTTAATGCAGCGGCTTTTTGAGGGGCAGTGGTTAATGGAGGGTAAGGGGATCAATGAAGCAATGGTCGGTTACAGATCGGGCAGATGGAGACACTGATATATTCTGGATCGTGATGCCACGCGTCACGACAAGGTCTATAGTATTACCATTTCTGTGTGTGGGTTCTGTAACGGTTTGGGGAAAATCAAGGGATTCAGGGATGAGTGATGTAAAGGCTTTATTAAGTGAGTTGGAGTTTTCATTATAGTTTAAGTTAAAATCTCCTATTATGGCCAAATGGTCAGCACGATTTATTAAATCTGATAAGAATTTAGATAATTCCTCTAGAAAAAGGGTGTATACCAGGGGGACGGTATAGGATGGCTATGTTAAAGGGGAGGGCATTTTGACTGGGTAGTGATGAAGACATTAATAACAACTCAGGATGAAAAAAATGAATATTGGATTTTTGGTTGAGTGGATACTTTGAGTTATGGATCAGTGCAATACCGCCACCTCTTTTTGTGGTGCAGGCTGATTGGGAGAAAACAGCATTTGGTGGAGATGAAGCGATTAGGGGCTGTTCATCATTAGCTGTGAGTTTCACACAGTCCCATCATGTCCAGGTTATGGTCGATTGTCACTCCCTCCATGAACGAGTCAGTCGTTTCTGTTTACTGATGATTTTATTGAGCTCTCACTCTCAATAGACCAACGTCAAAACTGATGAACACACAATGAATAAACAACGATCAGTACATGAACAAACTTAAGCAAATAAACATAACGAACATGACAATATAATGCATACATGATGAACACATGGATTTACCTCACTGGCTGCATAAGGGGAATGAAGGGAATGGAATGACAGGAAACCCATATGAACAACAACAAACGTCAAACTGTAACAAAAACAAATCGCATCAATTAAACTCATACAAATCAAACATACACCTTAAATGTTGACAAAGAACGTAAAACATTGTTCAGAAACAAACAAACAAACCTTGGTTAATGACACGCTTCTCTCAAACAATTAATGTCCTTCCGTCTACACGGAGGCTTGACAAACAATGTTGTGAGCCATCGCTGGTTCAACACCAAATAAGGACATGGCACCGGACGTGACGTAATTCCAAATTACCTTTCCCAATATAATGTGAAATAAAACAAAATAATGACAGAAACATATTTCTGGCAGCCAAACTCCCACCAAATCACATCTTGGGATTTCGTTCAGGCTTAAGTTAATTTTCAATAATTCACCACAATTCAATAAATCACAATACTGCTTCAAGCAGTTGAACCCTTTATACCACACCTTAATTAAATGTATACAAAAACTTGACTTCATTTGTCCCAACCTTTTGAACTCTGAAATCATGTTTGAGAACCTTTGAGTTTAACCTTGACCAGTTTTCAAGTTGACCTTTGATCTGTCTGGTTCTTTACCATTTTTCCTCTCTCCCACCTTGACATCTCTCAAGAGCACTTCTTTCCTTTTGAAATTTTCTTTGCATTCACATGCTCCTGTGACGAAGTACACCATCTCCTCTTTTTGATTTCCTTGTTTGCATTCACCTGCACATTGAACACTCTTACGTCTTTGGGACCCTTAGTCGCTGGGGCCCTTACTGTCACAGGCCTTGTTGCCTCTTTGGTCGCTGCTGCCCTCTTGGGGACCTTGGTGACAACAGGTAGCTTGACAGGCCATTCAGCCTTCTTGTTGAGCTGGAAAGAAATTGAAGCGCTTATGCTCTCCCTTTGAGCCTCCTTTTGCTTCCTCTTACCCTCTTGCCTGCTCCTTTCCTTTAACTCACATGAGCTCCCACCATGACCTATAACGCTCCAACCTAAATCTGTCCTTTGAGCAAAAGGTTGGTTATCCTTTCCACATACGATTTCTTTAGGCATTAATGCTTGCAAGCAATTGCAACCAACTAACAAACCAATTTCACAGTCCTGTAATGGTGCAAGGTTATCTGCAAGGCATTCTAAATGTGGCCATGCCATGGCAGATTCTGGTGTTGGAATTTGTGACCGTTTAGCAGGTATGCATTCCCTTGAATAAACTGTTGGCATTGTGATTCTTTTGGTTGAGAATAAACCTCTTACTTGTACATCTTTTAGCCGTTTAAATTTGACAATAGTTCCTTTTGATGACATTGTGGACAACTTCAGTTGTACTGGATTTGTAGGTGCTTTCAAAACATTTGCTACTTGTTCTGGAATGAATGAGCAATCACTCTGTGAATCCAATAAAGCATAAACAAGTACTTCCTTTGTTGGCTCTTCTGAACTTGAAATAAACACAGGTACAATTGCAGAGATTTGGGTATTAGTACCATCTTGCACAATTCTATTGGCTGTAATTTCTTCTGTAACCGTTTGTACTTGTGTTGTCTATGTTGACCTCCTTTCCTTATTGCAACTTGTCTCTTTAATTTGGTTTTCACTTGAAGGGTCTCGGTGCAGGCAGGTGGGGTGACGTCTTGAACATGTGTCACAGAACAGTCTGTCCCTGCACATCTTGGATTGATGACCTGGATTTAAACAGCCAAAACATAATCTCTCATATTGTACAAATTGGATTCTGTCATCAACTGATATATCCATGAAAAAGCGACACTTGTGTTGCAGCAACTTTACTTTGCTCTAGTTCCTTAATTTGCTTTGGTTAAACTGGCTTTTTCCTTTGTGCTGGTTCCTTGGGTTGTGCTGGCCCTTTAAAGATGCCCTTGTGGCTTCACTTTTGCCAGACATCTTTTTCAAACTGCTCACACACTTAACCATAACCATATGCACTTAAAACCAATTGCCAATAGTGCCAGTATTGTTTGTCAAATTACACTTGAATTTAATTCAACACAGTAACAGTATGCAGTACATTGAACCCATCAAATTTTAGCCAAGTCAACAGCTTCAACAGCATCTCGCACAACTGTTCGCCTTCCTCAAGATGATCAATGCGCGGGGGCCAAGGGACAATAGGAGTGTCTTTTATCTTCTTTGATAGCCGTGGTGCCAAGTTCTGTAGAAGCTGCTCATCGCTGATGCCAAGGGATGACACTGCAGCCTCAATGTAGTTACCTCCTCCCCCAACATCATAGACCCACTCACTTTTATTAAGTTGAGCTCTATCTTTGAAGCCAATTCTATCTTGATACTCATTAATGAGCAGACCCTTGACATAAGATGATTTGACATCGCCCACTGCATAGCCAAATAAATTCACTAATAATTCGTTTGTAGTCTGATAAAAGGGACTGCAGTGAACGGATCTCACGTTCACAGAATCGACATGTCTAAAGAAGAGGTTCTTTGCCTCGAAGAGGGACACATTCTGGCTTGAAGATTGTATTGTGGATATACTTCATCCAACAGGGTTTGTGGTACATGACAGTGCTGACGTTGACTGAATGAGTCGTGTGAGACGGTTTCTCAGCTCGTCATCTTTTATGAGGACTGTGTGGCGCTTGAAGGAGCACCATCCTGAATGTGTACTGATTCTCAACAGGTTATTTGTTCTATCTGGATGCCTCATGTCCACACCCTGATTGCACCACACACATTTTGATTTGTCATGTAGACGCCCACCCACGGATGAACGCAGGCGCTTTGGTGATGGCCCCTCTGGCTGTTCATTACACAGAGTCTCGTCTAGCATTTCAGAATTTGAGCTCTGAGCAATGTCACTTTGCTTTTTTGCTCGTTGTCTGGCTTGCTCAATCAAACGTGTCGAGGAAATTGACAGATAACATGTCAAGTCCTGACCAGTTATTGGCTTTCAATTGTAAGCCATCCCATTTATCTTGGCTGATAGTATCAGAGGACTTGCAAGGCTTGCCACATTTCAGGACACATTGATACGACATTGTGCTTTCTCTTTAATGCTGCATTCATGCAGGCTTGATCTTGGGGGGTGGGGGGGGGGGTGACTACCTTTTAAGTGTTATAGCTATCAAGCCACATTTTTGTAACCATTATTTGTAATGGTTTTGCTGTTGAAAAATAGCCGATCTACAAGCTCATGCTTGTAAGACATTTGTAGAATGCTAGAACAGAACGTCTTCAGATGACCTAACTATTCTGTCTCTGTGGATCCATGCTACATGTGATAGTAACCAACAAGGAACTGAGGGCTTAAATAGACACAGGCTTAACTGGACACAGGTGAATACAAAAGGTAATTAACACACAATTGGCTAAGAGACTAACAGCACACAGGTGGAGAACAAAACTAATGAAAGGGAGGTGAGACAAGACAGGCAGCAGAAACTAGGCAAAAAGGAAACACTAGGACATCACTACATAATAAAAGTATGCAGCAGACAGGACATGACAGTTTGTTTCTCATTAACCAGACCTCTGAGATGACCCCTACTTAGGCCTATTGTAATTGTAACTTAACTCAGCATGAGAATATCTTTCATTCAAGCCTAAAATAAAGTGTTTCTGACGATTTTGAAAAATGGACCTTTTGGAGCTAAAAATCGGCAGCCATCTTGAATTTGAAGGTGTAAAATTGGTCAAATCAATAAAATGACATCAATTATGAATTCCCTGACCCAATTAATGTCAGAAATCATGTACTGTGCAGCATTGTAGGCCAAACCATTGAAAAGTTAATTTTTAGTATGGCTGAGGGCTGCCATTTTGAATTTGGGGCTCTCAAAGATTTTCCCCACCTTTTTGCGAAGTACACCCCCGCTAATTTTTTTTATATACCTTCATAGATGACAAATCCATTGCGAAACAAAGGTTTGCTCTCCAAGGTCACGGAACTTCTTCAGATGACCCAACTATGACAGCGCTTGTCCAGGTGACATTACCCAACCTGTCCCATCTAACAGTGCTGCACCAGCTGATCACTCACACCCTGTGCCCACAGTAAGAGCACACACACAGCCAACTGATCATGCCCAGGGCAGACCTCAGAGGGTGAGAAACAAGCCGTATTGGCTCAAGGACTGTGTAACTTAGAGACTATGAAAACAGGGTACACTTTGCATGCTAATATAGCTTTGCTATTGATATTGTTTTTGTTAAAAAAGAAAAAGAAAACTAAGACATGTTGATAAAGAATGTGTATCGTGTGCCAGAGAATAATTGATTTGTTTCATTAAGAATGTGCCAGTGATTACTAATCACTTGTTTTTTCATATGTATGCTATTTGTATTTCATATTTTTGCTATTCAGTTACATTTATTCCATATTTGAAATGCCATGCTGTTACATTACCATTATGCATAGATGTCGTTATACTCTTAAAAAAGGGGAAGATGTGATATACTGTGTAGGCCTATGGTCTGAAAGTGCAATGCACTCAGGTAGACTAGGGGGCCCTAATGTGAAAAGGTGAATGGTATTGTATTGATGATGTCATGAGGTCAAAGGAGATGAAAAGAGGAAGTAAAGAAGTGAACATGGTATTAAGCTGACTTGTCTGCGTGCACTTATTTCTATACGAGAATACAACATATTAATTACATCGATAACACGCGTAGCCTATAATGTTTCCCCCTCTATATAAAAATGACAATATATAACTCTAATGTTGTATTTCGTCATGTATGTGAACTAGGCTGCTTGATCAAGGGTGTTGCTTTCGTGAGAAATGGTGTACAAGATTGGTAATACGTTGGTCAAAGTAACTCATTTTTAGACCATCTGGGGAAAATAAATACATCTGCAGAGTTCCCCCCCCACACACACGCAATTCTTGCCTACCCAAAAGTAAAACAAAGTCGGAAAGTGTTTTATCAGCTCCCAAACTTTTTCGTTTGCATGGCCGGTTTGACCCGACGCGATTCTTTGGCACAATCAATCAAATATAATAGTAGGCTACTAAGCCCGTTTTCAGCTAAATGCAGAAATGTCCAGGCTAAATAACTTATCGACGGGAGTTGTGTTAATATTTATTTACTCGTCATTGTCATGTTCACTCCAAATAAACAAGTATTATGCAATATGCACTTATGATGCGGAGAGCCATCTTATAAAATATTTGGGTTGCGATATTGAGGGGGCAGAAATCAGCCCGGTCACGTGGTTCATGTAGTTGGGACAAAGAAATGCGGAAGTGTTTCAACATCTTCCCTTATACCAACGAAGAAGAAATGCAATGTTTTTTATTAATTCAACTGATATAACAACATAACGTGGCTAATAATTGTTTATTTGGAATGTACTTTGGCTGGTAATTTAGGTAAATATAACGCGGCTCACTTGTATAGTTGTATGGCTTGTATGACTTGTATGGCTTAGGGTCGACGACAGAGTACAGCATGTTGCAATGGGTCTGGTCCACAAGATTCGATACACCACCAAGATACCCATGTACCTGTCTAAATACTTCCTTAATGTAAACGAAGTCCACACCCACAACACCAGAGGGAGTGCAACAAACCATGTACAACCCAGATTCGGCACAAACAAGGGACTAAATTATTTTCGCTCCTATGCCACCAAAATGTGGAACGCCCTACCAACAGTCATTAAGACATGTGAATCCCTTGACTCCTTCAAAACCGCTCTCAAAGGGCACCTACGGATGGCTGCAATTCGAAACTGGCCTCTGTAAAATCTGAATCGGACAATCCGGTCAATAACATCATTACACTTAAACATTAATACAATTATGTCATGTTTACAGTCAAGCAGTCTGTACATCGCGTGGGGTCACATATATTAATTACATCGATAACACACGAGAAAAGACGAGTGATCTTGGCTCTTTGCTGGGTGGAAGGAAAAAAAGAACAACAAAAGGCAGCAACGCGACACTCTTCCATGGCTATGTTGCAATAGCCTATAGCACTAACGGGCAACGGCAAAATATATATTTTTCACATGTTTTATTAGTTTTATACATTTTAGGAGTGAAAACATGTGTTTAGAAACATATATGATGAGTGGCCAATCAAATCGCACCAAAAACACGGTCCCCCTGACCTTTCAGCCGACTGAGTAGTAGTGAAATTTTTTCAGACTTCCTAGTGTTAAAGGGCTACTCACTAATTTTTAAGGTAAATACAGCACGGTATTTAATTGGTCTCCCTGCTGGGTTATTTGAAGGTATAGATTTACAGTGTTTCTTAATTATACAGCCCTTTCTAAACTATCTATATTAAAAGATGGATCCTATATTTTATTTCCATCACTGTGAACAGTACAGGCAGTGTTGGGCAGTAGCTAGCTACAAGTAGCGAAGCTACATAGCTTAACTACATTTATCAGTAGCTTGATGGTAGCGTCGCTCCTTTTGAACCAAGTAGCGTTTTTTGTAGTGTAGCTATTTTTAGACCCATGTAGTGACGTAGCTTTCAACAATTTACAATTTACAATTTAGGCATTTAGCAGACGCTCTTAATCCAGAGCGACTTACATTAAGCAAGAACAAAAAAGCATGGGAATACATCACATAAGAACATTTATCATGAAACATGCGTAAGCTAAGAAAGTAACAGTGGAATATCTATATGATGAAACTATACATATAAACTATACATCTATACTACTATGCTATACTTATGTACTATGGTGTGCTATGACTACATACAATGCAATTATAGTGCTGTCTACATAACATGCTATAAGTCTGTATCAAATGCTATCTACGTCTACAGAAATGCTATCTAAGGGGGTGGGGTAACTTTCAACAAATATAGCCTAACATGCTATAAGTCTGTATCAAATGCTATCTACGTCTACAGAAATGCTATCTAAGGGGGTGGGGTAACTTTCAACAAACTTTCAACAAAAGCTATAGGCCTACGTTACAAATTGACTGTTAAATATAGTTTTGTGGGAGAAAGAAATCCCTGGAAAAAATCCATGATTGGTTGGTTTATAAGAAGAGTCTGACACAGTTATGTTGTTAAGCAGCAAGAGGATCCCACGCAGCAGCTGTCCTTTTATCTCTAGCACAACACAATGAATTACTCACCTAATGCTGCCTGCAGGTTCCATGTTTAATTCCAGCGTGTGTAACCTACATTATTGTCTAAGTGAAAATTTTCATATTGTAAATTTGATCGCTAACGTGGTTTAGCGACTATAGTACTTTGACAGCTCATTCATCGTAGCTTGTTTACAAGTCAAACGGACTTCTTGTGCAGAAACTGCCCCATCAAAATAAGAGCCACTTGTATTGATTAGTCAACACTAGTTTTATTTCTAAGTCTACCTACAGGACATTAACATCTCATTTAAGTGCCTGTCAGCATTCTCTCAATCTGAGTATCCCATCCTCAAATATTCGGTAAAACAGTGCCTCCCCGAGGCAACAGGCTGTCTTGAGAGCATGTGCAATTAAGCCTCTCCAGCTGATCCAAAATGCCGCAGCTCGCTTGGTCTTCAACCAGCCAAAATTCTCACATGTCTCCCCCCTGCTCCGCTCCCTCCACTGGCTCCCGGTCGCTGCCCACACAGAATACAAAACTCTGATGCTGGCATTCAAGGCAACCAAAGGTATGGCTCCCCCATATCTTGCAAGTATGATTGAACCCTACAAACCCTCCCGCGCACTCAGATCAGCCAACGCAGGGAAGCTGGAAGTACCCTCACTAAAAACGCCGGGACAACGCTCCACACGTCCCAAACTCTTCTCCCTTCTGGCTCCAAAACTGTGGAATGCACTTCCCATTGCAGTCAGAACTGCAGCATCACTCCCAATCTTCCGCCGTAGTCTGAAAACCCACCTTTTTAGACTCCATCATGGCCCATAGCACTTACCCTACCCCCTTAGATAGCATTTCTGTAGACTTAGATAGCATCTGATACAGACTTATAGCATGTTATGTAGACGGCACTATAATTGCATTGTATATAGTCATAGCACACCATAGTACTTATGTATAGCATAGTAGTACTGTATATATATATAGTTTATATGTATAGTCTCATAATATAGATATTCCACTGTTACTTTCTTAGCTTACGCATGTTTTATGATAAATGCTTTTGTGATGTATTCCCATGCTTTTGTTCTTGATTATTGTATCGCTATGGATACTGCTAAATGCCTAAATTGTAAATTGTAATTGAGAGACTAGCATTCTCTAAATCCCTGTCTCTCAGCTGGTGCGCAAATGGCTAGGCTGTGGCAATAATAATAATTTAAAAAAAATTTATAATAATAACTAAAATCGTTAATTTTTTGGAACCATGAACTTTAGTTCAAAATGTTGAATTATGAACTGAATTAGTTCCTTTAAAAAAAATGAACTGTGAACTGAACTATAGTTAATAAGTAGCTTGCCCATCACTGAGTACAGGCATAGAGCATACATTCTTAAACTTTAACCCATTTAGACCTGCAAGGACGATTCTACAAATGCCTTATAAATCCTGACAGTTTTCTGAAAAAACAATGTATCTATGTCAAAGAAAGGAAGGGATGTAGTGTACAGGTTTAAGAGGAACGATGACATCATTAGGAAGCCGGCAAGCGAGTGGTAGTTGTTGACAGTTGTTGACAGAATGTATGCTCTATGCCTGTACTGTTCACGATACTTTCAGTAAAGCATTAACTACAATACCGTCACAACTGTGTGGACATCAGCTCATTACAATGTCAAGGACCCCCAAAAATATATGTAATTGGCCGCTCATTCGAAAATATGTTGATTTGAGTTAAGAACATTCGCTCTGAAAGAATATACTTTCAATGATTTGCGCCACATTTCCACATTTTTCAAAAATAGCAGATCTTCAAGCTCTTAGCGTGCTATGAGCTTGTAGACGTACCTATTTTTCAATTGCTAAAGTATAACATAATGCTAGAAACACCAAAAGGGGTTCCCGTCCTGAATTAAATAAAGTGGGGTTTTCAACATGCACCTTTTCTCATGTTAAAAACCCCAAATTGACACTCATTAGCCCGCAGACCCTCCTATGTGAAATGACATGCCAGGGAGACCCCCTGAAGATTTTTACATGTACCATTTTGGAAAATAAATAAACATTTGAATTATAAAAGAGTACAATCTCTGAGTTACAGACACATAAGGGTCCATTTGGTTCCTAACTAGACCTAGAATGCCTGTGATCATTTAATTATACTTCGTATAATCTGCAGTTTGATCGTTTAACCGTTAAACGATCAAACTGCAGAGCAGAAGCGTCAGAGGTAAGATACTCAGGAGGTGTGTGCTCAGCAGAGGGACGGTGCTGCCGGCGATAAGGGAGGGCATCGGGGGCCCCGCGAGCTGGGGGTTCACCGACAGCAGGGGGTTATTAGGGGCCACCACTGAGGCGTTGCCGTTGCAGAAGTCCGCGTTGCTGCAGCAATTAGGTCCGGATATGAACGTGGACAGCGTGATCAGAGGGCTGAAGAACGCCAGGTGGAGGTTCTTACCGTCGCACCATGACGGGGAGGCGCAGCCAAAAGCCCGCTGGATCCTCCCGTCCGGCACTATCACTACAGATTATTACACACACACACACACACACAAAAAAACATTTAGCACATTTTTTTAATGCAGACTTTGACTTGTAACGGAGCATTTCTACATTGCAGTATTGATACTTTACATAGGTTTTATCTATTTTTTGTCATGTGAAACCTGACCTAATATCGCCCATGTTCGACTTCGCCTCCAATTCGCCACCTAGTTAGACAGATCTGATTGGCTCCTCTGGCCAATGGGACACCAACCAACAGCAAAGCTGCCTTCTGGTCAATGGGTCATGTACTGTAATTCTGCAAAACTGTTAGGACTCACCTGTTGAGTTTACACACTGCGTCCTCCGTCCTCTGCAGGTGTTTATTCTGTGACATATGAGGTCAAAAGGTGAAAGGCAGGTGAAGCACTTCAAACCGTTTATTTGAAGCCCAAACGGGATCTTAGGAGCTGAAATGAAACGGCAAAATAAAACATAGTTTAGCATGTCATAGTGTTTAAGCACGTTTAAAATGTACCTGAGCTTCACTTTAATTCCAAGTTTAGATCAGGGATTGCCTGACAGTTGGTATGTGGTAACTTACTAAATGACTGCATTTTTGAGGTGATGAATAATTATTGGCAAACAGTGTTTTACAAAAGCTTAAAACGTATTTAAAGATCAATATAATGTGTCCTATTGACATTACATTTTTTATTTATTTTTGTATTATTTACTATAGTCCTAATAAACCCTGCAGGAAATTACATCTGGCCACAGAAGATCACAGGATCTACTGAATGTGAAGGTAGCCTACTGGGGGAAGGCTTGTACTGTGTGTATAGGCTCAATATGTCAGTTTGTCACATTCATGTGATCTTTTGTGGCCAGATGTAATTTCCATTGCCATAATATTTTGTAAAAAAAATACATATTTAGCCCCATGCTCGAATGCCCCCCTGTCAAAAACTGCTAAAATCCCCAAAACGAAAGAAAGCAGCAAATGAAAGAAAATTAACACTCACCTTTTAGTTTCTCTAATAACAACCTAAAACATGAACCGTGGTTGAAAAAAACTAAAGTTGTCCTTTAAATTAAATCCCAATTTGGTCAAACAAAATATAATGATTAAAAGGCTAAGATGAACATGAATTAAAAGTGGACCTACTTTTAGTACAATTTACTGATCACAATTGAAAACATTGGTATGAAGAATTATGAAATACACAACATTGTGGTAAGGATTTGACGTACCGTCAAAGAACATAAAGTTACAGGATGAGGTATTGCAACAGAGCCCTGTTAACTGGCCGTTTCCTGGACCCATGTTTGTGTGAAGAGGCGCGAATGGAGTATTCAGTGTATTGTTTCCGCACCTGTTGATGGGAATACACTGCCTGATGATAATCCTCGGACCCACCGTCGCTACGGAAAAAATAAAACCACAAAATACTTATCTTGGAAGGAAACGTCAGAAATTGTATATCTTTTGAAGCAAATAAGTAGCAGAAAGAAAGAAAGTTGTACGTTACACTCGATTACGCCCGAAAAGCAGACGTCATCCTCGTTGGTGCAGTTCATTAGCACCGTGACGGCGCATTGAGCGTCTGAGAAATCTTCGCACGTATGACACTGCAGGTCTGTGACAGCTTCAGCTGAATTAAGGAAAATATAGAGCTTCATTATACCGGTGGTTCCCAAACCTTTTCATGTTAAGGACCCCCAAATTGACAATAATTCACCCGCGGACCTCCCTTTTTAAAAGATACAGTATGCCATTGCCAGGGGACCCCCTGTTACGACACAATTAGTCTAGGGGTAATTAAGTGTAACATGTAATGGACCGACAGGACACCAGCTTCAAAATGCGAACATTTATTTATATAAGGATGAATTAAATGATGAAGTAACGAATGGTTTTACAGAATACAGATCAAAACTCAAAAGAAAACCTAGCAAACAGACACAAATTAACACTACAACTAAAGCAAACGAATTCCTTTCCGAAGGGACCAAATTAAGGAATAACTATAAGCAAAATCCACAGTTAGTGTGGCGGCTGGGAGAGAGAGGATTCCGGCCTGTCTCCCCGGCGCCTTCCAGGAGCAGACTGACTCATATAGTATTGAGTAGGGAGAGCCATGATCAGGAGCACTCCCACTCTAGACCGACAGCCAGTCAGGGCCGATCACTCCCTGACAGACGGGCCAGCTTCAGGTGTCAATCATCAATCAGTCCACCTGCGGAGGATTAGGGAGAACACAGGCAACCACTCCCCCCACCCTGGTACTGTGTAGTCAAGAACAATGTGAGAACTCTTTATTCATATTCTCACAACCATACACTCATAATGATCACCGATCATCACACCCCCCAATAATAAGCAGAGATTAGCAGAGATTCTCAGCCCGTCATAATTTCAAGGACCCCCAGTTTGACATGCATTAGGCTACAGACCCCCCATTTAATGGCATTTATAATATCTGGGACCCCCAATGTTTGACTTAAATTTAACTCTGAGAGTGTACACATGGAACCAAATGGACCCGTGGATTTGCACCCTCTACCGATAGTCAGCTAAATATCAAAATTAAGATTTTAATATTTAGTCGACTAAGACTAGAATATTAAGACTAGTGTTAATTTTGACACTGATACTGTTCATTTCGACAGAAATGATTTAGTCTTAGTCTAATTTGAATAACACCATTTAGTTTGAGTCCTATAGTTTAGTCATCTGAGTTTTAGTCTTAGTCAACAGAATTAACACTGTAAAGTGGTTAAAATGTCGGACCTACTCGCAGCATAAGCCGTTATTAAATTTGTTGTAGTTGTAGTGTTGATTTCGTCGACTAAAACCATGATGAAAAATGTCTGTTGACTACCTCTCACTGACGAAAACTAAATGAAAACTAAATAAAAAAATAAGCTTCCATTACTAAAACTAAGACTAACATATATTGACAATTTTGTCGACAAATAAAAACTAACTTGCTGAAAATAGCAGATCTACAAGCTCACAATGCGAGACGCTGCGACGCATTGTGAGCTTGTAGATCTGCTATTTTCAGCACGGAAGTGCATGCTAAATACTGGGGATGTCCCCATCACGTCTTTTTGGCTCGTGATCCGATTCCTGATTTTTCTCGATCTGATATTTATATTTGTATAGAACATGTTCATGCCATATCACAATAGTAGGCAACAATATCCCAAATCACAGACAATACCCAGTGTAATATCATGATATGGATATAATATTGATACTAGGGATGGCCCCCGATTTCTGATCACGTGATCAGACCGGGCGGGACATCCCTACAAAATAGGCCTACATTTTAGTCGACCAAATCTGTAGATTTAGTCAACGGAAACTAGACCAGGGGTTTTCAACCGGTGGTCCGCGGACCACCAGGTACTGCAGGCATTCCGAAAAGTTGTATTTTTGCCTTTTTACCTTTCTAAATATATAAAACGTATTTGCACTCTTTTTACTTGTTTGTGAATAATAATAACTTAAGTCGAATCTAACATTTCAAAAAGTCAACTCAACTCACGATATAAACATATCACGCACAGAATTTGTTTCTGCAGCAGCTGACGGAGCCGTCAGCTCAGCTGCTGCAGCGGAACAACCATCCTGCTCTTCAACCCAACGCATGTTGTGCTTACCGTGCTTACTGCCCAAGGCAAGCACGGTAAGACGTTGCCATAAGTTATTCATCCAATTCATAATAATACGTTTGGGAAAGTCAAATCTCCCTGCCATAGAGTTATAATATCTGCCGCGGATCGATTGAATAGTCTCACGTAATACGTGACTTATTCAAGGTGCAACTTCTCAGTCTATCGTTGCCGAAAAGGCAGAGCTACAAGCTCACAACGCGATGCAACCAGGTGTGATGTAAGCTTGTAGATTGGCTATTTTTGGTGCGTGACACCGTCATACAATGATGTATTACGCTTTTAAAGTGACGGTACACAATGAACAGTTCCCTCTGTCTGTTAGAAAGGTACTGTTAAAGGCCCTAGTAAAATGTAGTGCAGGTTGTAGGTTGGTTAAAATAAAGAGAAGATTATTAAAATAGAATAAGATGAAAAATATATACTCTGTTTCTGTGTGTGTGTGTGTGTGTGTGTGTGTGTGTGTGTGTGTGTGTGTGTGTGTGTGTGTGTGTGTGTGTGTGTAACTGAAATGGATTATTATTTTGATACTTATTTTGAGTCACGCTTAGTACAAGTAAAAAACACATTTGTAAAACTTTTGATAAAATATTTTGAAACATAGTTTTTTTTTGTCCAGCTCATGAATGTAGCCTGTGATAGTGTGATTAGTGAGTAACAAGTAAGAAGAAAACAAAAACAATCTTAACCCATGGTGCATGAATGCCCCACCACTATTGTGTCAGGCGGGTCCATAGATCTACGATGAACCCACCCGACACAATAGTGGTGGTCCCCAGGCTGCTCCTAGTCAGAATGGTGGTCCCTGGGTCAAAACCAGTTGAAAACCCCTGAACTAGACCAAAGCAGAAACATGTCAGATGACTGAGATGTGACAAAAACTAAATGTAAATCTCATTCCAAAGACTAAAACGCTATAAACAATTAGCTGTCACAATCAACACTATAGCGAGTTTGACTTGCCTGCATAGAGGATGCTCCACGTTACACACACAGTCCAAATCAGCTTCATGTTGGTGCGTGATGATGAGAAAATGTCTTTGAATACCGTCAGCTGATGGCCTTAAATACCGGGCTTTTACTGGTGAGGAAATAATGTTTGGAGTGGTTGAAGTGGTTGGAGAAACAAACACTGGGCATTTTCCAAAGACAACTGAGAGCACAAATTGCACAAATGTGTACTCTGCTCAAAAATACAAAAGTATTGGCATCGGAATGTACTTAAGGTACACAGAGTAAAAGTAGAAATGTAGAAATGTAGAAATGTGTCATTTCAAGTTATGATTAATGTATACCAATATTTTGAAAGTAGCCAAAGTTTAAATAGGGCTGAAGTGGTTAATGTACAGTATGTTTTATAATAATAATAATAATAATAATAATCTTCAAAGTAACTATTACCTATAGGTTTTCAAATAATTGTAGTAGAGTAAAACACTATTTCCCCCTGAAATGGAAATTTGGAAATACTCATACAGTATATGGTCACCTACGTTTCCATTTTCAACAGGAATGGAGATGAGCCCCTTTTTTTGTTCGTTTCTTCTCAAAAATCCACAAATGGCAGCAAACCGCTCCATTCCCATCGGTAGAATAACCAATTTAGGACTGAGGCCAGATACTACAAAATGGTAAATCCTGACAGTTTTCTGTCGGCCGCATCGGTCGGCCGGTCAGCCCATGGGTCGGCCGCATGGGTCGGCCGGTGGCTCATGGGTTAGTCGGTCGGCCCATGTGTCCATGATATGGAGAAGTGGTGGGCCCAGTGTAAATCGTTAAATTAATGTGGAGTAGTATGTGTTTTTTTTCTTATAGAGCACGTTTGTACGAGGGCCCAGTGTAAATCGTTAAATTAATGTGGAGTAGTATGTGTTTTTTTTCTTATAGAGCACGTTTGTACGAGTTCATCCCACGCCATGCGAAAAACCTCAAGCCACTTTTGATCTAGGTTTCGACATGTTCGTTTAAGGGCTCATGTATTGTCGTTGAACCATGGTGTGATATTTTGTGATGTGCACTTTCTAGTTTTGAATGGGGCGATGGAGTCTATAACATCAAGTAGGACATTATTAAACCCATTTGTGAAATTGTCGAGAGATCCAGAGTAGTTATTGAAAGGAATGCAGGTTCTAGTGCTATTTTAGCTGTATTGTTAAAGGAGAATTCCATGCTAGAATGCTTTCTTATCTTTCTTACCTATCTTTGTAGTTGTTACGTCCCCACCAAAGAGGTCCAGGTGTTTTTTTGTGCAATAACTCCTTATTGGCTATTTCCCCTACCATAAGCCCTCAATTAATTGCATTGCATTGAATGGGAATTTAATGGGGCTATGGGGTGTTATGCTAATTCACTTATTTCCATCGAAAGAAGTAGTAAAGTGTGCCGCTTGGGATATTATTTACATTATGAAGAGAGGATATATACAAATAAATTATAATTTTGAGCAATGGAAATAAGCGAATTAGCACAACACCCCATAGCCCCATTCAATTCCCATTCAATTAAATGCAATTCATGTAGGGCTCATGGTAGGGGAAATAGCCAATAAGGAGCTTTTGCACAAAATAACACCTGGACCTCTTTGGTGGGGACGTAACGACTACAAAGAAAGGTAAGAAAGCCTTTTAGTATGGAATTCTCCTTTAATGCAGCAGCTTTTTGAGGGGCAGTGGTTAATGGAGGGTAAGGGGATCATAAGGTAAGGTCAATGAAGCAATGGTCGGTTACAGATCGGGCAGATGGAGACGGATATATTCTGGATCGTGATGCCACGCGTCACGACAAGGTCTATAGTATTACCATTTCTGTGTGTGGGTTCTGTAACGGTTTGGGAAAAATCAAGGGATTCAGGGATGAGTGATGTAAAGGCTTTATTAAGTGAGTTGGAGTTGTCATTATAGTGTAAGTTAAAATCTCCTATTATGGCCAAATGGTCAGCACGATTTAGAAAATCTGATAAGAATTGAGATAATTCCTCTAGAAAAAGGGTGTATACCAGGGGGACGGTATAGGATGGCTATGTTAAAGGGGAGGGCATTTTGACTGGGTAGTGATGAAGACATTAATAACAACTCAGGATGAAAAAAAATAATATTGGATTTTTGGTTGAGTGGATACTTTGAGTTATGGATCAGTGCAATACCGCCACCTCTTTTTGTGGTGCGGGCTGATTGGGAGAAAACAGCATTTGGTGGAGATGGAGCGATTAGGGGCTGTTCATCATTAGCTGTGAGTTTCACACAGTCCCATCATGTCCAGGTTATGGTCGATTATACAATCATAAATTAGAGAGGATTTACTATTTAGAGATATTATGTTGAGGAAGCCAATTTTAAACTGATTAAGATTGTTTGTACTGTGTAGTGCAGTCTTAACAGTTTTTCACAGGATGGAGGATTCAGGCCGTTTTTACTTGGGTGATATTTCCTACTTCTAAAAATAGTTGAAATGGGGTTTGGAGGAGCTTCTAGGTCTAAATGGTTGACAGGCAGAGATCTAGGCGCAATGGGAGGTGGAAGCCCTCCCGACCACAAGGGGGGGGGGGGCTGTTGTGGCTGTGTAAGGTGGTTTGGTGGCTGTGTGAGCTGGATGACGCAGCTTGGGGGATGGGCTGACCGGAAGTGGCAGATACAGGAGCGTGGCCAGAGCCAGCTGTAGTAAACAATACTAGTCAGTGATTTTGATCGGGTAACACGTGGGTGAAATCTTTTGGCAGTGTCTGTGGAGCCACGGAGTCACAGAGATTTTGGTCAAGCATTTTGCAACCCAGCTTGATTAGGTGGAGGCCATCGGCGGCATAGAAATAAAGTTACATAGCTAAATGATAGTTAGGAACTAGCCTGTTATGGACCTGCATCTAGGGTGAAGGGACATGACACAATTTGAGAGGAGACAGGGTGAAAAGAACTTCAATTTATTTGGAGCGGCTCTTTTCTTTCAGTTGCAGAGACAATTTGTACTATTCTGGTTCACAATTCTCCCTTTTTTTAGCTTCAGAGTGCAGGTGCTATTCTAACAAAACGAATCTAACTAGAAATCAAAAGTTTACCCCTACCTAAAGGCCCTAACAGAAGGTTAAACAAAATTACAATACTAAATCCCTAACTACCCTAACTAACCAAAATTACAATTAGTTAACAAAAGAAAAGACCTGGCACCCCTACATGGTGGAGGTAGGAACAGGGCTTCTTATTTAAGGATAAATAATAGTTTACAGACTCACAGGCAACTTAAAGATTACTTAAAACAAAACTGGGCTAAACAAAACAAATCATAACTTACGGCATAACGAACCAGAAACAAAACAAACAAAATAATAAGGCAGGCACAAGAGAGGACAAGAGGGATCGATTCTCTGCTGCTGAATGCTGTTGTCCCCTCCAGAGCAATAATTCAACTGACACTTTATACAGAGACAGGAAGAGTGCCCAGCCAACAGGAAACTGGTGTTGTCAGGGAGAACCAATAAGGGACAGATTGGGCAGGTCCAATCAGGGACCTGTCACTCATAGCCATGTCTGTCAATTCACTTGAGTACTGTAGTAAAAGAAATACAACTTGTTACATGCCATAAAACATCATAACAAATACCAAACTTATAATTATTATCCTAATTTAATAGTCACCATAAATAATAATTATACTTAAACAAATAACAAATAATCAAAAGGACCGTGGTCCGTAACCGTGGTCCAAGTTTCCACATTATTCTCGGTAATAGTACAGCTGTGGCCCAACCGCCACTGGCATCCGCCTCGAACTAGTCTGGCGTCTGGACACTTGGGACAGGCAAGCTACACAGGAGAACTTCACAGGACTACACACAAAACAAAACCCAGTATCATTATGTATGGTACGAATCACAGAAGTCATCAAGAAACAGAAACAAAAATCACAAAAGCAGAAATCTCCGACACACAGGTGATAAAGGGACCCGCCAATACCAGTTATCAATCTAGAGCAGACAAAGTTTAACAAATTTCAACAAACCACATTTTTGCAGCAACACACTTTACACCATCCTCCCTAAGAGGCAAATCATAAGATACAGGTTTAGTGACATTAACACATCTTCGAAACCTGTGCAAAACACTGACTGCCATTAGATTCTGGCACCAGCAGACAAGGCCACCAGACCACTTTCTAACGAACAAATTAGTCACTTTTAAACAAAATGCCATAAAAACACATCATCCAAAAGCAGAATTCACACCCACGTCCACATCAAGGGATAGGTCAATGGTGTGAGACAGTGTATCTGAAAATAAAATGACATTATTTCTAATCAAACTAATCATGTCTGCTTATTGGGCCAAGGAATCCGGTGCTGCAAAAGAACAAATACAGAATTTTCAAAGACTCAGAATCATGCAAGCTAGAGCTACTAGAGCTTAGAATGCAGCAACCACTTTCTGGGGAACAAAACACAACAGACACGAACACCACAGGAGCAGTTATCGAAATGAAATTAGTACCTCCGTACAACTGCAAAAAGAACAGAAAGGCGAAAACAGAGAAATAAATTAGTCACACTTCAGTCACTTAATTAATTAGTCACTTAATCACAGTATTGGCTTTCACAGTATCGGCTCTTCATATTCACAACGGACAAGTTACATGTGTGAGAAAATACTCAAAACAGATCAACCACCAAAGTAACCAAGATTCAACAATACGTGGGGATATGCCAAATACCCTTTCACATTTATGAATGAATTACTAGAATTTAAGGCAAAGTTTAAGCATTTAACACAAATGTACAAAAATATGAAAAGAAGAGGAGATCACTAAGTCTAAGGACATGTCAAGTGGAAAAAAGGGGTCACTATAAGGGTATTTCGAGTGGAGAAAAGGGGACCAAAACAACAATCAAACAGACTTCAATTTGAGAAGTGACATACAAAATAATGTTATGTTCAAATGGACCTATCATGACTGGGATAGTTAACAAAGGAATCAGAGGGATAACCTGGTTAGGTTTACCCACAACTTAATACTAGAAACAAACAAAATGTGACAATACATTTTATGAATGCCTAAATGGCCAGACAAAGTTTCAAAACACAGAACTTCACAACGAAAAACAAAATTGAGGTACCACAACCTGCTGGAACGAACTACACCCGAGATTGCCAACAACGGGTGCGAACAAAAAGCCTCTTTATCAAACATCACATCACACACACAAAATCAGTCCTATATGGGCAGCACATCAGTAACCTTTTGTCTAGGCTTGGTGGCAGAAGGATTTACTGATTGACCATAACACATGAACGCATTACTCAAGGTCATTTCACCACAGCCTTTCCCTACCCGTGGCACGGGTCAAAGCGCAAGCAGAGAATAACCATGGCACCCATACTCAGCGACTGATCCAAACTTATCACAGTATTTTCCAACAATCTCACCCCAGCTAGATCATTGCCGAAAATCAAACATAACGCTGCCATCTGGTAAACACACACACAAGTACCCACCAGCACAAAACAGAGACCAGGGCGAACGTAAACCACAGAAATGCAACCGAGCGTTAACGAACACATTTCCACTCCTAACACTAGAGCAATCACAAAAAATAAAAAATAAATAGAACTTCTCTGAAATAGGCAACACATCATTATGACGAGATTGTAAACTCCCGTATGGCATAGGATTGTGATCAGCAACCTAACCTGACAGATACAAATAAAACAATGCCTTTCAGAAAGGGACAACCCAACAGTTTTTTTTTCTTTTCTTTTTTCTGATCATCTTTGTGCTGCAGAGCGGGACACATCGAAATGAGGAGACCCTCAAAATGGCAATAAAAACACTCACACCTCCGAGCAGACAGTAACAGAACGAAAACTAAGTGGGCTTTAACACAGCAAATGTCGAATTTTCCCCACTCTGCCGCCATAGGGTCACAGCGGACAAAGGGAGCGAAGAACACAGAGATCGATGTGCCAAAATAAATTCATTAGCGCAGGACGCCGCATTAAGTACCGTAACTACTCTCTGCTCAAGAGTAGACTACGATCAAATAGGCAGGATTTAAATTCCTCCAACAAAATCAATTCACAGATCTGGCGAGCAGTCACTGCTTTAGTAGCCGTGCACCATTTGTCAAACAACACAGATTTCTCTCTGGCAATTTCTACATAGGTTTGATCGGCAGTTTTCTCACATGACGAACGAAAGCGCTGTCTATACGCCTCAGGTATGAGGGCATAACTGCGTAATATGGTCATTTTAACCACTCCATAACCCAAACTCTGATCGATAGACAAGGCCGCACACACATCCCGAGCCTTCCCCACTAGTTTGCATTGCAATAACAGACTCCACATGTTTTTAGGCCAATTCACAGTGGTAGCAATGCGCTCAAATGCATCAAAATACGAATCTACCTCCGCTTCTCTGAAGGGAGGGACAAGAGAAATATGCTTACTGATGTCGAAGGTCGATGTTGCACTCTGGGTGGTAGTAGACGCTCCAGCAGCTCCTGCCGACTGCAGTGAGCTGCGCTGGGGGAGTGGTTCCCTCTCGAGCTCCGCCGCCCTGATGCGCAAGTGAAGGGCCTCTACCTCCCTAACCTTCATGTCAAGCTCCAGCTGTCTCAGACGGATCGTGAGCTCGAGACCCCGGGTGCCGAGGACCCCCCCCAGCAGCGGCGTCAGTTTCCGTTGGACTCCCGAGAGTGGAGGCTTCCCCTCCATCTCCCTGGTCAGATGATGCCGGGGCGTGCGAGGCCGCACCCCCGCTAGGCTGTACTGATGTACTAACATGCTGCTGCTGCTGCTGCTCGATCTGCATGAGCGCTTTCTGGGTGAGTTTTACCTCAACACTCCGCTTTAGCTCGGCTTTGTTACTACCGGCTGGAACCTGGATATTAAAGGCTTTGGCAACCAGGCTCAATTCCACTTTCGTTAAACAATCTAAATTTGCCAGGGTGGGAGAAACAGGATCTGTGTGTGTTGCCTCGCCTATGTCAACAGACAAACTACTACTTGTTCCTTTTCGACCAGAAGACATTTAATTCTAAACCCTATAGCCAAACTGCCAACCCACAGAGAGACAGAAAATGTTTGACTATACTCACCAGACCGAGAATGAATAAACAACTGAACGAACAACTCTACAAGCTACAAGCTCATAGCACGCTAAGAGCTTGAAGATCTGCTATTTTTGAAAAATGTGGAAATGTGGCGCAAATCATTGAAAGTATATTCTTTCAGAGCGAATGTTCTTAACACAAATCAACATATTTTTGAATGGGTGTGAGCGGCCAATTACATATATTTTTGGGGGTCCTTGACATTGTAATGAGCTGATGTCCACACAGTTGTGACGGTATTCTAGTTAATGCTTTACTGAAAGTATCGTGTGTTAGATAAATGGGTCTTATCTGTTTACAAACTAATGTCCAGTGGTCAATGTCCCATATCATATTTCATTGTATGTATACTCTGTATCTATACAAATGACAAATAAACCTGAACCTGAACCCAATGTCCCATATCCTCCTGAACGTGGATCCAGGCCGGGTCATTGATATTGTCACCTTATTCTTCATATCATCATTTTACTCTTAACCTACTGCCTGTTGTTCTCCTCATCATCATAATGTCATGTCACCGATGTTTATGGCCATAATATGTTTTCATCTGTCCCATTTAATATCGGGTTGACTCCTTATTCAGTCTCCATGTTGTCTGCCTCCAGCCACAAACCCGCAATAATGAGAGGTCTACTGCATGTATTTGACCTTGGCCTAGGGAGATAAGCTGCTCACTGAGTCAGGGAGTGTTTTTCTCTGCCGAAAGTTCAGTGCAGGGAAAGTTATCTACAGGTTGCCTGGCAACGCCTGCCTAGGCACTCTCCAGGCCTCAATGGGCATCCATGTGCGGGACAGAGAAGATGAACGCCATCCTCATCATCTAGGCGTTGGACTAATGAGAGACCGCCAACACTGGTCTTGTCATCTGACATTGCGGACATGAAACATCTCCAGCCAATGAACTTTATATCAACAAATCTGACGTGATCTGCAGTATTTAGCCTGGAACAATACTGTGGAGAGGTGTTCGGTTCCGAAGTTCAGTTCAGCTTTGGGTTTTTTTGGAATCAACAATTGATTATTCTAAATTATATTGATGTAATAATATTCTGAACCATGTAGCACATTCTCTATGTAAATTGACTTTATACCTATACTAAAATAATGGTTAAACCTTAAACTTTCTCCGAACTTTATTTCATCTGCCTCCAAATCATGTTTTAAGGGGTCTTTCTATGTTTTGGTACAGTGATGGTCATTTAAAGGGCTACTCACTCATTTTTAAGGTATTTAATTGGTCTCCCTGCTGGGCGGGGGCGCCGCGAGCTGGGGGTTCACCGACAGCAGGGGGTTATTAGGGGCCAGCACGGAGGCGTCGGCGTTGCAGAAGTCTGCGTTGCTGCAGCACCTAGGTCCGGATATGAACGTGGACAGCGTGATCAGAGGGCTGAAGAACGCCAGGTGGAGGTTCTTACCGTCGCACCATGACGGGGAGACGCAGCCAAAAGCCTGCTGGATCCTCCCGTCCGGCACTATCACTACAGATTATTACACACACACACACACACACACACACACACACACACACACGCACACACACACACAAAAAAACATTAGCACATTTTTTTAATGCAAACTTTGACTTGTAACGGAGCATTTCTACATTGCAGTATTGATACTTTACATAGGTTTTATCTATTTTCAGGTGAAACCTGATCTAATATCGCCCATGTTCGACTTCGCCACCTAGTTAGACGGATCTGATTGGCTCCTCTGGCCAATGGGACACCAACCAACAGCAAAGCTGCCTTCTGGTCAATGGGAAGGGGAGGGTCACATATCACTGGCAGCCACAACGCAGGCTGCACACATACAAACTTTAGTGGACAGCCGCGGACAGAAGAAGCTGTCTTTTACGTCATTTCCGAGTGTTTAGACAGCTGGTGGATGGAAAAGACGCTCCACCCCCGCGGCTGACTGCCGCGGAGGAGAGCATTTCCGGGAATCTGTCCGTCGCAGAGCAACGCACACAGCAGAGAAGCATGCTCAACACTCTTGACACCTTTTCCACCGGTTGGGAACCGGTTCAGTTCAGTTCTTTAGACCTCTAAAATTTGAATGTTAATTATGAATTGAGTTAAAAAAAACACACCTATATTAAGTTGTCAATATAAGTAAATTAATATATGATAACCCTTCCACGGTAGTAGTTTTTATTTTATTTTTGCATATTTTCCTACATAAAGGCTCATTTGCATATTTAAATGTACAATTTCAGAAAATGTGTAATACAATAAATCGTTGTCTTTGTTTAAGTAATCAACTGGGGAAGTTTCATGGTGATAACTATGAATACAATTTGTACCTATCACGTAGACCTACTTTTACAAAAGTGAAAAACATGGAAAAAGCTACCCTTATTATAAGGATAAAGGGTTATCATATATTATTTTGCTTATATTGATCCTATAATTAATTTAATATAGGTATGGTTTTGCCCACTCAATTTATAATTAACGTTGTGCTTGAGATGTACTGTAATTCTGCAAAACTGTTAGGACTCACCTGTTGAGTTTACACACTGCGTCCTCCGTCCTCTGCAGATGTTTATTCTGTTACATACAGTGTTGGGGAAGTTACTTTTAAAAAGTAAGGAATTATATTTATCGTTACTTATCTAAAAAAGTAATTTGTTACTTTACTTTACATTAAATTATGAAAGTAACTACTTTACTTTACTTTACTTTACTTTACTTTACTTTAAAAAATAATAATATAAAAAACGGCCGAAACGAATATAGGAACTTTTGTTTTGAAGTTAGATCTATAAAGAATATGGTTGGGAGACTTGGGACTTCATTAAAAAACATCTAATTAATTGGAGGCTTTGTGATGATTTCATCTCAATTAATCACATTTTAATCGCATATCAATAGGCCTATTTGACCTGAGCAGTGAGCTTTTTTTCTCCATAAGCATAGGCAATAAAACAAGTAGTAATAATAGTGATAATATTATTTATATAAAGCTTCTCTGAGTACTAAAGACACTTTTCAAGGAGAACATGAGAAAACAAATAAAAACAACTTTATTAGAGAAAAACTGTGGAATGAGATAGCAATATTCCAGAGGTGGGTTTGAATTTATAGGTGGTGGCCTATACTCTAAGGTGGTGGCATGTCTCTTTTTGTCTGTTTTGGGAAGTGCATCGTTTTGACAGGTCTGCCTGAAACCTGCCTGAAACCCTGACCATTACACGGGCAGACGCAACGATACAGTCTGCCCGTGTAAACGCAGCAGCGAGTGTGACTGAGGGGTTGGGGAAGGGGATGGATAAGTACATAGTGAAACTAACGTTAGCTCCCATGCTAGCTAGTAGCTTCCCTCGTCAACACTGCAGAACACCACCACAGATCGGATGGAAGCTGCAGCTGCTGATATCACGTTGCTTGTGCCCGTGGATGGGAAATAAGATTTAAAAGGCTATGGAAGCGTGGATGAAAGGCAAAGCACAGATGTGTGCAATAAATTTGTGTCTGCTGCAGTGCGCGTGTGTTCTGTCAACTTCTGTGTTGTGAGTCTGTCACTGGCTGCTGAATGCATAGTTAAAGAGCGTCAAAAGCATGTGCCCTTCCTGCGCTGGAAGTAGCAGATCTACAAGTTATCTATACCGTCGTAATGCCCAGCGTGTTGGGCTTGTACATCTGTGTTTCTCCCGCAGTTTAGTTGAATTATATCGATTCACAACTTTATTTGCCCCCGGCCCCTTCACTTCAGCAGCACAGAGACGCTTGTATGATAGACTCACGGAGCTGCATGGCGAGACTTTTTTCACTGATCACATAACACCATAACGCGGGTAACGCTCGCACAATAACTATAAGGCCGTTATGGAATGGGGAAATGTAAAGCGTTAGGTTACAAGTTACTGCAAATAGTAATTATGTTATGTAACGTAACGCGATGTAAGGGCGTTAGTCACAACACTGGTTACATACGAGGTCAAAAGGTGAAAGGCAGGTGAAGCACTTCAAACCGTTTATTTGAAGCCCAAACGGGATCTTAGGAGCTGAAATGAAACGGCAAAATAAAACATAATTTAGCATGTCATAGTGTTTAAAGGACAACTTTAGTTTTTTTCAACCAAGGTTCATGTTTTAGGTTGTTATTAGAGAAACTAAAAGGTGAGTGTAAATTTTCTTTCATTTGCTGCTTTCTTTCATTTTGGGGATTTTAGCAGTTTTTGACAGGGGGGCGGGGGCATTCGAGCATGGGGCTAAATATGTATTCTTTTACAAAATATTATGGCAATTTATTTTTTTATTATTTACTATAGTCCTAATAAACCCCAAGAAATTACATCTGGCCACAAAAGATCACAGGATCTATTGAATGTGACAAACTGACATATTGAGCCTATACACACAGTATAAGCCTTCCCCCAGTAGGCTATACCTTCACATTCAGTAGATCATGTGATCTTCTGTGGCCAGATGTAATTTCCTGGGGTTTATTAGGACTATAGTAAATAATAAATAAAAAATCACCATCAAATTTGGTAAAAAAAATACATATTTAGCCCCATGCTCGAATGCCCCCGCCCCCCCTGTCAAAAAGAGCTAAAATCCCTAAAACGAAAGAAAGCAGCAAATGAAAGAAAATTAACACTCACCTTTTAGTTTCTCTAATGACAACCTAAAACATGAACCTTGGTTGAAAAAAACTAAAGTTGTCCTTTAAGCACGTTTAAAATGTACCTGAGCTTCACTTTAATTCCAAGTTTAGATCAGGGATTGCCTGACAGTTGGTATGTGGTAACTTACTAAATGACTGCATTTTTTGAGGTGATGAATAATTATTGGCAAACAGTGTTTTTCAAAAGCTTAAAACTTATTTAAAGATCAATATAATGTGTCCTAGAGTCCTATTGACATTCTATATATATTTTTTTTTTTATATATTATTATTTACTATAGTCCTAATAAACCCTGCAGGAAATTACATCTGGCCCCTGAAGATCACAGGATCTACTGAATGTGAAGGTAGCCTACTGGGGGAAGGCTTATACTGTGTGTATAGGCTCAATATGTCAGTTTGTCACATTCATGTGATGTTTTGTGGCCAGATGTAATTTCTTGGGGTTTATTAGGACTATAGTAAATAATAAATAAAAACATTGCCATAATATTTTGTAAAAGAAAATACATATTTAGCCCCATGCTCGAATGCCCCGCCCCCCTGTCTAAAACTGCTAAAATCCCCAAAACGAAAGAATGCAGCAAATAAAAGAAAATTAACACTCACCTTTTAGTTTCTCTAATAACAACCTAAAACATGAACCGTGGTTGAAAAAAACTAAAGTTGAGGATGCTCCATGTTACACACACAGTCCAAATCAGCTTCATGTTGGTGCGTGATGATGAAATGTGTGTCAGTGTGTAAATACCCTCAGCCTTTATTAATAATAATAATACTTGGTTGGAGAAAAAAACACTGGGCATTTTCCAAAAACAACTGAGGTGAGTGAGTTCATTGAATGCATTCTCCGCCTATTGCCAGCACTTCGTGCACTACGTGCACTACGTGCCGGCACCTTCCGGCACGTCTTTGGGGTCCATGTGTGGTCCAGCCCTATGGAATGTAAAATTCTAGCCCTGGAACATGACTGCCATGATGATTATCATGACAGTCATGCAGAAACTTTGCCCTGTTTTTTGCGCTCGCTGCATTTACAAGATTTCCGTGTATATAAACATTCAGATTTCAAATATAAAGTACTCACAAAGTGTCCCACGGGTGTTAGTTAGTAGCAGCGCCAGCGATTAGAATTGCTGCGTCCCGCGTTGTTTAATAAAAAGCATTTTTGTCCGAGCTCCCCGGCTACTTTTTTCAAACGGGGTTCGTTTGGGAAATCCACAGTTGCACACCGGGAGTGCACTCGCCTATTATATTATAAATATCCGAAAGGCATATAAATATTGATAAATCTAAAACTAAGGGTATTTTGTCTATAATTTCAGTTAGTTTTGACGACACACAATACAGTTTCAGTTTAGTTATCGTTTTTTAATTTATATTTATGTTGTATTAGTTTCAGTTAACTAAAATGTTTTTTTTTATTCTAGTTTTTGTGTTTTAGTTAGTTTTAGTTAACTATTATAACCTCACACACACACACACACACACACACACTAACACACACACACACACACACACACACACACACACAAAGTTCCTCACCAGTACAAGCCCCATTAGCTTATTATTTAATGCCAATAGCTGATAGTATTTAAGGCCAATAGCTGACGGTATTTAAGGCCATTACCTGACGGTATTTATAATAATAATTTATAATAATTAATTGTCTCATCATTACTCACCACCCACCATGAAGCTGATTTGGACTGTGTGTGTAACGTGGAGCATCCTCTATGCAGGCAAGTCAATCTCGCTATAGTGTTGATTGTGACAGCTAATTGTTTATAGCGTTTTAGTCTTTGGAATGAGATTTACATTTAGTTGTAGTCACATCTCAGTCATCTGAAATGTTTCAGCGTTGGTCTAGTTTCCGTTGACTAAATATACAGTTGATTTGGTCGACTCAAACTAAATGGTGTTATTCAAATTAGACTAAGACTAATACATTTCTGTCGAAATGAACAGTGTCAGTGTCAAAATTAACAATAGTCTTAATATTCTAGTCTTAGTCGACTAAATATTAACATTTTTATTTTGATATTTAGCTGACTAAGACTAGAATGAGACATTGCAATTTCAGATGACTAAAATAGGTCTATAAAACTAAATGGTGTGCTATTCAAAAGACAAAGACTGAGACTAAATCACAATAGAGCACCGAAGTCTGACATCAATATCGGTAGAGGGTGCAAATCTACGGGTCCATGTACTTATTATTTGCATTGTAATCCCCATAGGGGGATTTTAGATCGCCTCATATAGAGCGTCGCAGTCCCTCCCCCTTTCAGAACGGCGAGTGGCCCAGGAAATGTATTTATATATTTATTTATAAGAAGAAAAACAAAACAAATAGTGTTGTCTCCTGCCTTTATTTTCTTCTTTCTAATGATTTGATCGGCCCAAAATATTGTGTTCATTGTCATGATTTGTCACGATCCGAGTTGGCTTTGTCCGCGGCGTAACCGTCTTTAAATAAATACTTAAAGAAAATCCTATGGTCAGAATGCATTGCATTTCATTTCCTGGGCCACTCGCCGTTCTGAAATGGGGAGGGACTGCGACGCTCTATAATAACTGTGTTTGAAAAATAAACATGTCATCCAGGCCGCTTCACTCATATGGATATGAATAATCACCTGACTGAGAGAAAACGCTATTGTTACTGCTACTGAATTAGTTACATTTTCGCTAGAAACAGACAGTCACTCATATATGAGTGACTCATATATGAGTGACTGACTTTCACAAGCGATACAGACAATAATGCTGAGACAGCTTGTTTATTTTTGGACCACAATGCTTTTAAAAAATTACTTCACGAAATTACTTCCGTGAACCAAGCAGAACCAGGGGATGAGCGAGTGACGTCAGGACTTCGGCGCTCAAAATTAACACTGCACTTAAACCATATAAAAAAACAAAAATAAATCACATGGATGCATCCTCGCATGGATCTCTTAACATCATAGCCCTCACTCAGAGGTGACCCAGTCGGGGTGATCAAGTCCCGACTTACGTCCCAGTAGCTACCCTCGATCAGTCTCATTGCCACACAATCCGTTCCTTCTGAACTACTCTGCCGGGACTGGGAGGCACTATTTCGGTGCAAACAATATGTGCTTGCTTGTGAGCTTCTAGATCCATTTTATATTTTCCCAGAGTGACAATTTTTGCCTATTATGTAACATCTGATATAGGATTGATTGATTGAAAATGTTATCACCAGTTTGTAGAATGCGTACAGTTCAATAGAAGTATACAGGCCAATACAAAACATTATAGAAAAAGCACTAAGACTAGTTTACATAACGGTCCTCAATTTTCAATTAATCAGAACATTTAAATACATATATGTGACATGCGCCTGGATCACTTGGCCAGCAGGGCGCCCCAGGGATTCACATTTCTTAACGGCTGTTGGTAGGGCGTTCCACAGTTTAGTGGCATAAGAGCGCAATGAGTTTAACCCCTTGTTTGAGCTGAATCTGGGTTGAATGTGGTTTGTTGAACTCCTGGTGTGATTGTGGACTTTGTTGGAAGGAAGGAGGAGGTAGGTCCCGCACACCATTATTTTGGTAAAGGATTACTTTATTGAAAAAACTTCGTTTCGATCCTAGTGGATCTTTGTGGCTCGGGAGGTAGAGCAGGTCGTCCAATGATCAAAATGATCAAATCCCGGCTCTTCCTGTCCACAAGTGTCCTTGGGCAAGACACTGAACCCTACATTGCCTCCAATGAGTCGGTCGGTGTGAGCTCGCCAACATTGGTGTGTGAATGTGGGAAGTGAGGACGCTGGTGTCGACTGTTCGCCGCTTCACCTCCCAATGTATGAATTAATGAACCATTGTAAAGCGCTTTGAGCACTTGGAAAAGTGCTATAAATATGCAATTCAGGTCAGTATCTGAAATTGTGGACTTTTTTGACATTAAGGAAGTATTTAGACAGGTACATGGGTATCTTGGTGGTGTAGCGAATATTGTAGACCAGGCCCATTGCAAGTTGCTGTACTCTGTCGTCAAACCCTGAGACATTCCTAGCCTATCAAAATGTGCAGGGGTGAGGTAGGTTCTGGGAGTAAGGCCAAAGTAGTGGCCTAACCAGTTTGACCGCTGTAGGTTTTTATTTAACTAGTAAAAACACATGGAGACTCTTTTCTTTTTCAAAAAATAAATGACTTAGCCTCGGTCATTAACGGTCACATAAGTAACGCAGTGGTTCCCAAAGTTGGGTCCGGGGACCCCCAGGAGTCCTTGAGGGAGTTCAAGGTGGTCCCCAGCTAAATGATAGTTTGTAACCAAACCCTTATGGCTCTGTAACTCTTGAGTATACAAATGATGGAACCAAATGGACCCAGTTAAATTATTAAACATTGATTTTACAATATAAATTGGGGGTCCCAGAGATTAATAAATGCCTTTAAATGGGGCTCCGTAGCCTAATGCATGTCAAACTGCAAACTGGGGGTCCTTGAAATTAAATCTCTCCTAGAGCCGTAAAAGGACCATTCCCTCCCGATCAGTAATGTGATTTACTAGAATTTCGCGGCCGCTCATCCCAGAGTTACGTTGCCGCGCACTATGGGAAGAAGGAAATTGCGGGAGTTGACTCCACATGTTGTAACGGATGGGTTATTAGTTATTATTATGTGTCCTTATTAGTGTAGTGTAGTGTAGTGTAGTCAACACGTTATGGCTCAGACGTTAAGCGGTGCCCAAAAGTTATAGATCACAAAGGCTTTGCAGGTAGAGCACATGACATTGCCCTAAAAATATATATCATTTTAATATAAAAAACTATTTTTGCATCTGCCGCTTGAGATGACCTGAGATGACTTGATTGATTGACATAAAAAAGGGCCTGTCAGCTCAAACACACAATGCAATAGTTGTTGTTGCGTACAATCATCAGTAGCAAAGTCAAATACCAAAAATAAAAACCCTACCATTTCCATTTCCCCCCTCTATTTCCCATTCCATGTGCGTTTGTCTTATAGTTTCTCTGGCCTCTGTACTACTGCCACCTACCGTCCATTCATTGTATTACACAGTGGGTGAAAAAAGCACACCCCTTAAGACTAAACCCGACCCATCAGAGGTGTGGCTTCCAGAGGTACCTTTGACATGACATTTTGTGTGTGTGTGTGTGTGTGTGTGTGTGTGTGTGTGTGTGTGTGTGTGTGTGTGTGTGTGTGTGTGTGTGTGTGTGTGTGTGTGTGTGTGTGTGTGTGTTTTGATGTGCAGGGCGTTGCTGAAAATGAGCACCTGTGCTCAGCTACTTCCCTGGGTAAATAAAGGAAAAAAAAGAAAGGTACCTTTCAAAACCTATAGAAGTCAGCCTGGTACAGACGAAGGGGACACCACTGTAGGTAGCCTCAATTACATTTTGTAACTATTTTCTGCAATGGGATGATAGTTTTATTTGGTGGGTATATGAGCTGGTCGTTTTGAAAGTAGCTCTGATGTAAAAAGAAACTGTGGGCAGCCCTGGTATAGATGAATATATATATATATATATATATATATATATATATATATATATTCATTCCGTGGGTAAATCCCTGTAGGCTACCCACATATTGGTAGCCTATATTAGCCCAATATTGGCGTTATGCATTTAACTTGAATAATGTTATGTGCGCACGTGCACGTGCGGAGAAAGACAGAGTTATTTAATGAAACTGAAGATTATAACGTCCTGTATTGGTAGCCTATATTAGCCCAATATTGCCGTTACGCATTTCACTTGAATAATGTTGTGTGCGCACGTGCGCGTGCGGAGAAAGACAGTTATTTAATGAAACTCAAGATTATAACGTCCTGTCTCGCTGCCGCGGCGCCGCTGTGTATAGCCTGTGTGTGTGTGTGTGTGTGTGTGTGTGTGTGTGTGTGTGTGTGTGTGTGTGTGGCGTGGCGAGAGAGAGAGAGAGGCGTGGCAAGAGAGAGAGAGAGAGATCGTGGCTTCCAGGCGTGCGTGTGTGTGTGCAAGCCAGGCGTGCGTGTGTGTGTGTGTGTGCAGGCGTGTGTACTCGGCAGTTGGCTGGCAGGCGAAAATAGCCAAAGCGATCCGTGTAATCGTAATATTTAGGCACAAACAAACTACTGACAAAGAACAATGTTGATGTAACTAAGAGATTCGCTGAGTGAGTTATATTTTAAATACAGAGATTTAGAAGGAATAAGCAAAATTGTGAGGCTACAATTCCTCTCCTTCCTTGATTCTCTTCTCCTGCGGGAGATCAGAATCAGATTATGAGAGCTAGTGTGGGCCTATTAGAAGACATGGCAGTGTTGCCAGGTTTGCAAATTGTAAGCGAGTCGTAGTGTGTGTTGAATGGCATTTGAATGGCATTTGTGGGCTTGCATAGACCTGGTGAATTTAGCGTGGTGAAAGGGCAACAGTGTTCCGGGGTGTGGGTGCTTCGGGCGATAATGTATGTAGTAAACAAATGCATTGCCGCCGTGAGTGTGGACGGGAGGCATCTTTGGTGGCAGTGCAATGAGCAGTGTTTGGCGGGTGGTGTTGAGTTTTGGCGTTGGGCGCGATAGGAGGAGATAGGTCCCGAACACTGCGAAGGTAAGTGTGTGACGTCATTGCCGTGTGAGTGTGTGTGGGTGTAGTGTGTAAGATGGTGTTGTGGGTGTTGCAATAGTGACGTAGCTGTTGTGGCTTTGGGTTTCTTGCCATGTGTTGGGTACAAGTTCTCACTTGTTAATAATAGATTACATCGCATTACCCACATACATCATTTGGTGTTCATTTATTCAGAACGGGTAAGGACTAGTAAGATTTGCACCACAATTTAAAAAAAGAAATCAAAAATAGATCTGCTATTTTTCAATAGCTAAGGTATAACATAATGCTTAAAAAAGTGATATATTACAGTCTAACTATTGTTGTTTAGGTGATGTAATGGTGATGTAAAGCAAACATAGAATTATCTTTATTGTTAATGGCATTTGTTTGTGTTAGGGACAAGATGACATAAATTGTCAATGGCATTTTTAAAAACAACCATTGAACTAAAAACAAACATAAGAGGGGCTAGCGCCCCTCAAAAACACCAAAAGGGGTTCCCATCCTGAAATGGATACAAGGTGTACGTGCGGTGTGTGACCGTGCCCTTACAGTCTGACGTTGATTTTGCGCAGTCGCCTTCCAAAACCAACAGTGGAGGAATGGACGGGAGAGAGACACGTAGTGTTAGAAAACAAAGGTTGCAGCACATGAAAACATCACAAGATATGCCCTAACGCAGTGATGTGGGGAAAGGGTTAGAGAAAACATCAAACATGGACAGACATATGTAATCCTCATTTCAACAGCACTAGTGACCGCATGCAAGTTTGTTTCAACGAATAACGGTGACTTTGCAATTTAGGAATATGAAACATGGTCTTCCACAAGGTTCAGTAGGCCTAACTCAGGGGTGCCCAAAAGGTAGAAAGGCTGTGCAGGTATAGACCACATGACCTGCCCCTAAATATATATAATGTTTGGCATGTTTGACTTGATTGATTGACTGTCTGATCTGTGAGCTTAAAGGGATAGCTCAGATTTTTTTAACTTAAGCTGTATGAAATCCTTGCAGGGTTGGACTCATTTTCGCGCGGATTTGGCCCCGACCAGCCCACCACAACCAGCGCGCAGATAGCAGAAACTATACCGCCCGCTCCGTCGAGGCACACACAAACAAACAAGCCCTAATACCACCACTTTTACTGAACAACATGAATGATACAAACCAACAGACAACTACACAACCCGGAGGGCTGGCTGGCTGGCAGAATGGCAGCATACACGGACCATTCCTGGTGACCTGCCGCCTATTGGCCTGCCTGCCTGTCAAAATAAATCATATCATGGCGGTCCCCTACGGTCGCGGCCCACCGGGAATATGCCCAGTACGTCCTATGGCCAGTCCCGCCCTGAATACTTGCCATTAATATAGTGGTTGCAACTGTATTAATTGATTGACCGAGCCCCGTGGTGGGTGTTCTGCTCTGGTTTTGGTGAAATATTAAGTAGTTCCGGTCATTTTTTGGGGGGTAAGTAAAGTAAATGAATCCACAAGACTAATGTAATTTGTATTGATTACTTGATTTCTAAGATAGTAGTGCAACTTTTGTTCATTTTTTTCTATCACACTGTTTGTGTTTCACTATGTTTTTTTGTGTCCATGTCACTACGCCCAAAACATAGTTCCATGTGACAGAGGGGTCAAAGTTGAACGAAAGTTGTGCTAATATTTTAGAAATAGGTCAACAATACAAATTAAGTTAGTTTTGTGAATTAATTTACTTTACTGCGTGGCCCCAGTGCCCCCACAAAATGACCGGAACTACTTAATATTGACCAAAACCAGAGCAGAACTCCCACCACGGGACTCAGGCAATCAATGAATACAGTTGCAACCACAATATTAATGGCAAGTATTTCATACAGCTTAAGTTAAAACAAATCTGAACTATCCCTTTAAAAAGGAGAATTTCGGGCTAGAAGGCTTTACCTTTATTTGTAGTTGTTACGTCCCCACCAAAGAGGTCCAGGTGTTATTTTGTGCAAAAACCCATTAGGCCTATTGGCCATTTTCCCTACCATAAGCCCTCAATGGGCGTTGGGTTTTAGTGCTAATTTGCTTATGTCCATCGAAATAAGTATGCCGCTTGGGATACTATTTACATGTATAGGATATACAAAAACATCATCCAACGAGTCCTCTCGAGTCACTACAATACAATGAAATGAATGTATAATTATACTGTACGTATTATTGTATTATAACCATATAATGAGGAAGGAGCCCATTCACATATGACACCATATTAGGTACAATAAAAGCCCATTCACATCAACATTAACAGAGAGCTGTAACGGAGTGGAGCGCCTGCCCGCTCTTCCCGTGTTTTCTGTACCTACGTGACAAATCTAGGCTTTTCAGCCATTTCCTTACAATTTTGTAAAACATTTTAATGGTTCAAATAGCCGAAATACAAGCTCACAACTAGTCAATGCAGATCGGCTAGTTGAACTATACCTATGTATTGTGTTTTAAAAAATAGTAAAATATGGCAAATAAGTTTAGGGATAAGGAAGGGGTGGAGCAAGATAGGAGCCCATCTGCAGTGGCAATGGCATTGTCCAAACCTGTATAGTAGGTTTGGACAATGCCATTTTATCCCCAGTTATCCTTTTAATGTAGGTTGAAGGTTTCTCAAACTTTTAAATGTCAAGGATCCTAATTTGCAGAAGTTCTTCTATATGGAGAACAACATCGGATCATCTTAGAATCGTCTCATATAATAATTGTGGTCCAAAAATAACTGTCCCTGCGATATTATCGGGAGATGGCTCTGTATCATTTTTCTCGCTTTTTACAGATTATGAAAGAAGTACAGAATGTAAGATTTCTAAATGATGTCATTGAAATGACATGGCCTGAGAAAAAGCCAAGACAAACAATGTGACGCTCTTTGGACAATCGCAACCATTCACAGTACCAACACGACGAGGTGGACAACAACAGTGTGTGTGTGTGTGTGTGTGTGTGTGTGTGTGTGTGTGTGTGTGTGTGTGTGTGTTGAAATAGCCGATCTACAAGCTCACAAAGCGTCGCAGCGTTGCATGCGTCAGCTCGATCTCAATCTCTTGTCCGCTAGTCCATTCCTAACGTTTTAGTCTAGTTTTTATTTGTCGACTAAATTAATTGACAGTGTATTTAGTTTTAGTCATCATGGCTTCATTTTTATTTCGTTTTTATGAGTGAAAAAAAGCTAGTCTACGAACATTTTTCGTCTTAGTATTAGTAGACGAAATCAACATTGGGTCTCAGTTGAAGGGTTCCGTATTTTTCGGCCGCGCTTTGTTTTGGTTCCCCCAATCCATCCCCATTTAAATGCTGAATCTACTAGTTTAGTCTAGCCAGTCGCTACGAGTCGCAATAGAAGATGGATATACCAAAGAAACTATTCCTATTTGAGCTAAAACTATGCCGTATCATGGGTTTTAATTGGACAGGGCCTAAAATTACGATGTAGGAATTATTAGTGTGGTTGCCTATAGGCCAAAAGAAACGGCCTTCTGGTGGCGCTACAACATGCCCATGTGAAAACTCTGGGGCAGAGGTTCTGCTGTGCCATCCAGGGAGTGAGGGAGTGATTGTGAGTGAGAGAATGAGAGAGAGAGAGAGAGAGAGTGTGTGTGTGTGTGTGTGTGTGTGTGTGTGTGTGTGTGTGTGTGTGTGTGTGTGTGTGTGTGTGTGTGTGTGTGTTTTCGCCACGACGGTGCCGGAGATTAGCTCACAACGTGTCAAATGTAGATCAGCTATAGTTCAACCATTTTAAAATGTTTTTCAAAATAGTAAAAAAAAATCACACCCGTGTGAACTGAGTGGTGCAACTCCTCTCCACCCCCCCTCCCCCTCTCTCTCAGCACTGCAGGCAACAATGCAGCACTATCTCTCGCTCTCTGTTTCTGGCACAACAGCGCCCCTACTGGTACTCATAGTCATACTGGTGCTCATAAACACTCACATTAAGGTCACATAGGTGAACACGGACATTGCTGTTCCTTGGAGTGGTTGCAGCACCAAATAAGTTTAGGGATAAGGTTAAGGGGTGGCACAAAATATAGCCCTCAGTGTCTCTCCCCATGGCTTCGGCCTTCGGTGGAGACAATAAGTAGCTTAATATTTTAATGGTTGACCCAGAGACTTTTAGAGAGAGAGAGAGAGAGAGAGAGAGAGAGAGAGAGAGAGAGTATTGAGGGGTCAGAAAACCACGCTCGAGAGCTGTTCATGCAGCCTGGAGATCAGTGACAAGCTGGAGTTTGAAATGCATTGTTTGCAAATATCAGCAATTCTATAGGCATGTGTGCAACCGTGGCAACTAATGTCTCTGTAATGCTTATGTTGTACTATTACTATATTAAAAAAAGATCTAAAATAAAAGGGATTTAAGATCATTAACTGTCTCAGTGCCACATGACGCCTTATGACGCCTCCCCCTTATAGTTGCTGCCCGAGTCCAGTGCATTCTGCCAACTATACATAAAGAGACAGACAGTGGGTGGGTATTACACCTTCAGTCAAAATGTAAGTAGCCTTGCCGAGCCATGAGGCCCATAGGGCAGGAGCCTATCTCCTGTTTCTGTAGCGTGAGGCAGCTTGATGTACAAGTACACCCCCTGGACATGATGCTAGTATGTCGCAGGGACTTACCCCCATTCCAACCCTTGATGCGGAGTGTCAAGCAGGGAGGCATTGGGTCCCATTTTTACAGTCTTTGGTATGACCCGGCCGGGGATCGAACCCCGACCTCCCAGACTCAGGGTGAACACTCTAACCACAAGGCCACTGAGCTGGTCAGTCAAAATGTACTGTCCATAAAAGGTTCTCAATACCGGAATGAGGTCCCTCAATCTTGTGATCGTGTATGACGCTTAGTCCAAAATAGAGTAAACCTACCCTAATAATAGCTTAATCTTTTCTTATTTTTTGAATTCTTACTAGTCTTTGAAATGTACTAGGTATTTGTATGCTATGTCCTGTGTATTGTTTGATGTTTGGGGAGGGTGCAGTAGTTTAGTTAAACTAGTCATTGTTCTGGGGACTGCAGATGGAAATTAGCATGTTTTGCTAAATCTGATATAGCCCATTTACACTGCATTTGTCATGTAATGTTCATCAATATACACTGTCCCGACTAAATAAACTAATAAAGTGAACGGAGTTGTGGCAACTCTCTCCTCGCTAAAGATTCTAAAGACAGAGTTCCTAGCTCTTACCTCACCGATGACGTCGCTGGTGGCTCTCCATCCAATACATTAAAGAAAACTCAACTCAAAACACATTTCAAATATTGTATTCAATGTGTGGAATATGACAATATCACAACACAAACACATCAAGCAGCCGTTTCTTACAAATATTCAGTTAGCCTTTTTCTTACAAATATTATACAAAAGTTTTGTTTGAGAAAAAAAGAAATGCACAAAAGGTGACCCCGCAATATTCAACCATCAAATTAAAAAATATATATACACATGCATGAAAAGCCTCACTCTCTCTCACAGTTTACCAATGAAAACATAAAATAAACTAAAATAAGAGTATAAAAGGCAGTCATCCTCTGGAACATTCCAGTATGTCTCTCTCTCTCTCTCACACTCTCACACACACACACACACACACACACGGTCCCTGGAGTCTACAGCAGGTATCTGACATGCATTGATATGTTACTTATCTCCCTGAGATTCCCAAAGTAAACATCGATGTTACAACGTGAGAATGTAAGTAGTTGGTTTCACATGTAAAAGAATACATGCCTCGAGTGAAAAGTCCACCAATACTGTATGGCAAAATCGTACGTGACGAGTTAAAAGAAATCGCCTTGTGATCGGTTGTCAAGTGGGGTAGGGAGCACTCTGCTGTGTTCATTTGGACCGCACGGCAAGTGGTTATGGCTAAAAGCTCATTCATATTCTGGATTTCCGGTGGTGAGGTGACCACCGAACTTAACTACAACATGACGTCATGAAGTGTTATAATCATGAGTTGCCCATGTCTGTGTACTTGAACGTGAGATACAGTGTACTTGATATGTATTGTGTACTGCCTGAACTGTAGCATACTTTATAGCAGGGGTCCTCAACTAGAAATGCTGAAGGTCCACAAATCATTTTTGAATAAAACCATGGTCCAGTCTCATGCGCACGCAAATAAAATTGCGGGTCGCGGGCCCCATGGGGTGGGGGTGGGGCTGCCCCCCTCGCCCCCCTCCCCTAGAAACAACTATGCCTGTTTAGTACAGTCAAACCAAGCTATACAAACCGGGTCCCATCCCAACCAACACTGGGGTGGCAGAGTATGAAAATATATTTTTTCACTTTGACAAATATTCATTATTCACACCTCCAAAAATAAAATTTTGTTCATTCAACTGAATGTGTGAATGTGTCACTGCTAGTGAGCCAGTCAGCACAACATTGTCATCATGACATGCCGGCCCATAATACACACATTCAGAGTGTTAATTGCGTTTCTCGGCATTGATCGAATACAACAGAGAATTCAACTCGCGGTTGCCTTGACTTTTTTTCTTCTCTTTATTCTTTTTTCTTAATGTTTTTTTGTGGCTTTCGCCTTTATTTGATATGTTTTATGGAGGGACAGACAGTAGGCTGACAGCAAATGGGGAGAGAGATGGGGGGTCACTCCCGCTGAGCCACGGCCCAGGCCTTTTCTCTTTATTCTATCATTTCTCCAGGGTCCGCAGAGAGGTGTGCCGCGGTCCGGTCGTGGACCGTGGTCCGCCTGTTGAGGACCACTGCTTTATAGATAGGCTACGAGAGACATCTCGGCAGCAGCAAGGTCAGCCTTGCTGCAGTATAGGCACGTTATTTTGTCTCATATCGTATCGTCAGGTATGGTCACCTCACCACCAAAAATCCAGACTATGAATGAGCCTTGAGCTGTTGGAAATCTCATCCTACAATGCCATTACTTTTCGGTTTTCTGTACAGTACCAATATTGAGGATTAACTGCGTAAAGTACCATGAGTTAACTGTTGTGTATTGTGCATTCCCAGTACCTTTTGAAACGGTTTGAAATACGAATGACAAATGGCATAACATTACATTCTCACAAATAACTAGTAGTGCAACTTGACGTTAGTGCCTATAAAACTCCTATTCTACACAACGTATTATTAGCTCATGCAGAAGTTTTTTTTTTTTTTTGCTTGTGCCGCGATTAGTTTAGGCAGCAGTTCAGTGAATCACATCACACCCAGCTTCGCTAATAGAGCGTTGCAGTCCCACCCCCTTTCATGACAACGCCAAGCCCAGGAAATTAATCCCAATGCATTCTTTCCATAGGCATTTCAAAACTTATTTATTTAAAGACCTTTTAAGCGTCGTACGAAGCCAACTCTTGTCGTGACAAATCATGACAACACACACAATATTTTGGACCAAACAAATAATTACAAAGAAGAAAAACAACAACAAAAGTGTTGTAACCTGCATTTTTTTCCTACTTTCTAATTATTTGTTTGGCACGTTTGTTGTCATGATTTGTCACGACAAGAGTTGGCTTTGTCTGCGGCGTAAACGTCTTTAAATAAATACTTTCTGAAAAGTCTATGAGGAAAATGAACAGGGATTTCTTTTCCGGGTCTCTCGAGGGGGCGGGACTGCAACGCTCTATAGCGGAGTCCAATTAAAATCATCCGACATCAACCAGTGGGTCAAGACCATACATGGGCAACTGGCGGCCCCCACCTTCACTTAACCCATTTAGGCCTGACGTCGAAATTCAAAAAACGTTCGCTCTGAAAGATTTGTGCCCCATTTTTATGATTTTTCAAAAATAGCAGACCTAAAGTAGCAGATCTATAGCAGATAAAATAGCACGCCACTCGGTGGCGTGCTATGAGCTTGTAGATCTGCTATTTTTCAATAGCTAAAGTATAACAGAATGCTTGAAACACCAAAACAAATGTGTTCAATGCAAAATGCTGTGTTCGAGTTCAGAAGACTTCTGGGGAAAAAAAGCAATTCTCCTGAATGCAGCCTTCCGGCATGAAAATTGGCATTTCTTTCACCATAGTACACGCTGCATTCGTTGTCTGGAAAGGGCAGTTGTTTTACAAATGGGTAAAATGGCAGGGAGCCCGGAGCCCCCTTTGAAGTCTATGTGTGCACGTCCCTGCATACTAGCATAATACTAGCATCATGTCCAGGAGGTTTACCAAGGACCGGCCACATGGCTCATATAATGTTGAACAACGACTGTGCCAACATACATACTAAGCATTCTGAATTTATATATTATTTATATATAACAAATGAAAGCAGAAAAATGCAGGCAAACTATCCTCAGGCTCCATCACAAAAACATATTTAAAAGGATATTTTAGGATATTAAAAAAAGGATATTTTAAAGGAAATTACATCTCCGAAATGCATTTAACATCGTATGACAAATTATTTTCCAGGAGATCTCCCCATGTGGGCTCTTTGCCCATTGACTGCCCAGTTTATTTCGCCCACCTGTTCTCCCCTGGCCACGTCTAAGCTCTTATTTTAGGGAAAAGAATCAGAGATAAATTGGATTTTAACATTGTATGACAGTCTCCCCATGTGAGCGATTTGCCATCCATATCCAGCAATGATTAATAAGGACAATGGCCTAATCGATTAGGCCCTAATCAAACCGTTAATAAAAAGGACAATGCCCTAAATCCAGTGGTTTTCAACGCTTTTTTATGTTTCACATTTATTCGGAATTTGAGCCACACGGACCACCATTTGATGACATTAAGCCTCTCAAATCCAAAACTTTGAAGATTTTGTTATCGGATAACACTTGGTGGGGTCAGACTTGCCGCACCCGTTCGTGCAACTTCTCGTCTTTGCATTGACTTTGTATGTAATCGCACCTTTAGGAGGGATACAGTAACAGGGCAAATATTGATCAAACTATCAATTCAACTGGGACCACCTGGGAACCTCCTCGGAGACCACCACTGGTTGAGAACTGCTGGTCTAATCGATCCGTTAAATCACGTCCAATCGGTGCTCTGGTATCTGCCTCCCAGCGCCTGGCCAGCAAGCCAATCAGATCACTCTGCATCCAACGCCTGGCAAGCATAGCGTCCAATCACACCGTTCGCTGGCGGACCTCCCCTCCACCTGTGACGTCACTGTTGCCCGGCAACAGAGGAGACAATTCTGGTGGGGAAGGGGAGAAATGAGTGGTTATACTTCATTGGGGTGTTATCACACACAGTGGGATGGAGAAAAAAGAAAGAAAGAACATTTAGTTTGACCCAGAGACTTAAGCCATTTTGACCTAAGGACGATTCTACAAAGTCTTCTAAAACATGACATGAGTTTTTCTGAAAAACCTCATGTTTCTACGTCAGTGGTGCTTAAACTATTTAATTTCAAGGACCCTCAATATCATAATGTATTTGGCTGCCGACAGTCAAAGATTTGCACTACAGTTTCACGATTTTTCAAAAATAGCAGACCTACAAGCTTGTAAGAGACCCGATTCTACAAATGTCATGACAGTTTTCTGGAAAAACCTCATGCCACACTATTTCACGCCAAGGACCCCAAAGATTATATGTATTTGGCCACCGACCCCCCCCCCCCCCCCCCCCCCCCAATCTAAAAATATGTTCCAGGGACCTCCCAGAAGCAAAGATTTGAGTTAAAAACGTTTGCTCTGAAAGAACATTATATTCAAAGATTTGCGCCACATTTTCATGATTTTTCAAAAATAGCAAATCTACAAGCTCGTATCTAGATCTGCTATTTTTCAACAGCTAAAGTATAACATTAATAATGCTTAACCCTTTGTGTTTCAAGGATTATGTTATACTTTAGCTATTGAAAAATAGCAGATCTACAAGCTCATAGCGCGGCACCGTAGGTCTGCTATTTTAAAGAAAATTGTGAAAATGTGCCTCAAATCATTGAATATATATTCTTTCAGAGTGAATGTTTTTAACTAAAATCTTTGCTTCATGGGGGTGGGGGGGGGGGGGGGCAGCGGACAAATACATATGTTTTTGGGGTCCTTGACATGAAATATTGAGCACCACTGATACAGAAACATGAGGTATTTCAGAAAACTGTCCAGATTTAGAAGACTTTTCGATGTCAGGTCTAAATGGGTTAAAACACCAAATGTTTATAGGGTCCTGAACAGTGTTGTTTTTGTCGGCTATTTTTTTATTTAGTCTCTGTCTTAGTCCAGTTTCAATCACTGTTGTTAGCTTTTATCATATTTAGTCGAACTCATCCTTTTTTATTTAGTCATGTTTTAGTCGACTAAAAGTCAAGAATTTTAGTCCAAGAAACCATTAATTTATTTGTCTAGTTTTAGTCAACACAAACTATTGGCACTAGTTTTATTCTGACAATTTAGTCTAGTTTTAGTCTGACAATTTAGTCTAGTTTTAGTAGGACAATTATTTTAGCCCTTTACTTTGTCAGCAGATATGTTTCCATCTAATCTAAAAAATATTTCACATAGCATTTTCTCTTATCCTTCAGATGAAAAACATAATTGTAAGGAATACATCCAGAAATGGAACATGTTTTGATTGAATTTGTATATTTATTTGAAACCACAACGAGTCACAGACACATTGATGCTTGCATTAAAAAAAATCACACGCATGTGAACTGAGTGATGCAACTCCGTGTGGGGGTTCCCAGAACTTCCACATGAACGCGCCCAGGGCGCCAGCCTGGTTCCGGCGAGCCGCCCCCCGTCCGAAACGGTTGAGAAATGACAGAGTTACTGTGTGGGGGTCCCCAGGGGATCCCTCTACTCAGTAGAGGGATCCCTCTATAAGACAACTCTTATAGAACCTTAATGTCCACAAGTTTAACCAACTGATCCCAGTGCAGTACAAGACAACTCTTATAGAACCTTAATGTCCACAAGTTTAACCAACTGATCCCAGTGCAGTACAAGACAACTCTTATAGAAACCTTAAATGTCCACAAGTTTAACCAACTGACCCCAGTGCAGTACAACAAGACAACTCCTATAGAACCTTAATGTCCACTTGTTTAACCAACTGATCCCAGTGCAGCCTAACATTACTAAACTCCTGGTTAGAACACGAACACGAACACACACACACACACACACACACACACACACACACACACACACACACACACACACACACACACACACACACACACACACACACACACACACACACACACACACACACACACACACACACACACACACACACACACACACACACACACACACACACACACACACACACACACACACACACACACACACACACGTTGCTACATGCTAAGCTAACGATACTATTATTGCTACTAGGCTGCACGCACATACGTGCCACATTCATGTGTGTTGCTACTGACCGGGCGGAGATCAGAGAGAGGGGGCTCTCTTTCTCTATGACGAGACGTCACACTTCCTGGGGTTTATAACATCTCCAGTTCCCTGTGCTTTGCTGTCCAATAAGCCTTATTATATTCCTTTATTGTCGCTTGTCGAACGTAAGCTTGATAACGTTGGTTCATGTTGCAAACACTTAATTCAACCATGACTCGGTGACAGACAGCCCAACCTGCCTTCCGTAGTTTAGTAACTTTTGTAGATGTTCTGAGCACAGCATGCAGTCCATTCAACTCTAGTGTGTGTGTGTGTGTGTGGCTGCGTGCTGCTGCCTCTGTTTGTAAACAGAGTGAGCGCTGAGAACATGCATGATGCGCTCACAGGAAGAAAATTATACAATAAATAAAATATATTTCGTCTAGTCTTTGTTAGTGAACGAAATTAATACAGATTTTAGTCTTTAACTTTTAGTCGTTAACTATATTTTCAATTCGTCTTTATTTATCAACGAAATTGCATAATGATTTAGTCCAATTATTGTTTATACACGTGGGTTTGTCTCGTTTAGTCTAGTTTTCGTGCGGTGAAAAAAACTGATAGGCAGTGTCTTAAACTCTCTGAATGGGTTTAAGAAACGTAATTGAAGCGTCCTTCTCCACACTCGGTTCCTCACCCCTCATCACCAAGGTGGTGTCCTTCAGAGAAGCTGGACCGTCGCCGCCAACCTTCGTAGCTCCCGTGTGGCCGGCGGTGGTGGGGGGGCTCCCGTTGGGGTCGGCAGCGGCTTTGACCTTGGACGGGGGCCATCGTTTCTTCTTCCTCCCGTCCACCGTGTCCACCTTCACCTGGCAGAGGTTCTGCAGAAGACCCATGAAGTCAAATTCCTCTCCCGAACACTCGCCCTGTCTCTTCAGCAACTCCAGCACCTGTTTTGTTGTACAGAACACACACACACACACACACAAACACACACACAACGCTGGTTCTTTACTGGGTTACCGGGACAATTGTTTCACAGGGACAACAATGAATGTAAAGATGTTAACCCATTTTGGGCGGGAACCCCTTTTGGTGTTTCAAGCATTCCGTTATACTTTAGCTATTGAAAAATAGCAGATCTTTTTTTTGTCATCCAAAATTCGGATTTAATTTGTGCCTTTTACATGGCCTCTGTAGACATTTTTTAAAGCACAGCTCAAGACCCACTTCTACACTCTTGGTTTTAATTGATCTTTTAAATGTTTTGTTATTCATGTCCGCACTGTATTGCATTAGTGCTATTATTTTTAACACATTGATTGCTAGAGTTTTCTATTTGCTCAGGCTTGGTGGTGCTGAGCGATTAACATTGGACTTTTGAACTTTTTCGGGGCCCACAGCGAGGGGCCTCTTATAGCGAGAATCACACCGCATAAATCAAAAGAAAGCCTAACTTGTCCACTTCAATTTTTTTTTTAATCATGATTTTACCATCTTCCATTCTGGAGATATTGACCTTTTTCTAACACCTGCTTTTGCCTGCACGCTGCTCGCTTGAAAAAACAGCAGAGATATGGAAGGTTGAAGTTGACAGACATTGACAGACAGATATAAAACACAAATAATATCATATACATACTACACACTAAATGAAAGCCCTGAATGTCTACTTTTAGGAGGAAAACAAATACACATTGATCCCATACAGTTTGTCAGTAATTGGCTATTGAATGCAGCTTGCACCCACCAGAGAGAACTTCAGAGAAGGCATGGACCTGAAGAACTATTATTCACAAAATAAGGCCTATAGCGACATGTACATACTATATACCGTATGAAACAGAAGACTCTCTGCTTTCATAAGAAAAAAACTAATACTGTAATAATAATAAAAATCACACCCCTGTGAAGTGAGCAGTGCAATGTTGCACAACATTGCACTGCTCACTTCACAGTTCCAAAACCCTGTCCAGAATATTGCAGTCTATTTGCCAACCAAGAACTAGACTAAAATGTTACGATGGGACTAGTGGACAAGAGATCCAGTACATTTTACACTTGGTTGCATGCTGAAAATAGCAGATCTACAAGCTCACGACGTGTAAGTGTAAAATCATTACGACGGTATCAAAATACATTTTAGTCGACTAAATCAACCGTAGATTTAGACGACGGAAATCTTATGACATTTAGTCGACTAAAATTAGACTAACACTAAAACATACCAGGTGACTAAAATGTGACTAAAACTAAATGAAAACTATTCAAGAGAGCGACTAAAAAACAAAATTTGCTGCCAAAAACGACACTGGACTTCCGAGTTCACACACCATACCTTCATGTACTTGTAGGACTTGAGTTCGCTGAGGTTCTCGTGCAGGTAGAGGACGTACATGGCCAGGTCGTCCCACTGGCCCCCGGGGTGCGGCAGCACGTCCACCGTGGGCAGCAGCTCGTACATCTTCAGGAAGTGGGCGTAGCCGTGGCAGAAGAGCGGGCGGAGGCTGGCGTAGATGACCACGGGCACCAGCGTGAGGTAGACCACCAGGTTCACCAGGCTGACCACACCAAAACACACACACAATAGTTTAGGGCCGAGTAATAGGATGGCGTAGATCAGTGGTTCTCAACCAGTGGTCCTTGTTGAGGGGGTTTTCCTGGTGGTCCCCAGCTAAATGATGGGAGAGTTGGTAACCAAATGGACCCGTATATAGACCTTAATTTTTTTTAACCCATTTAGACCTGAGGCTGATTAAAATCAAATAGAAATAAGTATTCAAACATTTCTGAAAAACCTATGTTTCTATGTCAGTGGTTTTCAAACTATTTCATGTCAAGGAGGGAGCCCCAGAATCATATTGTAATTGGCCGCCGACCCCCCATCTGAAAATATGTTGTTCCCAGAAGCAAAGATTTAAGTTAAAAATGTTCCCTCTGAATACATATTCGCCACATTTTCACGATTAAAAAAAATATCAGATCCGAGCTATTTTTCAATAGCTAAAGTATAACATAATGCTTAAAACACCAAAAGGGGTTCCCGCCCAGAATGGGTTAAACATCTGTATAACTCAATTTACAAGAGGTCTACACAATTAGAGAATGTAGAAGAATTGTTATTTTGATCAACGTTTGTCTGTTGTTTGTCTAGATGTGTCACAGAGACTACTTTTTCTTTTGGGAGCGGTCTACCCATTGCTGACTGTCTGAATACCAAAAGATAATATATAGCAGTTTTAATTTAACTCTGAAGAGTGCACGAATGGAACAAAATGGACCCCTGGGGGTCCCCAGACCCCAGTATGAGAACCACTGTCTTCAGAAGACATTTTGCAGTATATATATATATACTGTATATACCTGAGCAGCGAGAAGACCCCGACGGCGATGAGCTTGCACTGGACCTTGTCGGGGACGGTGGAGTCGTTGACCAGCAGGCCGGTGCGCAGCGAGCAGCCGAACTCGTCCGTGAGCGAGGCCAGCTGCAGGTAGTAGCCCAGGTAGACGCACGCGCACAGCAGCGTCAGCAGGGTCAGCCCGCGGCACAGCAGGTACTGCACCAGCAGCGTCCGCGAGAAGCGCTTGGTCTTCAGGTAGTTCTCCATCAGCGGGTAGATGAAGCAGCCGTCCGTAGGGTCACTGTGGGGGAAAGGAGAGGAGAGGAGAGGAGAGGAGAGGAGAGGAGAGGAGAGGAGAGGAGAGGAGAGGAGAGGAGAGGAGAGGAGAGGAGAGGAGAGGAGAGGAGAGGAGAGGAGAGGAGAGGAGAGGAGAGGAGAGGAGAGGAGAGAGGAGAGGAGAGGAGAGATGGAACATTGAACGAAAGTTCATATTTTTGTTATGACTTACAGTATACATGACCTTACAATACAATGTTGTTTTGACCCGACACCAGATTCTACAAATGTCTTCTAAATCATGACAGTTTTATGAAAAAACCCTGTGTTTCTGTGTCAGTGGTTCTCAAACTATTTCATGTCAAGGACCCCGAAAATCATATGTATTTGGCCGCCGATCCCCATCTGAAAATATGTTGTTCCAGGGAGCAGCAAAGATTTGAGTTACAAAATGTTTGCTGTGAAATAATATATATTCATAACATTAGCGTTTTGTGCCACATTTTCACGATTTTTCTAATATAGCACATCTACAAGCTCATAGCAAAGTACCGAGTGCCACGTACGTTTAGCCAGGTGATTCCTTACCTGTCTAACGAGGCATTAGAGGTGGAGCTGGCCATGCGTTTGGCCAGGTGGTTCCTTACCTGTCTAACGAGGCATTAGAGGTGGAGCTGGCCATGCGTTTGGCCAGGTGATTCCTTACCTGTCTAACGAGGCATTCGAAGGTGGCATTCGAGGTGGACGTGGCCATGCGCTTGGCCAGGTCCACGGCCCGGTTGTAGCAGCAGTCCAGCTGCTCCATGATGAAGCCCAGGTCCGACTGCAGGATGGGAGCGGTGGAGAACCGCCAGAACAGAGCCGGGCCGTACATCATGACGGCCACCAGCAGGAGGATGTAGGGGAAGAACTGAGAGGAGAGGAGAGGAGAGGAGAGGAGAGGAGAGGAGAGGAGAGGAGAGGAGAGGAGAGGAGAGGAGAGGAGAGGAGAGGAGAGGAGAGGAGAGGAGAGGAGAGGAGAGGAGAGGAGAGGAGAGGAGAGGAGATAGACTGGTATCACTGGGGGAATTCAATACCATACATGAACAGAGAGAAGAGAGGGGCAGACTGGGATTAGAGGTGCTCCAGTCAGGTTTTTGTGGGGACCGATCACCGATTGTTTTTGAGTGGTGCAACCACTCCAAGGAACAGCAATGTCCGTGTTCACCTATGTGTTCACCTAAGTGTTCATTAACACTTACAGCACGTAGGACGCCTGAGAACGTCATAGAGTAGAGTAGAGTAGAGTTCAAAGGACGTCTGAGGACGTCCTAGCGACATCCCAGCGATGCGGGGCGAGATATTAATATTCAGAATTTTTCCTATTTATTTTTTGGGCATTTCGCTTTTCGCTTGCCGTATGCTAACGCTCAGTGCAACTATTAGCTTATTATTGACTCCCACGTTAGCGAGACGGAAAGAATGACTCGTAGCTCCTAATCCAGGGCGCTCTCCGTGGTGATGAATAGAGCGATATGCTGGCGCTTCATTTCTGCTGCTCATCCGTCTCTCCCGCAAAATATGAACGCTTTTTGGAGCGTAAAACAATATATTAAGATGATCAGGGATGTTGAGGTCACTTTGTAAAGTCAACTTTTTTAGGAAAGTGTTTCCGGTTCATGGCTTTCAAAGTAAAAGCGATCAGACACCTCCGGTATTCTATAGCCTATATTTTGAAGGCAGTCGGCGTACTCAATGTGTTAATGAGCATCATATAATGAGTACCAGAAGGGGCGCTGTTTGCCAGAAACAGAGAGAGAGAAAGTGCTGCACTGTTGCCTTGCCTTTTTTTTCCTCACGATCGGCCGATACCGACCTTGGGGAAACTTTGAATATTTCCAAAATTGTTATATGTCAAAACCCAACATCAAAACTGTTCTGTGTGTGGCGAGGAAGGGCAGAATGTTTAGGCTTTGTCACAAACATCAGCAAAATGATATTATACTATAATAAACACTTTGTAGATAGCAAAGAGTAATGTAGTACCTCATGCAGCCACAGAGGCAGGGTGTGAGTGTGTAGTGTACCTTATGCAGCCACAGGGGCAGGGTGTGAGTGTGTAGTGTAGTACCTCATGCAGCCACAGGGGCAGGGTGTGAGTGTGTAGTGTAGTACCTCATGCAGCCACAGAGGCAGGGTGTGAGTGTGTAGTGTAGTACCTCATGCAGCCACAGGGGCAGGGTGTGAGTGTGTAGTGTAGTACCTCATGCAGCCACAGAGGCAGGGTGTGAGTGTGTAGTGTAGTACCTTATGCAGCCACAGGGGCAGGGTGTGAGTGTGTATGTAGTACCTTATGCAGCCACAGGGGCAGGGTGTGAGTGTGTATGTAGTACCTTATGCAGCCACAGGGGCAGGGTGTGAGTGTGTAGTGTACCTTATGCAGCCACAGGGGCAGGGTGTGAGTGTGTATGTAGTACCTTATGCAGCCACAGGGGCAGGGTGTGAGTGTGTAGTGTAGTACCTCATACAGCCACAGAGACAGGGTGTGAGGGTGTAGTGTAGTACCTTATGCAGCCACAGAGGCAGGGTGTGAGGGTGTAGTGTAGTACCTTATGCAGCCACAGGGGCAGGGTGTGAGTGTGTACTGCTGCCCAACAGTACGAGTCGACATACGCGCCCTGCTTCCAGGAGAAGTTTGCCGGGGCGAAGCAGCTGATCTGTGTACCTAGGGCAGCACAATTCGGACAGTTTTCTGAAAAAGCCCATCGTTTCTATGTCAGTGGTTCTCAAACAGTTTCATGTCAAGTACCCTCAAAAATATGTGTAGTTGATTGTAAATTATGTTGTTCCAGAGACCCCCCCCCAGAAGCAAAGATTTGACTTAAAACGTTTGCTCTGAAAGAAGATATATTCAAAGATTTGCACCACATTTTCAAGACTTTTCAAAAATAGCAGACCTACAAGCTCGTAGCGCGGCACTCTGTGATTAAATGCCATTGACAATGAAGGGACATTTTTACGTCATATGTAGACGAGCAAATCAGCTAACCAATCACATGAATTCAGTTGTTCATGAGATGATGTTATGATGATGTATCTGATGAAGAGCCTTGAGTTGGTGAGAGAATAAATGAGTAAACCTCCAACTCACCCACAGACACCCACCCACCCACAGACACCTCCAACTGACCCACAGACACCCACTCACAGACACCTCCAACTCTCCCCACAGACACCCACCCACAGACACCTCCAACTCACCCACAGACACCCGCTACCCACAGACACCTCCAACTCTCCCCACAGACACCTCCAACTCACCCACAGACACCCACAGACACCTCCAACTCACCCAGACACCCACCCACCCACAGACATCTCCAACTCACCCACAGTCCACCACCCACAGACACCTCCAACTCATCCACAGACACCCACCCACCCACAGACACCTCCAACTCACCCACAGACACCTCCTGAGCAAAGGCCAGAGAGATGAGGAGCAGAGGAAGGCCCACAGCCACACACGTCACCATCATGTCCACGGCCAGCTCCGTGCGCACGTTCCGGTAGCGCTTCTGGTTGGGCTCCTTCAGCAGGAAGTCGCTGAACACGTACTCCGTGGCCACGTGGGCGATAGCCATCTCTGAGAGAACGATGTGAGCCTGCTGCTGGACTGGGCTGGGGGGGGGGGGGGGGGGGGGGGGGGGAAACGCAAGACAACATTATTTGACACTTTACAACATTTAACCTTTACTTTCATGTAACATTATGGTCCCCGTTTTCGTCAGCGCCTTTACTCTCATCCCTAAACTTCTTTGCCTTTTTTACTAGTACTCTGAAAGACATTTTTGAATAGTTCAAAGAGACGATCTACAAGCTCACAATGTGTTGATGTAGATCAGCTAGTTTGAACAATATTAATACATTTTTAGAAAAAACTAAATCAAGTTCCAAGAGTTGAAGAGGTATCTTGAAGCCCAAGGGCACGCATCCACACGGATGCGTGCACGGACACACGCACACACGATATTTTACATTTGTATCTCCACTTTTACCCTAGGAGAATGGAAGGTTAATATGTAACTGAGGTAGATTAATTATATGCTTTTGTTTTGTTTCCTTTCTCTTTTCCAAGAAAACGGGGAATCAGAGAAAGTGCAAGATGAAATTGTTGGAAGGAAATTGACTTTGTCAAATATGTTTTTATTTTATTTATATATATTTAGGACCCCCACACGGAGTTGCACCACTCTTGTATGTTATGTGTGATCATTGCAGCCTTACATCTGATTCACCACCAGTGCCATATAGTACAATTTATTTAATTTTGATAGGTTTAAACATTTTGCAGATGCTTGTCTCACGTTTAAGATTTTAATCGGACTCGCACCTCCACCACTGAAACAATTTATAGATCGAAGGGACAGTGGTGCCAGAACAACCTGGGCAACTACCAGAGGGGACTGCGAAGTTCCGAAAACAGATGTACAGTAGTGTGTTTGGTAAAACAGTCATCTCTGTTAGAGCCTCCCATCACTAGAACAGTCTCCCTACAGAAATAAGAGAGACCTCCCAACTATTTGACCTTCAAATGTAACCTTAAGAGGTGGCTTAAAGCAAACCAAATCTGTAATCACGAGTCACTTTTATTATTACTAGCTTCCTTCGTCACTGGTGTCACTTTTCACTGTAATTGTTCTGCCCCCTTTACTATGTTTACTTGTTTTTGTATTGTATGTTTTTGTACGGATAGTATACCCTTGTACCACTTTTAAGAGCCCACAGATGGAAATTAGCTTATGGCTAACTCTGGCCCATTTACATGGATTTGAAAAATGACGTGTTGAGTCTGTTGACTAATGTGCATTGTCCCTGTTAAATAAATGAATAAATACAATTTGAACTGCACCCATTCTACAAACTGGCTGATAAAGACTTATAAGTTATATGCCTTAATTAAAATACAATTTTATGCCTTTTAATTTTACCATTTCCAATAAATAACTCATCTATGTGCTATGGCTATGCTACTGTGTGGTCATCCTGATGACAGGCAGACGGCCCCATCTGCATGACGACTAGAAGCTATAATTTTGCACTCAACTCTAAATGTACATATTGTGTAACAACACATTAATTGAATGCATGAATAAATAAATATGCCTACATTGATCCATCCAACATTCTCTCTCGCTAAAATAAATCATATATTATATATGTTATACCACTTCAAACGTGTGCACATACACAATATACAATATCTATATCCTATTTATGTACTAAGGTTATAAATAAGTAAACAAAATGAAACACATTTCCACTAATTACAGTCATATTGATTGAAATTTGTAATTAACAGTAGAATGGCCACCGGTAGCCAACAGTTGAGTTCGAACGAAAGCACAAGTCAATACAAATACTGCTAAAACCAGAAAAAGCACTAAGACTTAATGTTTACATCAACAGGAGGGTCCTCCATTTTCAATTCATCCGAAGTTAGAACATTTAAAAATGTACAAATATACACTTCTATGAAGAAGAAAGGAAACCATCATAGTAAATGTCAGAAAGCCTGTCAGTGCCGCCTAGTGGCCTGACCTGGTATTGGCTGGTACTTTTCCACAGGCAGTCAAATTAGGCAGTTTAGCGTTTGGCATCAGCATGGTCAGTCAGTCCAACATGTTGAGAGCCGTGTATTGTATTTGTTTTCTCCAAGTGTATCTTCTGTGCGTTCTTTAATCACATACATCACATTGCAAATAAATCTGCTGAAGATATCCCTTCTCCGGAGCCTAATTCTTTGATCGGAATTAAGTCCATATTGTCCGCCTCAACCAGTGTTTAATTTAAGTAACCGGAGGTGTCCCCCTCAGTTACATTTGGTCCCTCGAGCCGGATTGAGTGCATCCATCAACAATATGGACAGAGCAGTTTCAGGACCACCTGACCCACAGGGTAGGCCCAGTAGAGCACATCGTTTGCCTCTTTACCTCAACGACTATGAAGTTGGTCATCAACATTCCCAGGGTCCTTCTCCAACCGCTTCTCAACGCCACCTGAGCCAAACCGGAAGCAACTCGAGGAGAACATCCAGTCGGAGTGGATCCAGCTTCAGGTCCCATTCTAGTAGGCACACTTTACTCTCTGTTGGCACGTATCCTGCTCGGGGTCTATCTGATGTTCAAACTGCCATTCTGGAGGAGGGGATAAGGCAGATGGAGGTTGATGTCCTCCGCCAGCAGCTAGATGAAGATTCACAAGCTGACCTGGAGTATCAACGGCTAGATGCACAAGCAAAGGAAGCCCAACGGTACCAGGTGGAGCAGCAGGCAGAGTTTCAGCGCCACCAGGAGGAGGCCATCCAAGCCAGAGAATATCTCACAAAACAACTGGATAGGAGCCGCCGCTTGAAGGAAGCAGAGAAGGAACTGAATGTGGCCAGACTCGTCACATCTCTTGTTACTGCTGACCCCAACGCCACAGTATCAGGCCCTTCATCAGCACCTGGTAGCGTCAGCAGCTCTCACCAGTCCACTACAGCACTCTCAGTTCACAGCCGGCATTCATTGCCCCAACATTCAATAACCACTAATCCAATGATGTCAGCTGCAGCTTCCTCTGCCCAACATCCTGTACTTCCTTCATCAGTGCTGGTAGCCACAGCCACCCAGACTACTAACACTGTTCCACAACCTGTGTCCCAGAGCCGTGACCTGCCCCCTGTTGTAGGTCATCGGCTGCCATCATGGTTTACTGCGCCTCTTCCAGACTCCCAGCTCCTGCAGCACCCCCTACTTGGGCCTCAGGGTTCTGTTGTGTCCCCAGCTGCACCTCGGCAGCCAGCACTTCAAGCTGTACCCTCTAAGCAGCAAGCATCTCAAGCCACACGTCTTCCAGCTGTCCACGGGCCACGTCCTTCTGGCCCAGCACAGATAGCATCACGTGCCATGCCACCTGCATTGTCACCACCTGTACCTGGTCCAGTGCAACAGTATTCACCGTCAACTGTAGTCAAGTCCGAAGCTGTACCAGATGCAGCAACACAGACTACAGCACAAACACCAATCGTACAACAACCACAACTCGGGGCTCCCTACCCTGGTTACAAACCACCACTCGGAGCTTCCTACTCTGGTTACCAACCACCACTCGGAGCTTCCTACCCTGGTTACCAACCATCCCCTGGAGCTTCCTACCCTGGTTATCAACCACCACCCGGAGCTGAGCTGCTAATTGCCTCGGCATATGGCATCCCAAGACCTACCTTGCCAGTGTTCCAAAGTGGCTGTGAGAGTGACTTTGCTCTATTGAAGATGGCACTGGACAGTTTGGTGAGCTGCCATAGCCATCTCAGTGAGCAGTATAAATATCAAGTGCTGCTCAACCACCTGAAACTCCCTAGTGCTCTACAGCTAGCCAAGGCGTACATGCATGAACCACGGCCATACACCGCAGCACTGCAGGCCCTTCAGGAGAAGTATGGTCAGTCAAGACAACTGGTCCAGTCTGAATTGGGTGCCATCCTCAATGCCCCAGCCCTGAAGATGGGTGATGCTACTGCCTTTGACACTTTTGCTCTCTCTGTTCAGTCCCTAGTGGGGATGTTAAAGACACTTGAAGGGCAAGGTGGCTACGAGCTCCATTGTGGTTCACACGTGGACCGTTTACTCAGCAAGATGCCTCCAGCCTATCGGGACGGCTTTGTGGAGTATTGCCTGACTCACCACATTCTACAATCGGGTACCCACAAGACCTACACTCTTTCCGACCTAGCTACCTGGTTGCAGGTCAAGTCACAAGCCAAACGCATCTCCAGTCGTGCCGCAGCTCTTTATGAGAACGACAATCCCAAGCCAGTTAAAAAAGAACAATGGTCCATTCCGCCAAAGCAAAGGCCAACCCCAGTTCTCCTTACAGCGGAAGAGAAGGCTACTACACCTAAACCTACTCCCTACTGTCCTTACTGTGACAACCAAGATCATTACCTCAACGCCTGTGAGCAATTCAAGAAGTTTGACACCAGTCAGATTGTCAAGTGGATTACAGAGGACCATAGGTGTTGGAAATGTGGTCGAGGACATGCTGTGGATACATGCAGACTGAAGCGCCCATGTCATGTCTGCAAAGAGCTACATCTTACAGTTCTGCATGACTCTATCCAGGAAACCTCCAGCTCGTCCTTAATGGTCAGCCTTCCACCCACCAAAGTATACCGGGACAGGCCTAACCACTCTCAGAGTGTCATGCTGAAAGTGGTGAAGGTGCTCCTCCACAACGGTGACCACACCATGGAAGCCCATGCTGTCCTCGATGACGGATCACAGAGGAGTATTGTTCTCCCTCAGGTTGTACAGAGACTCAATCTCACTCCCTGCCCAGAGACTCTCCCATTGCGAACCGTCCACCAGAGTGTCAAGATACTCGATGGTGCCTCCGTCTCGTTCGAGATATCCCCGCTGCTCAAGCCTACTGAGAGGTACCAAATCTCCAATGCTTTCACCGCTAATGGGTTAAGTTTTGCTGAGCACACCTATCCAGTTTCTGATCTACAGAAGCAGTACAAACATTTGAGAGGGCTCCCGTTACCCCGGGTGGATCATGCACTGCCGTTACTGCTGATTGGGTCTGACCTACCTCACCTGCTCACTCCCATCCAACCTGTATGCCAAGGACCACAAGAGGGACCTGTTGCCATCCACACACGACTTGGCTGGTCACTCCAAGGTCCGATGGGTCCCATTCAAAGCTCACATGGGGATCAACAATGTCTCCACATCACAACTGCTTCACTCCCCAGTCATCCGGTACACCCATGGCAAGTTGACACCCTGACCTCAAAGGTAGCAATCAGATCTGAGCAGGACCAGCAAGCCTACGTTCTGTCACAGATAGCGACTGTTACATCCCTCCCCTTGCTAACTTCAGGCATTACTCTCCAAGATATGCAGGAAGCTGTACTGCCCAATCTGGCAGAAGATCCCCAGCAGACTGTGTCTATTGGAGCAGTGTCTGTAGATCCTACTTCCCAGGTTCCTAACCCCAGCCTCTTCTACACCCGGAAGGAGCTTCTCCAGCATACTGAGAGGTCCCTTCACGGGGCGGCTGCCGCCAAAGTGGACCTGCCTGATTACGTTGCAACACCGAAGCTGCTGTTACAACCAGCCCAGATGGACTCATTCCCACATGAGGCCGAAGCCCTCAAGGGCAAATGTCCCATTTCCTCATCTAGCCAGCTAGGCTCCCTTACGCCAAACCTAATATTCCCCAACAATCTGGGCATGGCATGCCGAGATTCATCACTACCTCAACTGACAGAGAGACACAGCCAGGCGCTGGAAGATAGCTTCTGGTGTGCCTTCATCCGCCAGTACCTACCAGGGCTGGGCTTCACAGACTACCAAAAGAAAGGATTCCCCTGACAGCCTTTCTTAGTGATTACAAATGACATTGATAGACATTTGGGGGCGGCTGTGTCAGAAAGCCTGTCAGTGCCGCCTAGTGGCCTGACCTGGTATTGGCTGGTACTTTTCCACAGGCAGTCAAATTAGGCAGTTTAGCGTTTGGCATCAGCATGGTCAGTCAGTCCAACATGTTGAGAGCCGTGTATTGTATTTGTTTTCTCCAAGTGTATCTTCTGTGCGTTCTTTAATCACATACATCACATTGCAAATAAATCTGCTGAAGATATCCCTTCTCCGGAGCCTAATTCTTTGATCGGAATTAAGTCCATATTGTCCGCCTCAACCAGTGTTTAATTTAAGTAACCGGAGGTGTCCCCCTCAGTTACAGTAAAAGTCATAGTGTACCATTATACCATACATCCAGTTTATTTTCCTACCTGTGGCATAAATAAGACTTCTGTATCTTATCTTATAAACATACACAGAATAAAAACACTGGCTTACTTTTGCCTGCCCTGGCTGGCTCACTGGCTGTATCTGCATGTATATTTATATATGACTGTCTGTCTGTCTGCCTGCATGAATAATGATACGCCCAAACATACATAACAACACTACAGGTCTGGTCTTGCTCATTTTTATTTTTAGAAAGAAGAACGACATTGCTGTAAAGGCAGACAGACTTATACCAACACTAATAATAAAGTTAACAGAGGGGTTTCACTTTCCCTCAGGGGGGGATAGGGGGTGTTTCGTTTCAGACAGATGCCGTTTGCAAACCAGTGGTCCGGGGACCACCAGTGGGGCCTTGAGGGGGTTGGTAAACAAATGGACTCTTAAAGGTATATTCAGTGATTTCACTCAAAAAACCTTAGGTTTCGTTTTTGGCTGTGGGACCCAGCCTTTCGTCCAATCAGGATAGAGAGTCAAAAACGAAACCTAAGGTTTTTTGACCCCCAGGGGTTAACTGGGGACAGGGAGGAACTCCTTATATGGTCAGCACACTCTATAGTAGGGAGGATTATCACAACAAAACAAAAAAATAAGTGATATTTGAATTAAGTAAAATCACTGAATATACCTTTAATGTAAAATGAAACCACGTAAGGGCCAATTTGGTTTGTGATTCTACTACACTCTCAAGAGTTATAAATGTAGTGTTAAACATCTGCATTACTTAATTTAAAAGAAGATTACACATTTAGAGAATGTAGAAATAATTACTTTGATCAACGTATACGTTGACGGTTGATTCAAACAGTATTGCCTGTTATCTGTCCTATCCAACATCAAAACAGCATAATGGAATTTTGGACAAAAACTTATCCGACGACCACATATTCTTAATTCTTTTAGTTTTGGGTCTGAATCTGAGAGTCTACATGTCATCAAATGGTGGTCACGTACGTGGCTCAAATGCTGAATAAAATAATAATGGACCACCTTGGATGTGTAAAATGAATGAAAACCACTGATATAAGAAATCGCATTCACTGTTTCTGTTGGTTGTGATTTAAACAACAAAGACAACGTGTGTGTTTTCTTATTGTTTTTAAACGTACCTCTGCTAAACTGCTGCTGCTGCTGCTTCTCACGAACACATAATGAAGACTGTTCGGTTTGTCGTCATTATAATATCAGAGACTCAAGAAAATAAACACGGGAAATAAAAACGTTCCATGATCGGTCGGAAAACTAAATAATAAAAACTTCCAACTCTCAAGTTAAACTGGAACTTCTTCCGGGGTAGGTAGGATCATAGTAATCTATTAAGAGAGTAGCGACACTTTGTGTTGACTCCCCATTGTAACAATGGAATGCGGAAGTGCTAATTCTATCTCAATGGGATAGTTCCAAAGTTTGGAACTCTAGTAGCCCATAGTTGCGGCGAGATCAAAGCTTGTCGCCACTCTTACTAGATTACTCTGGGTAGGATCTCCTTCTTCTATAGGGTTTAATGGCAGTTGGCAAACCATTTAAGGAGCATTACCGCCACCCACCGGAGCGGAGTGTTAAACTCCAAAAGTATGCAGTACAAAATCAACCTTTTAAATAGGCGTCCATTCAAAAAGAATGATCCCATTCAATCAATGAATTCTTCCTCCTTTCTCCTCTGTGCATTGTTAAGTGTAGAATATAGACTATTAACATTATAGGCTTGTAGATCAGTTATTTCTGGCAAGCGACACAACAGCAGGAGCAGGGAAAATTAAACCCTGCTGATTATAAACCCAAAATCTATTTGTTGCGACCAAAGGTCACAGATTACGTCATATCTTGTGAATAAAAAAGAAAAGAAAGGTCCATATATGGGCATTCCAAGACGATGCCCTGATACAATCCCTGTTTATGCCCATATATGGAGATCCCTGATTTAATCAATATTAAGCCCATGTCAATATATGGCCATATTGTGACAGTCTCATGATAACCACGTGGTTGTCACACTTGCAAATGAACCAAGTTGGTACAATTAACACATGGATCTCCATATGTGGAGCTGACTATCATCACCTGGATCTCCATATATGAAGATCACGACATTGACCTCATCAAACCCAGGATAGCTAGATTTGACATGCTAGATCTGCATATATATATATATGGAGCCGGCCAGCAACTCTACATCTGAGCTTGCACCGACACCAGATATATAGTTTAAGTCCTGCTCCTTAACTGTGCCGTATTAAGAAGCTCTGTTATTTCAGTGCGACCTCGCCCTGTCTTACTACTGGTAATTAGATTGATGTGTTGTTTTCTAGCGGTCGGTTTTGAATGAATTTTGTTAAGTAATATGCTCAAACCGAGCTACGGGGTAAACGGAATTCGATAGGTCACCCAGTTGGATGTATCAACATTGAAACTATTACACGCACCCTTGGCGCATCCCTCGGATACTCCACCCATTATATCTCACTCACTTTACTTTCATTTTTGATATACAGCCTTTGTCCCCACACATTTCATATTTGCCATTGACATTGACATTGTCAATGAAAGGAGAAATTAGGTCAAATGTCCGCCAAATAGGCCTATGACGTAAATTTGTGGCAACACAAACATTAAATGCCACATGACAATGAAGGGAAAATTTACATCGTGTAAATCGTGTAATCACATAAATGCAGTTGTTCATAGAGTTTTATTTGTTTTGGTCATTATAACAAATCAATCAAATCAATAATTTTTTTTGCAAAAGAAACAGACCAAAAAGGTGTAGGCTGAAGCCAAAGCTTATAGTGCCTACCCTTCTAAAAAATAAATGGCTTTCATAAGTAAAATAGTACAACAAAGCAAACAGAAGGGAGAAAAAAACAACAAAAACAAACAAACATAACATAAAACTAAAACAAAGACAGACAGGACAATACAGTTAACAGGAACAACTTCCTCCCAATAAAGCAGGCCTGGATGATGCTCACTTGTCCTTTGTTTTCAAACACATGCACAGCCACCTTTGTGTTCACTCTGTGCATGGAGATGTTTGCCAATGCGTCTTTTGATCTTGTATCAATGTAAATTATCCCCAATGATGTGGATTATCTTTTGTATTGGTGTTTTGATTCATATTGTGAACTTTCTAGATATATGGCTAAATATTATTTGAATAATATGCAATGTATAAATATGAACTAAAGGCCATACTTTATAATTTAATGTTTATATAGAAATATACTATAACTATTTTATTTCCTGTTTATTTATAGAACCATCAAGGCAATCATCTGAATGTCAACCTTCATCCTACAAAATAAAACTGGATAATACAAAATCCTGCTTCCTGGTGGTTTGTGGCTCCAGTTGAACTTTATAACCTAACAATATCAATGTTCTATATGTTTCTACTATTTTTGATCTATACAATTTTTTTAATGTATTTATTGTACTACAGTTTTTTAGTTCATCATCTAATCCCTCTGACCGATATGCACCTCTCTCTGATGTTTGTTCTAGCCTCTTAGACTGTAGCGGCTCTCTCTAGGCCAGAACAGCTCTTGGATACAGCTCGGGAGCAGGTGATTTTGTGCCTTATACATTGTTATTGCGGTGTTTAGATCTACTATATCTTTGAGTTTTAGGGTGTTTAATTGAATGAATAATAGGTTGGTTGGTGCGTAATAATCAGATTGGGTGACAATTCTTATGGCTTTTTTTTTTAAGTAGGAATATTGGCTGGATGGTTGTTTTGTAGTTGTTCCCCCATACCTCCACACAGTAGTTGATGTATGGGAGTACGAGGGAGCAATACAGCATATATAATGAGTTCTGGTTTAGCTTTATACATTATAGCAATGGTTTTGGATAATTATGTCCTTAGATTATTTATATGCAGTTTCCAATTAAGTTTACTGTCAATAATTATACCTAAGAATTTATTCTCAAACACGCGTTCAATTTCTACTTTGTTTATCATGATTTTAGCCTCTCTGTTAATTGATCTATTACTGAAAATCATGAATTTAGTTTTATTTAAATTTAGTGATAGTTTATTAATGTCGAACCATTTCTTTAATATTGTAAGCTCATTTTGAACTGTATCCAAGAGCTGATCTAGGTGTTTTCCTGAGCAGCACAGACTAGTGTCGTCAGCAAACAAGACACAGCTCATTTGTTCCAACTTCCAATACATCGCAGACGTCATTTATGTACATAATAAATAGCTTTGGACCCAATACAGAGCCCTGTGGGACTCCATATGTGATTCCTTGCTCTTCAGAATCTACACCATTCATGTGTACAAATTGTGTTCTGTCTCCAAGGTAGCTCCTTAACCATGACATGATGACCCTCACTTTTTATTTTTTTAAATATCCAATCAGAAGGATAAGTCAAGTCCGCTGCCTTGTCAACAATTATAGGCTAACTGATTCAAAGATGGCCGACAGGGTGCATAACCCTTTTTTATTAGCCCCTATCTACTGTTCTGCCATCAGTGACTGATGACATCCCTGAAACTCACCTTAGCGTGTCATCATGGTGAGATGTTTAAGTGGCTACATACACATACACACCTGTGTTAAGTGAGCACTTATCATGGTACATCATCATGAATCATCTCATACTGGCCAATCAGAATGCCTGTTGCCATATTTGGCTGACATTTTACCTAATTTCTCCTTTCATTGTCAATGGCAAATATTGAGACGTGTGGGGTCAATAGCGCCTCTCAAAACAAATCACACTTGTAAAGTGAGGGGCGCTCTTATCATCATACATTATCACATTCCATGCTCAGCCAATCAAATCATCACATTCCGTGTAAGGTGTGCATGGGAGGCCCTCAAAAATCACACTTGTGTGAAGTGGTGCATGCAGTCACTCCAAGTTACAGCAATGTCTGTGCCTGTCTGTGCCTATGTCTGAGTACCAACAGGTGACAAAGTGGCGCTATTGAGCATCACACTGTACACAGCAGCTTGATGGGAAGCTGAGTTCTTAACAGCCATTACAGTACGTGATTTCGGGTGCGACAGTACAGTACAGTGCAGTACAGTAGGAACCCCCTGCGGACCCCCACCCGGTAACTCTGTCATTTCTCGACTGTTTCGGACCCGGGGCGGCTCGCCTGGAACTGGGCTGGCCCCCTGGTCACGTTCCTGGGGGTCTGGATGTTCCGGGACCGCCACACAGAGTTGCACCACTCTGTTCACATGGGTGTGATTTTTACCTCTATGCTAGCTTCCCTCAAAAGTAGAACAGCAGTCGTTAGGAAGCAGAACTGTTTTGACCTGAAAGCACCTGCGCAAATGGGCCTCAGTAGGCATGCATGGCTGTGCTGGTGAGAGGTTACGTCGGACAACAACCCCTTTATAACACAGCGCGATGGTCGCACGTGAACAAAAACTCTGACGTTCCGAGGCCCTGAGTTTTAGAGGAACGTTATCGGAGAGAAATGGCTTCTCTGTCCCTACGGGAGAAGCAGACGGCCGCCCTCAGGCGCATGCTGAACTTCAACTCGCCTCTTCCGAGGACCTCGCTGGCCGAGCCCGCATGGAAGGTGCTGGTCTACGATCGCTTCGGACAGGACATCATCTCGCCCCTGCTGTCCGTCCGGGAGCTCCGAGATGCGGGCGTCACGCTGCACCTCCCGCTCCACTCGGACAAGGAGCCCATCGGCGACGTCCCGGCCGTCTACTTCGTCATGCCCACGGAGGAGAACGTGCGGAGGATCTGCGGGGACGTGCGCGAGCGGCTGTACGCGTCCTACCACCTCAACTTCATCTCGGCCATCAGCCGCGGCAAGCTGGAGGACATCGCCGGAGCCGCCGTGGCCACGAACGCTGTGGACCGGATCGCCAAGGTGTACGACCAGTACCTGAACTTCGTCGCTCTGGAGGACGACATGTTCGTCCTCGCTCCGCAGAGCAGGGAGCTTGTGTCGTACCGCGCCATCAACAGGACGGACCTGGAGGACAACGAGATGGAGACCGCCGTCGAGTCAATCGCGGACACCGTCGTGGACGGTCTGTTCTGCTTCTTCGTCACCCTGGGCGCCGTTCCCGTCATCCGCTGCCCCCGCGGGAACGCAGCGGAGATGGTGGCCGCGAAGCTCGACAAGAAGCTGCGCGAGAACCTCCGTGACGCCAGGAACAGGCTGTTCACGGGAGGAGGAGGAGATGTCGGCGGGACGGCGGCGGCCGGCGGCGCCGTCCCGGGACAGTTCAGCTTCCACAGACCCCTGCTCGTCCTGGCCGACAGGAACCTGGATTTGGCCACGCCCCTCCACCACACCTGGACCTATCAGGCGATGATCCACGACGTGCTGGACCTTCACCTGAACAGGGTGACCATAGAGACGGAGGAGGAGGGGGCGGGGTCAGAGGACAGACCGAAGACGAGCAACAACAACAAGAGGAGTAGGAAGACGTTTGAGCTCTGCGCGGCGACGGACAAGATCTGGCAGAATCACAGAGGGAGTCCGTTTCCCGAGTTGGCCGAGTCGGTGCAGACGGAGCTGGAGTCGTTCAGGGCTCAGGGCGACAAAGTCAAAAGACTCAAGAGCGCCATGGGTCTGGAGGAGGGGGGCGAAGGGAGCGAGGGAGGCGAGGGGGGAGTCCTCGCGTCCTCCGACAGCACGGCAGTACTCACCTCCGCCATGGGCTCCCTCCCGGAACTCCTGGAGAAGAAGCGACTCATCGAGCTCCACACCAACGTGTCCACGGCGCTGTACGACCACGTCAGGAGGCGCAAGCTGGACGTGTACTTTGAGTACGAGCAGAAGCTGATGAGCAGGTCCACGCTGGACAGACCGCTGCTGCACGTCATCACCGACCCGGACGCCGGGACGCCCGAGGACAAGATGAGGCTGTTCCTCATCTACTACATCACGTCCTCCTCCTCCGAGTCCGACCTGGAGCAGTACGAGGAGGCGCTGCGGGACGCGGGCTGCGACCTGTCGCCTCTCCACTACGTCAGACGGTGGAAGGCCTTCGAAAAGGACGAGACACGCGTCTCTGCCGGTGGCGGCGGCGGAGTCAACAAACCCATGGGGTTGTTTTCCAGGGTGATGAACTCGGGCTCGCAGCTCGTGATGGAGGGCGTACGGAACCTGGTCCTCGGGCAGCAGAACATGCCGCTCACGCGAACCCTGGACAGCCTGATAGAGATGAAGTCGCATCCCGACACCGACGACTACCGCTACTTTGACCCCAAGATGCTGAGAGACAGCGAGAGCTCCGCCATACCCAGGTACAAGGGTCCGTTTCAGGAGGCTGTCGTGTTCGTCGTCGGAGGAGGAAACTACGTGGAGTACCAGAACCTGGTGGACTACGCAAAGTCCAAACAGGGTAAGAAGGTGCTGTACGGCTGCAGTGAACTGTTCAACGCGGCCGAGTTCCTCAAACAGCTGTCGCAGCTCGGCCAAAAGTAAAGGAATACCGGAGAACTCGCCGGTTTACCAACTCGTCCATGGAGATAAACAAGTTTCATTGTCTTCATCGTTATACTAGCCTTATTATGTCAAACCCACAGATGTTATTCATTTCCAAAGTGATCCAATTATTTTGTGCAATGAAATCGTTAGCTAGATAATGATAAAAAGGTGAGTATGTTAATACCAATGATATTTCAGGATATTGTTTACTAATTAATGACATTGTTTCGGTAGGCCTACTTTAGTGTTTAAACTTTAGCATTCCTACGCTTCATCTAGTGTAAACTCCTCTCCTCTCTCTCTCTCTCTCTCTCTCTCTCTCTCTCTCAATTCAATGCAATTTTAATAAAGGTGAAGTAAAACAGAAATGCACAAAACCACGGTTAGACGGAAAACTGGCGAGTTCTACGGTTACCAAGTAAAGTAGTGTCGGAATTCACCTTTAGCAAAGGCCCGCCCTCTCCAACTTAGACCCTCCCACTTGGACACTTTCCAGCCGGGCTCATTCATTCCAATGTAAATATGGATTTTATTTTACACATTAAATACTGGTTCATTTTTGGAACCAGACCTTCAAAATCTCTCCCAAATCCGTCAACAAGGCCTGCCATATGCACTGGTATATAATAATATGTGCGTGGCATTTATTTTTTTAAACAATGCTTTATCATATAGGAAAACTATTGGTAGAGAGGTTTGTCTAACCCATGTTATGCTTAGCTGTGATTGGACCATAGCAGTTTGGGGAGCCGGGGAGGGGACTATGACGTCAGGTCAGGATATTGCCGCATTTTGTGAGAAAACAAACAAACATCACACCTGTGTGAAGTGAGCAGCGCTCACTTCATCATACTGTAGGCCTACATCATCTCATCCCAGCCAATCACAATTTTGTCTTCATGTTTTCATGTTTGTGTTTACACACACCCGGAAAGCTGGGCTTGAAAGGGGCTGGCGCCCCTCAAAAACAACGGCACGGTTTGGCCTGGCGTGCCCACAGATAACTCAAAATAGTGGGTGATCTAAAGGTCAGAGGTCAAAAGTCGGAACACGAAAGTTGTTCGGCATGACGAGACGCACATGTAGGAGCCATTATGATGGTGGTGTATTATGTTGGCAATTTTATTTTTCAAGGGCGCCAGCCCCTTCTATATTCAGCGATTAGTGTAGATGTCCGTCCTACACGAACATTAAATTCCCATTGACAATAAATGGACAATTTTACGTCATAGTGTCTGAGCAAATCGGCTTGGTGTCTATTTTTGTCCTATACACAAACATTAAAATTCCCATTCAATGGGAATGGAGAATTTTACGTCACAGCATCTGAGCAAATAGGCATAGTGTCTTGTGTCTATTTTACGTCATGATGAAGTGGCCAGTTAAGACACATGCGTGGCCAGTTAAGACACATGACACAACATGCATGGCCGGTCAAGACACATGTGTTTGGCCGGGTTAAGACGCATGGCCGGTTCATGCGTGGCCGTTTACGACTTGAGTCTTAAGTTGAAGATATTATTTATTTTTGTTTGTTTGTTTATTAGTTTCTTCCCGGTTGTCCCAGATATCCCAATGGTCAGCACGTCCCTGATGAACATCCCAGAAACTGTAATGTTTCATGTATCAATACATGTAGAGTAATGAATAATGAATGAATAAATGGCAGAAGAATTGTCATAAAACTGTAATAATATCCATTGGCTCATAAAAGCTTCATTTTTAAACTTAAAAACAAAATACATTTTCATTAGACATTGGTCCAAAGATGCAACGTGCCAATGAATGTACATTTTTAATCAGTAAAGTAAAATAATGTATTAGACATGTTGCTCATGTAAATGATTTTTAACGAAAAAATACTCTTCCTCTCGAAGAAAAAGTTGGACGAAAAAAACAAAATTCAACTTTTGACATATTTAAAACAAATGACATCCAGCATCACACCAATGAGAGCACTTCCCCCATAGTCGCCATATACCCTACAGCAGTGATTCCCAAAGTGGGGTCCGGGGACCCCCAGGGGTAGTTTAGGGAGTTCCAGGGGGGACCCAGCTAAATTATCAAATGGACCCTTATGGGGCTGTAACTCGGAGAGTGTAAAATGGAAACAATCCATTTGGTTCCATTTGTCCGCTCTGAGTTAAATTAGCATTGATTTCACAATATAAATTGGGGGTCTCAGAGATAGAAATGCTATTTAATGGCTAATGCATGTCAAACTGAGGGTCCTTGAAATTAAACAGGTTGAAAATCACTGCCAGAGCCATACAAATCTTCTCTTATTGGGGTCCCTCGCATATGTTTTCAAATGGAGGTCCACGGGGCTATTTAGTGTCAATTTGGGGGTCCTTGACATGAAAAAGTTTGAGAACCACTGCCCCACAGGGCTTTCAGAAAACTGTGTCCTTAAGAAATAGAGAGGACCCCGCCACACTACAAATGAAAAACGGAGAGGAATTTAATGCGCTTAACGTGTATTTAAGGGTTTAATGTTCAGGGTTTAGAGTCCCCCGTCCATCCATATATAGGTCCTCCTGTGCACTTTTAATTCCGTGCACCCCGTCTGGCTCTTTGTCCCTTCACACCATCTGCTGCATGGCCTGTGATTATTGACGGCTTTAGATTAGATTTTGGGGCAGCAGCAGCATTGGCCATGCAGCTCAGTTTCGGCATGCATGGTCCCTTTCCCCTATAATGGCTATATATCATGCCTTCCCTTATCCCTTGTATATGACCTCTTTTTAAAAACCTTATAAAATTATAATTTTAGTTCATAGGGATAAGGGATGGCGTGAGATAGGGCCCATATAGTGACAATTATATTTTTGCAATTTTCATAATGTTGCTGATGTCTGTCTGAGGTGGGTGGGTCTTGCAGTTCCTTCATGATGCTCAGGGACATCATAGAAGGTAGGCTACTGTAGGTTTGTTTCCCTGCCCACATCCCTGATTTTTCCTACAGGCAGGTGTTCGGGTGAATAGTGTGATATAGAGAAAAATCCAATACACCCACAATGGAAATATCTTTTTTTTTAGGAATATTTAAAAAATAATATGCACTCTTTTCACCAATATTGGAAAATAAAAATACCTCAAAACTATATATATATATATATATATATATATATATATATATATATATATATATATATAAACAACTGGGGAACAGTTACATTTCATTCACTGGCAAGATTAGAATTAAGATGGCACAATGAGAGAATATGACTATCACTTTCTGCATCCCTGCATGTTTGCCATTTCGCCAGAATTCTGTAGCCTCTAAATCTCATCTCTAGGGGTCCCTGATCAGATTATTTCAAACGGGGGTCGGCTCACTGCTGCCTTAATTAATTCCTTTAGCCTACAATAAAAATATATATAGGCCTAGACGACTGGATAATACAGATGTGTTTATTCTGCCAATAAAGTAAAGTGTCAAATAAAAAATATTCAATAAAACTGCTCTGTGACAGTGGCTATAATAAAAAAGAGACATTCTTGTTTTCAGCTGAATCAAATCGACTAATCTAAGTAGGCTACAGATACTAAAGAAAGTAAAATAATCATCACAGACTTAAAATAGCCGATCTACTACAAGCCTACAACGCGCAGTGGTCGATCGGCTCGCCTATTTTTCGGGATCAGATTTATTTGGGCATTAAAAAGAAAGGGTGCGTGTTTGGCCGGTGACGTCAGCCGTCCCAACGCGAGTCACCCCGACCCCGTTTAGTTTTAGGAGGAGGAGGAGGAGGAGTGTCTGTGTGTCGATCTGACTGAAATCAAACGGTACTAGGATTGTGTTACTTTGTTTCAACCGCCGGGACCGGACCGGGGACGGCAACAATGTAGCAATAACTCCTTGATTATACCGTCCAGCGGTTAATTGTCCTTTGATCAGTAATTGATAATTACTAATAATAATGTCCTCTGAAAAAATCGGACGACAATAATGACGATGATGATGATGCTTCGAAGACCGATCGCGTTGAAGAGGATCGAGGACGATGATGATTACGATTATGATGGGAATAACGTGGAGGACTCTGGCGCTGAAACTGCAGAGTGAGTTATTTAAAAGTTTATTTTCAGTCTTATGTCTTTCTTATATATTATTTTAGCATGCATGCTAACAAAGGCTGCTGCTGATCCTGTCGGTCGCTTTGCTGGACTTTATTTTCAGACTAAACTGTTGCTGCTTCTTCTTGCTTCAATAGTTTTTTTTAATTGTGAGGCTTTCATAATGTGTCTTATTGTTTCAGTGTCCATTGTTCCAGGTTATTTTTGGGCCGTTTTCTAAGCTAACAACAAGGATACAGTGAGTGTTGTCATGGTGATCTGGCTGCCTGGTCACCCAAACGGGACATGTTACTACTTTCCAAGTCCACCACCAACCAGTAGTTGCCAGATTCAGATTGTGTGGGAGAAATAAGCAAACAGGTTTGATTGATTGATTGAAGTATAACAGTTTGCAGAATGGGTACATTTCATTTCACATGAAAGCACAACTCTATACAAAAACTGTTACTGTGGACGACACACTGATATTACATTACACTTGTTTACAACAGGGTCCACCTTTTTGAGTGGTGCATAGACAGCTATGTGTGTGGCTGTGTCCCTGGGTCTGTTTGTCCCTGTGTCCCTGGCTGGGTCTGTCTGCCAGTCTGTCCCTGCGCCCCTGCCTGGCTGGGTATGTCTGTCCCTGTGTGTCCCTGGCTGGGTCTGTCTGTCTGTCCCCGTGTCCCTGGCTGGGTCTGTCTGTCTGTCCCTGTGTCACTGGCTGGGTCTGTCTGTCTGTCTGTCCCTGTGTCACTGGCTGGGTCTGTCTGTCTGTCCCGGTGTCCCTGCCTGGCTCGGTCTGTCTGTCTGTCCCTGTGTGTCCCTGGCTGGGTCAGTCTGTCCCTGTGTGTCCCTGGCTGGGTCTGTCTGTCCCTGTGTCCCTGGCTGGGTCTAGTCTGTCCCTGGCTGGGTCTAGTAGTCTGTCCCTGTGTCCCTCGCTGTGTCCGGGCACGAACATAGCGTTTGTTCACCACAGGTGTCACTGTTGCACAGCCTAACACACAGACACACACAGGCCAGGGAGGAAGACTTGTACAGCACAGCACAGCATCTAAATGTTCTGATTTTTCAATTCATCAGAACATATAGAGACATACAAATATACACTTCTATATAATAAACAAGAAATCATGTAAGGAGGTAAAAAGGGAAAAGAAACATATAGTAAGGGGGAAAAGGGGATTTAGATTTGACTGGGGACAGTTTTGAATTGCAGCCGTCCGTAGGGGCCCTTTGCATGTCAAATGGCTGTTGGTAGGGCGTTCCACATTTTGGTGGCATAGGAGCGAAAGAAATTTAGTCCCTTAATTGTTTGTGCCGAATCTGGGTTGCACATTGTTTGTTGAACTCCCTATGGTGTTGTGGGTGTGGACTTCATTGACATTTTTTGTATTCAGACAGCCAGCAATGGATAAAACGCTCCCAAAAAAAAGTCATCTAGGGGCCGCAATCTGCGTTCTATCTACTTCCTGATTGGTTAGTCATTTCGACTGTTTTTTTTCCTTCTTTTTTCGACCAATGACAAAGCTTCTAGGAACATCTTTGAATGCAGATTGTAGCCCCTACCTAGATGTGTCACAGAGAATATATATATATTTTTTTAGAGCGTTCACATTGCAGCGATCCGTAACCAAGTACACTTCAATCGGTCCCTATAGACTACCTCCAGTGGTCCCGGGAACGGTTGGGGTGATCCACTCCCGGGAACGGTACGCAGCATTCACACTAACCACAACATCTGCCAAGTGGTCCCGAGTGCGCATCCGGGACCATATAGTGCGAACTGCGAATCTGCCCTAAAAACACCCACAGTTCTTACATGGCAGATTACACAATAAAATACACCATTGGGAGAGCGGACATGGACCTATACTTGAAGAGCTGAGATTATCTTCAAGTTCTACTCCAGGCTCTAGAAACAAACTGTGCCGTCTACACTTTAGAAACAAGACCAAAAAAATGAAACCCACAACTACCAATATATGCAAGTGACTTTACAGAAAAAACAAATATAATAAGCGGACCTTCATGGCAACCCTGACCACCACAAGACGGGAGACAGTTAATTGTGTTTTCTTTTTAAAAACTGTATCTGTCTGAATTAGAGCTGTTAATATATTTGTGATTCATTAATGTCATTTTCCTGTATTTTAATTGTATTATTTTTTATTGTCGTTTTAGATCTGATTGCAGTAAGATGTCATCACCAACCAGTAAGTTTATGTCTCTTCTTCTAATCTATAAAGTATGTATAAATTAGTCTTTAGTCATACTGGTGTTCTCTCTTTATAAAGTGACGTGCCCACACCGTGCACCCGATATTATAAAGTTATACTGCTGAAACGATTTGGAGTCGTGCTCGCACCCTCGATTTAAATAACAGTGCCAGGCCTGTGCGTGTGTCCGATAGACGAGGCGGCCAGGCGCAGGCAGCAGCAGCAGCAGCAGACGATGACCACGATGATGATGATGATGAACATGCACCTGCTGGCCAACCCTGGAGACTCCCTCCTCCTGCAGCAGACTCTGGACGGCCTGCTGCGCTGGCTCTGCCCCAGCCTGCGCATCTTCCACGTGTCCGAGAGGGCGGCCCCGCTGCGCGCTGCTGCGTCGTCGTCATCGTCATACGCACGCACGTCGTCGTCATCATCAACGCGCCTCTGTCCCGCCACAGGTGAGCTGTCGTGGGATATATATCGTGGGATATATTCTTTTTTAAATATTAAAATAAATAAAATCTTATTCGCAACGCTAGGTGGCGGCAAAGTGTAGCTAACCTTTGCCTGCGATGCGAGACCAAAATCACAAATGACATCCGAACTTTGGATGGATGTCTATTACCATGGACAGCGAGCGTATTTCCAGAGTTATAAGCATTTAACCCATTCTGGGCGAGAACCCCTTTTGGTGTTCTAAGCATTATGATACGCTTTAGCTGTTGAAAAATAGCAGATCTACAAGTTCATAGCGCAGCATTGTAGGTCTGCTATTTTTGAAAAATCGTGAAACGTTTTTAACTCGTATCTTTGCTTCTGGGGGGTTCCAGGGGGAACAACATTTTTTCAGATGGAGGTCAGCGGCCAATTACATATATTTTTTGGGGTCCTTTGAGAACCACAGACATAGAAACATGAGGTCTTTCAGAAAACTGTCAGGATTTAGAAGACATTTTGTAGAATCGTCCTCAGGTCTAAATGGGTTAAGCAAAGCATTGCCTCCTCCAGGCTACCCCTCCCTGGCCGTCACCTTCTTCCTGCACGAGGCGTACGGCGAGCAGAGGATCCTGCGGGTGCTCGACTTCCTCCAGAGACCGCCATGGCAGTACCACCACACAGAGAGCGGTGGCGCTATATCAGGTAAGACCCTGGCAGTACCACCACACAGAGAGTGGTGGCGCTGATTTTGTCGACTATTTTGACGGGCCTTGATGCCGTCGTAATGACTGTTTTTACACTTGCTGAAAATAGCCGATCTACAAGCTCACAATGTGTTGCAGCGTAGCAAGTGTAAATTACACTGGATCTCTTGTCCACTAGTCCCTTCCTAGCATTTCAGTCTAGTTGAGGAAATTGTCAATACATTTAGTCTTAGGGTTAGTAGTCATAGCTTAGTTTATTCAGTTTCCATTTAGGTTATCTTCAGTGAAAAAAGGTAGTCGACTCAACGGACATTTTTCGTCTTAAGTTTTAGTCGACAACGAAAACAACACAGAAACTCAACTCAAACCCAACCCCCTTTTAGGAACAGGAGGGGGCGTGGTCCACATCTCGTCGTCGTGCTCCCCTGCCGACGCCCTGCTCCGCCCGTACCTCCTGCCCAGCCGGGACTTCTACCGGCTGGGCGGCGTGGGCATGCCGCTGTGGGCCGTGAGGCCCGTGCACTGCGGCGGGGAGGTGCTGCGCGTCACGCTGCACAGCGCGCACGACAACTACCGCGATGCCGTGAGGCTCTACGAGACCGTGCTGCAGCGCAGGGCCCAGGAGGGGAAGGCGGGCTTCTGTTGGTTCACCCTGCACACGGGTACGTCACTTTTCTGTTTTGGTTCACCCTGTTACTGTTTCTATGATTGGTTCACGTTGCACACTGGTACAGTTTCTGATTGGTTCACGCTGCACACGGGTACTGTCAGGAACGTCAGGTTACGTTTTAAGCAGCATACCCTACCTGTGTCAAGACTTAAAAAAAAAAAAGTTTTTAGTAAAAAAAAAAAAAAGTTTTCCAGCGTTGACTCCCATTGTAACAATGGAATGCGGAAGTGCTCATTCTATCTCAATGGGATAGTTCCAATGTTTGGAACTGTAGAGGCATCCGCTGTGCGGCGAGATCAAAGTGTGTCGCCACTTCTCTTACTAGATTACTCTGGGTTTCTGTAGCCTGGTATATAGCACCGATTCGCTGCGTTCCATCCATCCATCTTCAACCCTCTCCAGAGCAACATTAGTAACTTCCTCCAAGGCCGCAGTGAGTCGATGTGATCCCTCCATCTGCGCCTTGGTCTGCCCCGGGGTTTCCTCCCAGTGGATGGATGGATGAATAGTTAAATTACATTACTTTTAAGTTAATTTTCAAGAACCTGTACATGCCTGTGTGTTCTGCCTGAGCGTTAAGTTATGTATTTATTACATTATTTTATGATTTTATTGCCTGTCGTGTTTCTTGTATGTTTACCCAGTATATTTGTCTATGGACCTGACTGAGTCTACTAACTAGAAAAAGTGCCCTTCCGGGCACAGGTCTCCACCAGGTTATCCACAGATCCGTGCAGTTAGAGGTAAAAACACTTTTTGGCCAGTTATAGCGCCACCTTGAGGCTGAGTTGAAATTGTTCATGTGGCATTTCGTCCTCGGCCTAGTGGGAATGTGGGTGCACAATTTCACGGAAATCACGCGATGTGCTCATGATTTGCAGCATTTTGTTTGAAACTGAGCACTCCTGTGAACTTTGGAAGCCAATCTTAACCAATCAGGATGGAGTCTGATAAATGTGAAAGACCCGTTTCGTTGAATGGCTCTAGAGAGACTGTGTACCAATTTGCGTGATGTTTGGACAAAATGTGTAGGTGTACTGTGCAAAAACTTGTTTTGCACAAAGCGGCCTCCTGGTGGCGCTATAACAGGCCGTTCTGGAAAGTTTGGGGCAGAGGTTGATCGTTGGCATCCAGGGAGTGTGTGTGCAAAATATGGCATCGACCGGGTTAACGGTGGCCGAGATTAGCTGTTCACGGACACACGGACGGACGGACGGACGGACGGACGGACGGACACACAAACGGACGGACGGAGTGCAAAACATACTCTCCCCACATGCCTTCGGCCTGGTGGAGACAATAAAGTTTGAATATAGTGAAATATAGGATGAGAAGTCTGCACAATTAGAGAATGTAGAAGGGGTGCAGTACTTAGTTTAGACAGTTTTTGGTTTAGACTAGTCATTGGTTAGATCAGTCATTAGTCCTACAACTACAACCTATCTCAAACCCTCACCCTAAACCTAACCTCCCACGGGGCCCCATGTAGAAGAACTGTTATGCAAGAACGTATGCCTGTTGTCTCTCCTAATGGTACCAACATCAATACAGCATGGAGATGTGGACATATTCTTTAGTTTTGGGTCTGAGAGGCTGTCATCAAATGGTGGTCCGTGGCTCAAATGCAGAATAAAATAATGGACTTTGGTCATTGATGTGAAAAGGGTTGAAAACCACCGCAAACCACTGCTTTAACCCATGCATAACTGTCTAACTATTGCTGGTGTGTCTTGGCGTTCACACAGAACCAGGCCTGTCCTTGTAGCTAGCCGTTAGCTAACTGTAGCTGTGTGTCTTGGTGCTATCATCACAGAGCCAGCTGGTCTGTCCTTGCAGCTAGCCGTTAGCTAACTGTAGATGTGTGTCTTGGTGCTATCATCACAGAACCATGCCAGTCCTCGTAGCTAGCCGTTAGCTAACTGTAGCTGTGTGTCTTGGTGTTCACAGAGCCAGGCCTGTCCTTGCAGCTAGCCGTTAAGCGCCTGTCCCCGGGGGTGGAGGTGGAGCCATGCAGCTCGGCGGTGCTCCAGTTTCGGGTGGAGGAGATGGGACAGCTGGTTCCTCTGCTGCCCAACCCCTGCTCGCCCATCAGTGCCTCCCGCTGGCAGACCGAGGACCTCGACGGAAACAAGATCCTCTTCCAGGTATTGTTGGGCGGTTCCTAAAACCCATTAAGCACATGTATCTCCGCTGTCTGTCCGGCAGAAACCTTGTATCTTATCTCCAGATTTTACTTTTTCTTTTAGTTTTTTTTCTCGTAAATGTCCCACAAAAGACACAGATCCGCAAGCTCCAAACATACTGCATGGGCTTGAGCTTGTAGGTCATATTGTTCATGAATTTGACTCCTGAAAAGTAAGTGTTGGACTTGAGGGCTTGCACCTGACAAAATGATTATACGTCTTCTCACGACAATTGCCAGGTTATTTGCAATTATTGTCGTTTTTAAATTGTAATATTTATCAAAGTTAAATAAATATCAAACATATCGGATCAGTCTACATAAGAGTAAATGCTTGTATTTCATTCAGTCCGAACAGAAGCAGGGATAAGACAATAGCTGCACCGGCCATGAAAGACTCAAAGACTAGTCCCCACCACCTACCCACAGCAAATCCACTCCTGCAGTAGGCCCTACATGTAAAACCCTGACTTTACAGACACTGAAATGATGCACGTGCAGAGCCTGGGAGCGTACACTGTACAGTAGCCTACAGCCACATGTGCACATACGTTTGCAGTTTGAACGAAGAGAAATTATGGGGGGGGGGGCTTCTCACATTTTGTACACACACACAGTAACCCTGTATTTGACTGAGCGATGTTGTTGAGTCTCGTCATAATGGTATGTTTTTAACACACAACACCAGTGACTCAAATCAAAGGCCTGTGGTTGTACACAGCGTTGCTCTGTGTTTTCTGGGAGTTTGTTGTGGGTAGAGCGTGCATGGCTTTCTTTCATAGCCCCGACCCCCCCATGCCAGATCTTTGTGGCTTGACCTCGAATTAGGAGAACCCAAGAAAGGGCTTCAGAGAGCATCGTCAGAGCTCTCGCCGAAACACGTAAAGCGTTCCTTTTTGGTGTGTGCCAATAAAGTAATGGAAATGTACTTTGTCTGCCATGTATTTAACATTTTTGGATGTGCTACCTTTTGGGATTTTTTTATTTTTTTATATGGGTCCATTTGGTTACAAACTATCATTTAGCTGGGGACGCACCTGGAACTCCCTCAAGGACCCCTGGGGGTCCCCGGACCCCACTTTGGGGACCACTGTGCTGGGGACGATGTGGCTTCTTTGGCCCGGGGAGGGGAGAGAGAGCCTCTCTCTCTCTCTCTCTCTCTCTCTCTGCTGCTCTGTGATTATCTCCCAGCATACTGTACATACAGTACACAGTCCGCTGGGCCTCAACCGTTGTCTCGTATAAAACATCTGGATTGGAAAGAAAAGGTTGTCATTTTGTTTTCTTCGTACTTGTCCCTCTTGAAATCTCTGCTTTGTGGTTTGGGGGAAATATGGGTGTGAAAGAAAACGTTCAGAGCCAGCAATGTGAAGTTCAGTGTCTTATTTTATGAGGGGCGTAATTCAGCTATTAGTGTAGATTTTCATCTTACACAAACATTAAACTCCCATTGACAATGGATGGAGAGTTTACGTCATAGTGTGGACGAGCAAATCGGCATGTTACGTCATGATGATGTACTTATCTACATGAGGGCCCTTCACTTCAAGTTCACACGGGTGTGATTTTTTTTGTTTATTTTCCCCCATTCATTCAGAATGAAAACGCTGATACTAACACACGGACGGCTGTGGCTCAGGAGGTAGAGCAGGTCTTCCAATGACCTGTGGGTCGGCGGTTCGAATCCCGGCTCCTCCTGTCCACATGTCAAAGTGTCCTTGGGCAAGACACTGGATTAATTTCACGTCTAAAACGCAGACTAACCACTTATCTACAACACAATTTAATTCTAGATAATTTCTAGGAAATGGTCGATCAAGACACACCTTGTGAGCTTGTACTAGATCAGTACATTTGGAAATCGTTCGATATTTGTATTTTTTCCCCCCTGCCTACGTCATGATCATGATCAAATTGGGATATGCCAGGGTTACAGTGGTTATAAGTCCATGTTTTGAGGGTTAGCAAACTTCTTCTACATTCTCTAATTGTGTAGACTTCTCGTAAATTAAGTAATGCAGATGTTTAACAATAATTTATCTCTTGAGAGCATACAAAACAATGAAACCAAAACCATTTGGGTTTAAGATGATCCTTTTGAAACTTCTCAAAGGAATTTTCAAGTCCGATTTTAGTCCGATTTTGGCCCCTGGACGACCAGTCCAGGGGCCAAAGAAAGCAAGACACTTTTTACCCCCCCTCAGTTCTGAAGGCTGGCACTACACACACTTAGGCACTTGATCTGAGGTTTATACAATTTTCCAAATCAAATTTGGAGGAAATGTAAGGCTTATGGAGGCTTAAGCCGAAATTGACCTGCTGAAATGTGTGACAATCATGTAGACAATCACATAATGTCAGTGTCTGAATGTTTATTCATTAAGCAGAGTTCAACCTAGCGGTATTCAGGCCAAGTATTTAAAGACCTCCATGTAAGTTGCGTGAAGATGGTAACCTGTTTCAGCAGGTCACCAATTTCACCATAATTTTGCCATGCTGGAGTGACTGAGTGTGAGTGAGCGAGTGGCAGAGATTTGGGGTATTGGAATTTGGGCTTTATGTAATGTCCTATAAATAGAAAGCGTTACTTTGGCCAATGTCATGTACTGAGAAGTCGCCTGCTTTAAATTCTGAACGGAAACCCCTTTTGGTGTTGTAAACATTATGTTATACTTTAGCTATTGAAAAATAGCAGATCTACAAGCTCATAGTGCGGCACCGAGTGCCGCGCTACAAGCTTGCAGGTCTGCTATTTTTGAAAAATCTTGAAAATGTGGCGCAAATCTTTGAATATAATGCTTTCACAGCGAACGTTTTAAACTCATCTTTTGCTTGTAAGGGGTCCCTGGAACAACATATTTTCAGTTGGGGGGGGGGGGGGGGGGGGGGTCCCACAGCGCCCTTCACTGCGCGAAAAGGTTGAGAACCACTGACATAGAAACATAGGGTTTTTCAGAAAACTGTCAGGATTGTAGAATCGTCCTCGGGTCTAAATGGCCCAAATGGGGTTAACCATATGTTGGCTGGTCGTTCTGTCAAAGTTGCTTACGGTAACCCGCTTGAATCTCCCGTTTTAAGTGTAAATCCTAATCCCTCCCCTCCTCTCCTTCTGTCCGTCCGGCAGGTGAAAACCCCGGCCCAGCCCCCGCGACCTCTGACCTGCGCTGCTTTCCCTCCGACGTGCCCCAGCAGCGGCTCCCCTCGGGGGCCCCCGCCGAGGGGCTCAGGAGGAGGAGGAGGACAGGCCCCCACGCTGCAGAGCCACGCCCTCGGCACGCCCCTGTCCTGGACAGGACACAGGCCAGGTCAGAAAAATATATATTCTATTTATTTATTTTTACCCCCATTTAGACATGTGGTCGATTCTACAAAATGTCTTCTAAATCCGAAAAACCTCATGTTTCTATGTCAGTCGTTCTCAAACATTTTCATGTCAAGCACCCGCCAATTATATGTAATAGGCCACCGACCCCCACTTGAAAATATGTTGTTCAGTTGTAGATCAGCTATTTTCAGCATGCAACCACGTGTAAAATGACTTATACTGGATCTCTTCTCCAATCTCCACTAACATTTTAGTCTAGTTTTTATCTGTTGACGAAATTGTCCATAGATTTAGTCTTTAGAGTTCAATTAGTTTCCATTTAGTTTTCGTCAGTGAAGAAAGGTAGTCGACGGACATTTTTCGTCTTAGTTTTAGTCGACGAAAACAACACTGGTCCTCAGGTCACAGACCCTACACTGACCCATTGTGTGTCTGTGGTCCTCATAGGTCACAGACCCTACACTGACACCTGTGTGTCTGTGGTCCTCATAGGTCACAGACCCTACACTGACCCCTGTGTGTCTGTGGTCCTCATAGGTCACAGACCCTACACTGACCCCTGTGTGTCTGTGGTCCTCATAGGTCACAGACCCTACACTGACACCTGTGTGTCTGTGGTCCTCATAGGTCACAGACCCTACACTGACCCCTGTGCGTCTGTGGTCCTCACAGGTCACAGACCCCGCACCGACCCCGGCCTGGAGAAGCCGTGCGCCACAGGGGAGAGCCCGGGGGGCTCCGACGGCGGCCGCTGCAGCAGCACGCCTCCCGGCAGCTCCTGCTACTCCTCGCAGCGCAGCAGCCCCTGCCCCCCCGCGCCTCCTCCTCCTCCCCGGGACTCTCCCCTCCGCCGCTCCCTCTCCCACTCCCTCTCTTACCTCCTGTTGGAGGAGGAGGAGGAGGAAGACGAGGAGGAACCGGAGACCAATGTGGACACGGGCGTCCCCGTTCCCCCTTGGTGCTCCTCCTCCGACGTCCGGCGCCCGGTGTCGTCGACGGAGCTCTCGTTCCCTCGGTGGTCGGAGGAGAGGCCCGCGGCCGTCGGGGCCTCGGCTCTGGAGAGCCTGGCCCGGGAGCTGATTGAGTGTCTTCCTGCCAAGCGCTTGGCTCAGCCTCCGCCACTTACCGGGACCTCCAGGACGCTTTGCAAGTCTGTCTCCTCCACTATGGACGGCTACGGAGGCGGCAGGACTGTAGCGGCTGGTTGTAAGTCTGTCTCCTCCACTATGGAAGGCTACGGAGGCGGCAGGACCGCAGCGGCTGGTTGTAAGTCTGTCTCTCCGGCCACGGGAGGATGCGGGGGCAGGACTGTAGCGGCCGGTCAAAGCCCTTCCAAGGAACCCGCGACAGAGAGGACACTCGGGGGAACAGCGGCCGAACCTGCGGGGTTCGCACGCGACAAACACAGCGACGAACTGGACGAGTTCTTCATCTGACCTTTTCTCAGCTTCGTCCGACCGACGCTCGTTCGTTCGTCGTTGAGACTGTAGGCGAGCGTTCGGGTAGGGGAGGTGCCGCCGGCAGTCTGACAGACGGGTAGGAGCGACAAGCGGGCCACGATCCTGTCTTGTCTTGTGCTCGCTCGTGTCATGCGCACACGGCTGCCTGCGCGTTTGAAACGTGTAGAATGGTGTAGCTTGGCAGGCTGCAGATAACCAACACACCAACATAGAATCTACAGCTTGGCAGGCTGCAGATAACCAACACACCAACATAGAATCTACAGCTTGGTAGACTGCAGATAACCAACACACCAACATAGAATCTACAGCTTGGTAGGCTGCAGATAAGCAACACACCAACATAGAATCTACAGCTTGGTAGGCTGCAGATAACCAACATAGCCAGCGCAAAATGTTTGCTTATCAACAACAGATAACGGCAAACATGGCTGATAAACCTCTGAACTGTGATAACACGGTTCCCAGCCATGTGCTTCTAATAATGATTCATTAGGGATAAAACTGTCAATCCACTAATGTTGAATGTGTAATGTATTTCTATGCAGTTTCCATGTTTTTTAACTAGAGCTCAACATGCTCAGCAGCTATAATCCTAGGAATGTATAGCGCCCCCAACCTGTGACTCTTAATGGGTATTTCCAGTGTTTACAATCACGTTAGCTTTACAAGGTAGACCGCTGTGATCTTGGTGCCAATATTCCTTTAGGGCAGTGTTTCCCAAACAGTGGGTTGCGGAGTCGTTATTTTTGTATTGTTTGCAAGTAAGTTACCCGTTTTTATTATTATTGTTATTATTTGTATTATTATTATTATTACCCTTACTTATAATAAAGAACATGGTGTGTGTGTGTGTGTGTGTGTGTGTGTGTGTGTGTGTGTGTGTGTGTGTGTGTGTGTGTGTGTGTGTGTGTGTGTGTGTGTGTGTGTGTGTGTGTTTTCAGGTAAAAGTCAAAAGCATGTTCAGAACTTCAGAAAATAGCTAGCTCTGGTCCATAGCCCTAATGCCCTTTGCTGCCGTTGCATTAAGGCTCTGCCACTGTTCTCTTCCTCTTCCTGCCCTCGCATGAAATGCAGACCAGCCTCTCCTATGTAGCGGAAATATAAAGAACGTTTCACCTCCTCACCACCACAAAATGGGTACTTTTTGGCCAGAAAGGGATTGTTTTTCCACCGGAAAAAATATACTTTTAGTTACTCTACTGCGCCCTCTACCGATATTGCCAAGAGAAAAATATCATAGACAAGATTTTCCTTCCGGAGATAAACAATCCCTTTCTGGCCAAATAGTACATTGTATACGTGTGGTGGGGGGCTCCGAGTGTGTCCACTAAGGAAAGTAGGCTTTCTAATAACACAAGCCACCTTTGTATTGGTGAGTAGGTAAAACGTTTTTTTTACATTTACGCTACAGACGAGAGGCCAGTCTGCATTTATGCGAGCGTAGGAAGAGAACAGTTCCATAGCTCTAATGAAGGCATTAGAGCTATGTATGGTACCAGAGTTAGAAAATAGCCAAAATGGTAGATCTACAAGCTCACAGAAACATTTGGGAGCCCCTTCTTTGGGGAAATTTATGCTGTGTGGAGCCTGGTTGATAATGTACAGTATGTATCTCTGTGGTTGAATGCACTTCCCAGCGTTTGGATTAACTGAAGCAAGAATCATTGTGAACTGAAGACCAATGTAAAGTGTCGTTGTTGGGTACTTAGAAAAGCGCTATATACATTTGAGATATTATTAGGCTATTAACTAGATAAGTACGTGCTATGTACATTTGAGACATTATTAGGCTATTAACGGAAGTGAGAACTTACGTTATTTTTTGTTGGGGGGGTGAACTACTCTTCTCTACAATTTTATACTTATTTTCCATCAATTACACGCCACCGTGAGGCCTTGAAGTTGAATTCATGGTGATGTTTTAGTTTTTGTCGCATTCCTTCCGCCAAAAACTACGAGACTCTGCCCGTCATATATATATATATATATATATATGGAGTTTTATTTTTTTTACTATTCCTTTTGTATAAAATCAGGCTTAACCCATTCAGGACGGGAACCCCTTTTGGTGTTTTTAAGCATTATGTTATACTTAAATGTGGCACAAACCTTTGAATATATATTCTTTAAGTGCGAACGTTTTTAACTCAAATCTTTGCTTCTGGGGAGGCGTTCCCTGGAACAACATATTTTCAGATGGGGGTCCGTGTGGCCAATTACAGACATGGGGGTCCTTGACATGAAAAAGGTTGAGCACCACTGACATAGAAACATAGGGTCATGATTTAGAAGACTTTTTATTTTTAGAATCGGCCTCAGGTCTAAATGGATTCATACATGAATTCCAGGCTTCATGGCCCATGGGGTGTGTAATTCATAGAAAATAAGTCCTTTTTATTTTGAAAATGTGTGCTTTTTTCAGTAACCTACTCCTTTTTAGTATAAAATCAACGAGGCTTAACACCAAAGTGTTCTACGTAACAACATAAGGCTGGCGTGCACCGAGGGATCAGCCTGGCCACAGTTTGGGGGGGGATTAACACAGGTGATACCTCTTAAGGAACGAGTGATTAACTGGAATTAACCAGATCAGGTTTGTGTGACAGACGGGGTGTTGTTGAACCCACAACCTTTTTGCACATGATGATCAATCTCAGTAGAATGCTGGAGCTGTGACCAATTATGTCATGTAAAGAGAATAGTTTGTTACGAATCATTACATTTCATTGTTTTGTATGTTTTTAAGTTATTTTTATATATCCATGTTTTTGCTGAAGAGCCCCAGGCTTGCTTGTACTGTCTGATATTGCATGCTCTTTAATTAAAACAACTTCAATGGCTATTTGATATGTTGTATTCTTAATTAATGTGTACATTTTGATTAGCGTTGTGCAAATGTGCAGTGCTCTTTTGTGACATCTCAACTCGGTGAGTCGGTAGGCTGGATTATAATGTGCAGTTTAATGAAGTTTCTCTCAATGTTTCAAAGCATTAAAAATTATATTCTGATAGTAATCATTGCTATATAGTGTGTGTTCAGTAACAGTGTTAAATAGCTCTATATTGTGACACTAATCATTGCTATAATTGTTCAGTAAGTGTTAAATGGCTCTATATTGTGACAGTAATCATTGCTATAGTGTTTGACAAGTATTTTAATCACTTAGCCTAGCTTTAATTCTCAGTCAAATATGTAGAAAGTTCATTGTCCAGACCTTTTCTCATCGTATAAGGTCACTGATCATTGATCAAACATGGAGCAATCTATCTGATTATCGCTACAATGATTTGAGTCTGCAATAGCACTGTTTCACCATGTGGTGGCAGCAGAGTTGCAAACATGTAGACTTCATCTTTCATATAACACAAGTCAAAACTGGAAACATTTATTTCATATCTAATATTACAAATACAGCCACAATAAACATTTGAAATGTGGTTGCTGATCATGTGCAAATAATAATAACAATAAACTTGTTCAGTAAAGTGTACATACAGCATACATTAATTGCACTTTATTTCAAATCTAGCGTAAAGTATGTAGACATATTTAAGTTCCTTCCAGGGGTCACCGCCATGCTGGCTTAATTGTGGTGGAAAACACATACAAATGGAACCTGTAAGAGTCCATTTGGTTACATTTGTACACTCTGAATGGATTCAGAGCTAAAACCCTCAGAAAATATTGTTTGACCAAACTTTTCTTCTTCAGATCTCATAGTTTTTCATGATTATGGTTTAGTCTTGGCTTTAAAAAGAGTATCTTTGACAAACCACCACCAAACCTTATTGATACCTAAACATGGAATAGGCTACCTGGCCGCCTAACTTCCTGTACTTTTATAGCTGTTCTGTTCCTGGTACATCACTTCCTGGAACTATTGCTCCCATGCTTTTTCCCCACAGCTCCCCCTCTGATCAAACCATGTCAACAGATAATATGGGGCACAGTCGGTAGTGCTGTCACCTCACAGCTAGAAGGTCCTAGGTTCGATTCCCGCTGGGGACACTATGGGCACTGGGGGCGTGTTCCCTCCTCCGCTTCATCAGTGCCTTTTTTGATGAATTGAACAATGTGGACCCTGTTGTAAACAAGTGTAATGCTTAATTGGGTCGTCCACTCACAGTTGACAGTCTTTTGTATTGAGTTTGTGCTTAAAATGTACTGTAAATTCTACAAACTGTTAATAAATATTTCAATCAATCAAAAAAAGCCTATACCCGAGGTGGGGTTGGCGAAAGGGCCTTTCTGTTTGTAGTTTGCATGTTCTCCCCGTGTCCCCTAGGGTAGGTACCCTTACAAAAAACATGCAGTAATCCTGGTCTCTAAACTACCTCCCCCTGGCCAACCAGGGCGCCTGATGGAGGGGAAAGGAACTGGTTGTAATAACGTGTTCCTTTATGTGCTACGTCCGGCTGGGAGGTGAAAAGAAGCAGCTTGGACTCCTCATGCATAGAAGGAAGCATGTGGTCAGTCCGCTGCTCCCCCAGGTCGACAGAGGAAGTGTAGCACCCAGGATTACATTAGATAATTGACACTGGGTGAAAAAATGGGTTGCAAAATCATGGGATAAAAATTATTTAAAAAAGAGAAAAAAGAAAATGAATGACCATGGTTTAACAACACAAAACGCAACATATTTTCCGGACACTACATCTCAGAGTTAAATATGCAACCATAGTTTAACCAATATATTCCCTTGTTGTCAACCAGTATGTTATGTGTCATTTACTCTCAATACCAGGACAGGACATTTTCTTCATACATGTACAGTATGCGGCAGTGTCACAGTTGGACTCCTAGTATGCCATAGTGTCATAGTAAATCAGTGTCATACATATATTCTGAAGGAAACCTGGAGACTTGACATTCAGTAATTGGATCTTGTGATCAAAATTAGAAGATCATGGTAGTGTGTAAAAACAAATGAAAAAACAACAAGTTGCCATGGACAAGAGCAAGACTTTGCCACAGACACATTTGTCCATGTACGGACATGTCGGTGACCCCTCACCCCTGTAGGACATATCGATGACCCCCCCCTGGTTCCTTCCCTTGTAGTAGTGGGCTCATAGATATTATTTATAAAATAGATGCCTCACTGACCGCTGCAGTCTATTTTCAGCATGCAACCAAGTGTAAAATGACTTATAGCCTACTGGATCTCTAGTCACACTAGTCCCTTCCTAATTGTTTGTCTAGTTTTTATCTGTTGACGAAATTGTCAATATATTTAGTCTTAGTTTTAGTCATAATAGCTTCGTTTTCATTCAGTTTCCATTTCGTTTTCGTCAGTGAAAAAAGGTAGTCGACGAACATTTTTCGTCTCAGTTTTAGTCGACGAAAACAACACTTGATTCCAACACAAAGTGTGTCAGAGGATGTGGTTGCTCCGAGGCGCCGCCCGGCAACCCGTCCAGCTCAGGTCCTGGGCCCACTGGCCCTCGCGGGTGACCTTCACCTTGGCCGGGTCGAACCTCCAGAAGCGCTGCTCGCGGAACAGGTAGAGGCGCCCTCCGTCGCCGGGGCGCGACAGCGCGCCGTTGGTGCGCTGCGGCACCCCGGGCCAGTCGGCCAGCTTGCGTGGGTAGTAGGGCTCGGAGCGCAGCGTGGCCAGGTTAAGCACGGAGTAGCGTGAGCCCTTGAAGAGCACCATGTGGCCGAGCGGGGCGTAGTAGAAGGCGCAGTCCGGGTGGTGCGGCAGGCCCAGCTCGCTGTTCTTCCGGGGGAAGCCCGTGTCCAGGTGGCTGGACGACGCGTTGTAGCGCCACGTCCTCTTCCCTGCGTGGAGAGGAAAGCATTGGCGGGTTAAAGTTCTCGGTCGCCCACGGCTGATTTTTGGGGTGCATGACACGTGGCCAGGTTAAAACTAACCCGTGGCTTCCTGAGTCCCGACATGCAGCGGAAGGATAAGACTAACCCGAACATCGCATTAACCTTTCAGGACAAACGCATATTATTAGCTGCCTCAACTGCTGCTAAGAAAACAATTATCAAAAACTGGTTTGAACCGACTGTTAACTTGAAGAGAAATTGGCTTAATTGCTTTTCTGATATTGGTTTACTGGAGCGTTCTACTGCCAAGATGAATGGAGCCAGAGCGGACACTGTGGGCAACTGGTCCAAAGCTCTTGCTTGACGCAGTTCAATTAATTATTTAATTGATATGACGTTGTGACCAACGGTTTGCTTTTGGCTCCCTTGACTGTATCTGTAGCCCTTGTACTGTACACATCTTATTTGTGTTTGTCTTGTACTGGTCTGTAGTGTCTGTATGTTTTGTTCTGTTTGTTTATAGTTTTCCTTTTCTTTTTTTTCCTTAAAAAAAAAAAAAAAAAATCCTATGATATTTTGCTGACTCATGAGGTTTTCGAGTTACAGTATATCTATATATTAATATCGATTTTGTTTTTTGTTTAACAGTAATTTTTTCTCAATTGTTTTCCCTTTTATAATTGTCTTTGTTTCATTGTTTTAGCTGTCCCTGTGTAAGGCCACCTATGTGCATTGGTGATTTACACGTTTGTCTCTTCAGTCAGTGGAAAAAGGTAGTCGACGAAAAGAAAATCGTCTTCGTTTTAGTTTACAAAAACAACACTTCTAGTATAGACGCTTCATGGCGGACCTCTGGTTAAAGAAGTACATACTAGAGTTGAAGTGGTTAATGTTACGATTGGCTACAGCTGGGCGTCACTGAAGGCAATAAACGAGCTGTTAATTGTGTCTTGCATTCAGGTGACGGGGAACGCAAAATACCGTTACGTAGCACTTTCCCTTTTAACAGAAGCAGACACATTCCTCCATAAAGGAGTGTCGGTCCCTTCACAGATAGGTGAGGAGAGTTTTTTTCTTTTTTTTGCCATGTAGCAGCGGGTAAGGTCAGCGTTAACCCATTCTGGGCGGGAACCCCATTTGGTGTTTTAAAGCATTATGTTATACTTTAGCTATTGAAAAATAGCAGATCTACAAGCTCATAGCGTGACACTGAGTGCCGCGCTACGAGCTTGTAGGTCTGCTATTTTTTGAAAAATCGTGCAAATTTCGAATATGTATTCTTTCAGAGCAAACGTTTTTAACTCAAATCTTTGCTTCTGGAACATGGAACAACACATTTTGAGATTGAGATAAAAAATGTGGGGCTCCTTGACATGAAAATGTTTGAGAACCACTGATATAGGGTTTTTCAGAAAACTGTCAGGATTCAGAAGACATTTGTAGAATCGTCCTCAGATCTAAATCTGCACATCATTGCACATCATCTGCACATCATTTTCTACTAAAACGAGTCGACTACAGGCAAAAAAAATAAGCTTTGATGACAAAAACCTATGACCAGTAGTAGAACTAAGACGCATACATTTATGCTTGGCTGCACACGGGTGTGACGCTCCGAAAATAGCAGATCTACAAGCTCACAGCACGGTGAGGGCTAGGCTAGTAGATCGGCTATTTTCGTCACATAGCTATGTGTAAATCGGACATTATACAACGCCATCATGCTATTCAGTCAACTAAAACTAGACTAAAACTAAAACCATCCAGGTGACTAAAATGTGACTCAAACTACATGGAATTCTTATTCAAAAGACTGACTAAAACTACATGAAGAATTGCTGTGAAAATCAGCACTGCAGGACAGGGTAGGCAGTGGTGTGAGTATGAAGTACTGTACTTGAGTACAATTTTGACGTACTTTACTTGAGTATTTCCAATTCTACTCTACTTTTTTGATGATTATTATTTTGATTATTATTACATAACATACATTACCAACTGCAGCCCTATATACATTTCGTCCATTTGAAAGTAGTCGATCCACAAGCTCACAATGCATTGTGAGCTTGTAGATTTCAAAAGATTTTCCAATGCGAAAACTAGAAAAAGGAGTACTTTTTTTTTTACAATTTGGTACTTTAAGTACATTTTGATACCAATAATTTGAACAGCAGACTTTTACTTGTAACAGAGTACTTCTACAGTACAGTACAGTATTGATTATTTCACTTAACCCATTTAGATCTGAGGCCTGATTCTAAAAGAAAAGTCTTCTAAACAGTTTTCTGAAAAACCTCATGTTTCTAGGTCAGTGATTCTCAAACTATTTCAAGGGGTTAAGAGAAGGGTTAAGTTTGAGTACTTTTACCACCATACAGTATGTAGGTCGTACCTTTGAAGAAGGTCGTAGGTCATAGGTCGTGCCTTTGAAGGTCATAAGTCATACATTTGAAGGTCATAAGGTGTACCTTTGAAGAAGGTCATAGTTCATAGGTCGTACCTTTGGAGAAGGTCATAGGTCGTGAAGAAGGTCATAGGTCATACTGTACCTTTGAAGAAGTACCACTTGTGGTCCAGTGGGGAGTAGGCGGCGGCCTCCACCGCTACGGGGAGGTGTGGCCAACGATCGCGGAGGAGGAGCGGCGAGCTGACGTTCCCATTGGTCGATATCGTCCAATAGACACCGCTACGGAACACATGCACTGTCTGCTCCTGGTCTGGACGCACACAAACACGCACACACAGGCACGCGCACACACACACACACACACACACACACGCACATGCACACGCACACACACACACACACACACACACACACACACACACACACACACACACACACACACACACACTGAATGAAGCATGAGCTCAGTTCAGGGCTCACCCCAGGTTGGCAGGGGGAGAGCAGTGCTCAGGATTCAGGCGTGTATAGCGTGGATAAGAATTACTGGGGCAATCTCGAAGCTGGCTTTGCTAACGGGGTGCCATTTGAAAACAAACCATGCTGTGGTTTAGTGCTGCCAACAATTATTCCATATTCGAATGAATATTCGAATGTAAAAAATAAAAGAATAATCGAATGTATTAAATTAAGATTAAAATAAAATAAAAAAAACAATAAAATTGCTGTGTGAGTATCGGCCGGTAAGTATCGGCATCAAAATGTACTTAAAGTACTAAAAGTAAAGGTACTCATATTGCAAAATGTCCCATTTCACAAGTTCAAAAAAAAAAGAAGAAACAAAGTGAGCTTGTAGGTCGGCTATTTTCAAATGGCCGAAATGTATGACATTGAAGTGGTTAATGTATGTTGTCTAATCAAAATAAAAATCGCCAAAGTAACTAGTAACTAAAGTTTTCAAATAATTGTAGTGAAGTAAAAAAAAAAAGGAATGGCTCTGAGATGTAGTGGAGTAGAAGTAAAAGTACTGGAAATTGGAAATACTCAAGTAAAGTACAAATTCCTCAAAATTATACTTAAGTACAGTACTTAAGTAAAAGTACTTAGTTACTTTCCACCACTGAATAAGGGTTTTGGTTACCAACTCTCCATCATTTAGCTGGGGACCACCTGGAACCCCCTCAAGGACCACTGTTGGTCCCCGGACCACAGCTTTACAATGATACGGATTTGAAGTGAAGTGGCTGAACATCTTACCTATGGTGATGGCGTCGAAGACGCCCTGGCAGTACAGCGGCTGGCCACCAGGGGGGGTCGACTCGGCCTCTTCCCACTCCTGGAGCGCGGAGCGAAACACCGGGCCGGGCAACCTGACCGGGTGACCGCGCGGCGGTTTACCTGGAGATGAAGGAACACAACCACCCTAAATATCAACATGACCGGGTGACCCCGCGACGGTTTACCTGGAGATGAAGAACACAACCACCCTAAATATCAACATGACCGGGTGACCCCGCAACGGTTTATACCTGGAGATGAGGAACACAACCACCCTAAATATCAACATGACCGGGTGACCCCGCGACGGTTTACCTGGAGATGAAGGAACACAACCACCCTAAATATCAACCTGACCGGGTGACCGCGCGGCGGTTTACCTGGAGATGAAGGAACACAACCACCCTAAATATCAACCTGACCGGGTGACCCCGCGACGGTTTATACCTGGAGATGAAGGAACACAACCACCCTAAATATCAACATGACCGGGTGACCCCCACGACGGTTTACCTGGAGATGAAGGAACACAACCACCCTAAATGTCAACCTGACCGGGTGACCCCCGCAACGGTTTATACCTGGAGATGAAGGAACACAACCACCCTAAATGTCAACCTGACCGGGTGACCCCGCGACGGTTTATACCTGGAGATGAAGGAACACAACCACCCTAAATGTCAACCTGACCGGGTGACCCCCGCAACGGTTTATACCTGGAGATGAAGGAACACAACCACCCTAAATGTCAACCTGACCGGGTGACCCCGCGACGGTTTATACCTGGAGATGAAGGAACACAACCACCCTAAATGTCAACCTGACCGGGTGACCCCGCGACGGTTTATACCTGGAGATGAAGGAACACAACCACCCTAAATATCAACATGACCGGGTGACCCCGCGACGGTTTATACCTGGAGATGAAGGAACACAACCACCCTAAATATCAACCTGACCGGGTGACCCCGCAACGGTTTTTACCTGGAGATGAAGGAACACAACCACCCTAAATATCAACATGACCGGGTGACCCCGCGACGGTTTTTACCTGGAGATGAAGGAACACAACCACCCTAAATATCAACCTGACCGGGTGACCCCCACAACGGTTTATACCTGGAGATGAAGGAACACAACCTTCTCTCGTTGGGGCTGAGCAATAGATACCATATATTTCCAAATAGTAGCCCGGGCGTTATTACACAAAATCGGTTTGGACCCCGGGGCGTTTTAAAAGGAACCAGGCGACTATTTGCAGCAGGATTGTATTTATTTTTGCATTGGCCTGCACCGGGCCATTATTTGGTTACAATTCCATAGACCTTTAGCTAAGCCCCTCGCCAAACTGCTATGGTCCAATCACAGCTAAGCATAACATGGGTTAGACAATAAACCTCTCCAACAATAGTTTTCCTATATCATACAACATTGTTTTTTTTTTTATACATTTTTATCCCACGATTTTGTAACCCAGTTTTCTTTTCACCCAGTGCCAATTATCTAATGTAATCCTGGGTGTTACACTTCCTCTGCCAACCTGGGGGGGCAGCGGACTGACCTCATGCCTCCTTCTATGCATGAGGAGTCCAAGCTGCTTCTTTTCACCTGATAGAGGGGAATTTCCCCGGCCGGACGTAGCGCGTGGAAGGGCCACGTTATTCCGACCAGTTCCTTTCCCCTCCATCAGGCGTATACAACATTGTTTTATAAAAGAAATGTCACGCACATATTTTTCCAGTGCATACGGCAGGCCTTAATTGTTGACGTATTTGGAAGAGATTTTGAAGGTCTGTTTCCAAAAATGAACCAGTATTTAATGTGTAGTCCATGATATTTACATTGGAATGAATGAGCCCGGCTGATAGCTAAAGGTCTAAAGCTGAAGGAACTGAAAATAATAGCCCAGCTAGACTGACCCAAATTAGGCTGAAGATACTCAAAATCTGCTGTCAAAATCAACACTGGAACTGAAGCAGTGCTCAACTCTCCTCTTGTTGACATTTTTCACTTTCTACAGACAAACAAACTGCAGCCTGAGTGGAGCTAAACCAATCATTTCTGAGCTATGCCAAATACAAATGTTTTTTTTTCTTTTCCTAAATTGGACATTGGAAGAAATGAGCCTCCTAACTGGAAAGACAAACTGTTGACATTTTGACCAAATAGAGTTCAGGGTAATGTTAACATTCAAACAGCCTCTTAATGGATTGGTGTATACTGAGAGAGAGAGAGAGAGAGAGAGAGAGAGAGAGAAGAGAGAGAGAGAGAGAGAGAGAGAGAGAGAGAGAGAGAGAGGCACGTCAAATAAACAAAGGACCAGAAACTATCCATTCCATTGCAATCTTCTCACGCAAACGGACGCGTCACAATTAAGTTTGGGTGCACGATTATATCATCATACTCTACTGTATATAGATCATATTATCTGCCGATAACGATTCTGACCGATTCCGAATATTACACAGAGGACCACAATGGAAACTAGAAAAAGTGCCCTTCTGGGCACAGGTCTCCACCAGGAGGATAGAAGTGTGTGTGTGATGTTTGGCAAAATGTTTAGGAGGCTACTCCTGATAACTTTAGAAGCCAATCGTAGCCAATCAGGATGGATTATGAGAAATCAACTATAGGTTTTACACAGATCCGTGCAGTTAGAGGTAAAAACACTAATCAAAAACTGTCAAGTGGCATTTCTTCCTCAGCCTAGTGGGAATATGCGTGCACAGTTTCATCGCAATCGGACGCTGCGTTGAGGAGTTGTGGCGATTTGTACAAAGCGGGCTACTCCTGAAAACTGTAGGAGCCAATCGTGGCCAATCAGGATGGAATATGAGAAATCAAACAAACCTGTCTTGATCACATGACTATGGAGATCATGTGTACCGATTTGCGTGAAATTTGGATAATATCTGAAGGAGTAATAATAGAAAATGTGTTTTACATATGTCGGCCTCCTGGTGGCGCTATAAAGAGCAGATGTGAAAAATTCCAGGCAAAGGTTTTTCCTTGGCCTCTAGGGAGTTGGCATACAAAGTTATCCACAGATCCGTGCAGTTACAGGTAAAAACACTTTTCGGCCAGTTATAGCGCCACCTTGAGGCTGAGTTGAAATTGTTCATGTGGCATTTCGTCCTCGGCCTAGTGGGAATGTGGGTGCATAATTTCACGGAAATCACGCGATGGGTTCATGATTTGCAGCATTTTGTTTGAAACTGAGCACTCCTGTGAACTTTGGAAGCCAATCTTAACCAATCAGGATGGAGTCTGAGAAATCTGAAAGACCGGTTTCATTGAATGGCTCTAGAGAGACTGTGTACCAATTTGCGTGATGTTTGGACAAAATCTGTAGGTGTACTGTGCAAAAACTTGTTTTGCACAAAGCGGCCTCCTGGTGGCGCTATAACAGGCCGTTCTGGAAAGTTTGGGGCAGAGGTTCATCGTTGGCATCCAGTGAGTGTGTGTGCAAAATTTGGCATCGACCGGGTTAACGGTGGCCGAGATTAGCTGCTCAGTGCTCACGGACACACACACACACACACACACGGACGGACACACGGACGGACGGACGGAGTGCAAAACATACTCTCCCCCCATGCCTTCGGCCTGGTGGAGACAACAAGGCAGACTCATGGCTGCTCTGCGAATACAAAATCCATTGACAGTCACATTATGATTGTGTGTCATCAATATCTGTGAAAATAATCTGGATTATTTTGAGGCCGATGCCTATTTCGATTATGCTACCGATTATGTCGTGCATCTCTAATTATAAGGATCCAATTAATTGATTTGTGGTAAGACAATTTTTTTTAAACCTTTATTTCAGTGGTTCTCAAAAAACATCGTGAAAATGTGGCGCAAATCTTTGAATATATATTCTTTCAGAGCGAACGTTTTTAACTAAAATATTTGCTCCTGGAGGTCCCTGGAACAACATATTTTCAGATGGGGGTCAGTGGCCAATTACTTATATATTTTTGGGGTACTTGAAATAGTTTGAGCACCACTGATATACTGTAGAAACATAGGTTTTTCAGAAAAATGTCATGATTTAGAAGATTTTTTTTCTCATTTTGACGTCAGGCCCGAAATGGGTTAATATCGCACATAATGACAATAATGACAATTTTAGACCCAAAGAATGAAGGATAGAATGAACGAATGGATGAATGTCGGGAGGACAGCGTGTTTGGAGAATGTGCGGAGCAGAATATCCCACAGCACAACAAATAGTTGTCTGCTGATAAGTGCACGGGACATGAAAACATGCAGCCATTGTGTTTGCAAGGAGCTGAACAAACAATTTGTCTAAGAACGTGGATAAAATCTGGGAATCTCCAAGCGTGGTCAGACCTGCTTCTAACTGTATCCTGAATGAGGCCATGAGGCAGGAGGAACGAGAGGGTTTGCACATGCATGCACGGCGGCACACACATGTAGGCCTACATGCACGCGGCACACACACACATGCATGCACACTGCACACACACAGTACGCCCATGCACACTCTTCTCGCACAATTATGATCGAATTGCACCTTCCCAAACCGAATTTGTTGGATATATGGAACACATAGCCTCCAATTGCACCTTTCCTGCTCTTTTTGAGTGGTGCTAGCCACTCCTATAGACAGCAATGTGTGTCCCGCACAGAGGCCAGGGAGGAGGGCTAGTATACAGTACAGTACTACAGCACGAGTACAGTACAGCACCACTCAGTTCAGGCGGGTCTGATTTATTTTCATTCTATCCATTGTTTGCTGTCTGTGTTTGTGTTGTTTTGAATGTTATGTTATCTACGCTGCAGCATTGTCTGACGGAACCCAAGCCAAGATAAGTTTTACTCTCATGTACCTGTATAGTGTACACAAGCAAGTAAACAATAAAGTATACAACCTTGAACCTTGAACACACTCACACAAGCCGACGGTCATATCACAGAGCAGACACAACATTGTCTTAGTTTAGTAGAACCACTCTTGGCAGCTGTGCCACGCACATGTGAGTTGTTTTCTCGCAGTGAGTGGGAGCAGCTGATCTGGTCTCCTGGCTGTAGCAGGATAGGTGGGTTACCCAATAGGAAGAGTGATAAAAGGCCTGACGTCGAAATAAATAAAAAGTCTTCTCAAAGAATATTATATTAAAAGATTTGTGCAACATTTTCACGATTTTTCAAAAATAACAGACCTACAAGCTCGTAGCGCGCCACTCGGTGGCGCGCTATATGAGCTTGTAGATCTGCTATCTTTCAATAGCTAAAGTATAACATAATGCTTAGTTAAAACACCAAAAGGGGTTCCCGTCCAGAATGGGTTAAATTGGCTATTCTTCCAAAATGTAAAGAAAATACCGTAATAATTGGAAAATGTTTTTAACCCATGACCTGACGGAATTTAAAAAATGTCTTCTAAATCATGACAGTTTTCTGAAATACCTATGTTTCTATGTCAGTGGTTCTCAATATTTCATGTCAAGGACCCCTAGAATTATATGTATTTGGCCTCCAACCCCATCTCAAAATAGGTTGTTCCAGGGACCTCCCCCCCAGAAGCAAAGATTTGAGTAAAAAATGTTCGCTCTGAAAGAATTATATAAGATTTGCGCCACTTTTTCGCGATTTTTCAAAAATAGCAGACCTACAAGCTTGTAGATCTGCTATTTTTCAATAGCTAAAGTATAACATAATGCTTAAAACACCAACAGGGGTTACCGCCCAAAATGGGTTAAGTAAAGTGAATTATACATGATCAGCACATGCCTAAACATTCGACAATTAAGGTCTAATATTTCTACAATTATTGCGACTGCAGGTTGCATTTACTATTATGGGAATCGTGCATTTCCCGTTTGTTGTTTGGTTGGTTGGTTGGTTGGTCACCCCAGGCATGACCATATATGGGAATGCCCCCCATAATATGGCGACATCATCAGGGATGAGATCCCTGATTGGCCCATGGTATTTCTGTACATTATAGGGTGATGTCGCTTCTTGCCCTTAAACGTCTTACTGGTTTTTAATTGGCTACTTTTGGCTACATTTTTTTATCTGAATCCTGAAAATAAAGAGTTTTGGACATATGTTTCTGTAGATGATATATACATACAAAAATGTTACCTGAATTCCTGTTTTACTGACTGACTGAAAACAGTCAGCACACAAATGGTAAATGGTGCATTTGCGCACACGCACGCACACACACACACACACACACACACACACACACACACATACAGACAGACACACGCACACACACACACACACACACACACACACACACACACACACACACACACACACACACACACACACACACAGGTTTTTTTTGTTAATGGGGTGGATTAGGGAGGCAGAGGGGAGGAGAGCTTGGGAAACAGAAACACATCTCCAGAGTAGTGTGTGAGGGAAAGACATCATGGGTGTAGGGCTAGTGTTGTTTTTGGCAGCGAATTTCTGTTTTAGTTTTAGTCATAGTCTTTGAAATGAAACATTTAGTTTTAGTCACATTTTAGTCACCCTGGAATGTGTGTCTAGTTTCAGTCGACTAAATGTCATAAGATTTTAGTCGACTAAATATATGGTTGATTTAGTCTAAGACTAATGCATTCCAGCCTTGATGCCGTCATAATGGCTGATTTTACACTTGCTGAATAGCTGAATAGCAGATCTACAGGCTTGTAGATCTGCTACTTTCAGCATGCAACCAAGTGTAAAATGACATTAACATTTTAGTCTAGTTTTTAATTTGTTGACGAAATTGTCAATATATTTAGTCTTAGTTTCAGTCGTCATAGCTTAGTTTTCATTTAGTTTCATGTAGTTTTCGCCAGTGAAAAAAAATTAGTCTTTAGTTTTAGTCGACGAAATCAACACTGGTGTTGTTGGCCTGCCTATACCGAGATAGCCTGGTTAATAAACCAGACCGAATCAGCCGTTGGCAAAAAAAATTGCCTACCGGCGGATTTCGGTCTGGCGAGGCTCAATTGTACGCCCATTTTCTACACACGAGAACGTGTGCGCCCAATAGGGACACGGTATGCAATATGGGCGGGCTTTGGTACAGTGACGTTCAATGCTTGAGACCTTTGACTGACAGTAGCTCTGACCAATTGCGTCAAAGAGAAAATGTTTCCCTGGAAATGAAATCCAAGCTGAGCCTCCCCAGACTAATATCCCGCGGATCCGTGCGATATTAGTCTGGTTTATTAACCAGGCTAATACCGAGATGCCATTCTGACAGTCTCTGGGTCCAACATTGAATGATCTATTCCAACGTTTTAGCCTTCGACCCAAAAAGAAATTGATGTCTCCAAACGGGGCCCAAACTAGTCAAAATAGGTGATCTACAAGCTCACAACACAACGCTTTTTTCTTTAATTTCTTTATGAAAATACTGAAATTCAGGTTTTTTTTTATTCGTTATTAATTCATGAAAATGTTTGCTTTTTTGGGGGGGCGGGGAATGTTTTTGGAAAATGCTTTGAAATAATAATAAAAAACTTTGAAAGCCATTGTTAGCCAATTAAGATGGAATGTGAAATATCGGACAGATTCATCTTGAGCACATGACTATAGAGATATATAAGTGTGTAACGATTTGAGGGATTTTTGGACAATATAGCAAAAAATGTGTAATAGCAAAAAATGTGTTTTACAAAAGTCGGCCTCCTGGTGGCGCTATAACAGAGGTTCATCGTTGGCATCCAGGGAGTGTTGTATGCAAAATGTCCCATGAATCGGGCCAACGGTGCCGGAGATTAGCTCGTAGCGGACGAACGGGCACACGGGCGGACGGAGTGCAAAACATAATTCTCAAAACAATTCAAAACTAAATGTAGGAAAGAAATGTGTCCACCATGGGTCCCGACCCAGTGTTTATAGGAACCACTGACTATTCAATAGTGTAATTTTACACGCTGCGACACGCCAACACGACACCCACGGAAGATAAACTAATTTTACCGCCGTCGCACACATTCCTGCATATAAACCGAATAATGGATAAGGTGCACATTACCAACGACGTCTCTGCTGCAGCTGGGTTGTTGTTTTACATCTAATTCCATGGTTTATTTATAAGCTTACAGGTGGAAATAAGTAAGCTGTGATTCTAAGGTTCTTTTTTTTTTTTTAAGGAAACAAAACAAGAAATGTGCAATCTGGGATTAAACACCTGCCCTGTGCAATCTGGGATTAAACATCTGCCCTGTGCAATCTGGGATTAAACATCTGCCCTGTGCAATCTGGGATTAAACACCTGCCCTGTGCAATCTGGGATTAAACACCTGCCCTGTGCAATCTGGGATTAAACATCTGCCCTGTGCAATCTGGGATTAAACATCTGCCCTGTGCAATCTGGGATTAAACACCTGCCCTGTGCAATCTGGGATTAAACACCTGCCCTGTGCAATCTGGGATTAAACATCTGCCCTGTGCAATCTGGGATTAAACACCTGCCCTGTGCAATCTGGGATTAAACATCTGCCCTGTGCAATCTGGGATTAAACACCTGCCCTGTGCAATCTGGGATTAAACATCTGCCCTGTGCAATCTGGGATTAAACACCTGCCCTGTGCAATCTGGGATTAAACACCTGCCCTGTGGAATCTGGGATTAAACATCTGCCCTGTGCAATCTGGGATTACGAAGCCTAAAAGTTAAACAGAAATACAATCTGTAACGATCCAATGTTCAATGCAAAAAAACACACAATTAAATTGTCAATCGTAATTATTTATGCGACAATTAATCGTCAATTTAAATGTGTAATAGTGACAGTAATAGTGACAATAGTGACCTATAGCAGTCGACGTGAGGTCAGAGAGCATGTTTGAACCCATTTAGACGATTCTACAAAATGTCTTCTAAATCCTGACAGTTTTCTGAAAAACCCTATGTTTCTATGTCAGTGGTCCTCAAACATCTGAAAATATGTTGTTCCAGGGACCCCCCCAGAGGCAAAGATTTGAGTTCAACACGTTCGATCTGAAAGAATACATATTCAAAGATTTGCGCCACATTTTCACGATTTAAAAACAAAATAGCAGAGTGCAGAGCACCGAGTGCTGCGCTACGAGCTTGTAGATCTGATATCTTTCAACAGCTAAAGTACAACATAATGCTAGAAACACCATAAGGGGTCGACGTGAGGTCGGGTGGGGGAAAAATGAGCGTGTTTTAAGGTTAGCATTCCGGTTAGCGTTTAACAAGACTCCGCGGAAACAGAGACAACAAGACTCACGTCCACAGCGGCACATGTGGAAACCTGCCTCACACACACACACACACACACACACACACACACACACACACACACACACACACAGGGTAAATAGATACTACTGTTGTATCTCTATCTGTCAGTCATGCAGACATGTTTATGTAAAGATCTACAACTCAAACCACAAAACCCACAATCCATCATGACAGGAACCAACTAAACACTGTGCGCGTGCGTGCGTGTGTGTGTGTGTGTGTGTGTGTGTGTGTGTGTGTGTGTGTGTGTGTGTGTGTGTGTGTGTGTGCGTGCGTGCGTGCGTGCGTGCGTGCACATACTTATGTCACACAGTAAGTGTGGTGTTGAGAGATACTACACAATGAGGTCAGACCAGTGCATGAGTTATGTCTGGGTAAACAAGCGTGTGTGTGTGTGTGTGTGTGCGTGCACGCGCATGCACGCGCATGCGACTGTGCGTGTGTGTGTGTGTCATTTGTAGGTATGGTTCAAACAGCTGTGCTCCTTGCCTGAGAGGGATGAAATCACACAGGTCTGCTAATGTGTGTGTGTGTGTGTGTGTGTGCAGGGCTCCAGCGTGCGACTTAATAGGTCGCATATGATACTTAATTTCTTAACGTGCAAAATTTAACGAGGTCGCACAGGTGCGAGTTGCTGGAAGGATGAGTGGAGGGGAAAAAAAACCCGTTCCATTGATAAAAACATTGGACGTTCGCCTGACGCCCAGTGTTCAACTTCAAAGAACGGTCGTTCACGAAAACCCACCAATAAGCCCTACGAACCGAGGCGAATATATATTCAGGTCTGAACGCAGCTTATCCGACACAAATTAACTAATCTTTCTCAGCTGTACAATTTCACTGGAGCGCAGCGCGCATATCTAACTGCATGATGATCAGTCATGATCTACAAAGACAGCCGACTCCCGACCATAGACCGTAAGCTCCCGACCCAAACAATGAGTGAGGAGGTAAACTTGTTGTTTGATTAAACATCATAATGTGCCACGAAAAATAGCTTCCAAAGCTTGTTATGTTTGCATCGAGGAGGTAGCCTGTGTCCATACATGATGATCGGCCAACAAAATACATTAATCTCCCTCCCAGCGAGTGAAGAGCACTGATTTATTCTTCGTCGTACAAAGTGTGTGCTGAAAATGGCTGATATACAAGCTCACAACGCGTCGCGTCCGCGACATGTTGTGAGCTTGTAGATCAGCTATTTTCAGCACGCGGAGATATGCAGGCTCTGAGAGCGTTCAGAAACTTTTGCCTTCACAATAAAAGTATGCAGCTTTCACAACTTGGCCAACTTGGCCCATGAAGACAAGCAAAAGGAGTAATAATTCGGTGGCATTTCACATTGCAAAAGATTTTTTCCAAAATGTAAAAATATTATAATAAGGAATTATTTTGGATAATGGTAATGGGATATTGTACAAATTGTCACTTTATTAATCCCAAAGGTTTGGACTGCATTTATTTTTTTAACACAAAACCTTTAAACTGACTTTCTGTATGTGGAATATAAATATTGCCTTTATTGACTGAGTGACTTTGTGTTGGGTTCAAACCATCTACAGTGTTTTGAAGTATAACCAGGTAGGTTGCTGTTTTTTACACAGTGACCTTTGTAGGGGGTTTTATGATTCAAACCTTTAATGGTGGAAACCACTACATAAATAAATGGCGCCCTATGTGGGGGCATGATAAGATCATGTATTAATACCACGCTATACAAAGAAAGAAATACCTAATTTCTGGTGGCGCTACCAAATGACAAGGTAGGTGGCACCAGTGCTACCTGTGAAAAAGTTAGTCTGGAGCCCTGTGTGTGTGTGTGTGTGTGTGTGTGTGTGTGTGTGTGTGTGTGTGTGTGTGTGTGTGTGTGTGTGTGTGTGTGTGTGTGTGTGTGTGTGTGTGTGTAGCCTACATGCGTTGTGTGCATTTATGCGTGCATGTGTGTCTGTGTGCATGCGTGCATGTATGCACAATTTGCGTTTGTGTGTTTGAGTAGCTGACTGAGCATTCTAAAGTGTGATTGGAATGGAATTTCCCATTCTACTTATTTTATTTCTATGGCTGCAGCTGTGAGGCTCCAGGGCTCTGAGAGAGAGAGAGAGAGAGAGAGAGAGAGAGAGAGATAGAGAGAGAGAGAGAGAGAGCTTGGTGCCATGACTCCAACGTACAGCAATGAGCAAAAGGGTCCATTTAACTCTGAGAGTGTACAAATGGGTCCATTTGGTTCCGTCAGTTTCTAATTAAGTTGAATTGTTAATTTATCCATTGAAAACTTTGGGAGCAAAATGAAGATTTTTGAGTTTCCCTTTTGTCTCTCTCTCTCTCTCTCTCTCTCTCTCTCTCTCTGTGCAAGTCTGACATTTGAGGGGAAGACAGTAAAGTCAACACTTCAGTCCTACTGTATGTATTCCCCAAAGCAATCACAGCAACGTTGTTTATGAAAAGTCCAAGAACTTTGTGTATCAGCCTAAATATATCTGTAAGCTGTAACCACCAAAGATACAAGAACGTTGTGTCTGAGCCAACGTTGATTTTGACACCAAAGTTTGACACCATAATGGTCTCTTGCAAGTAGCAAGCTCTAAAAGCTCACAACAATCTACAAGCTCACAACGCGTCACAGCTCATACTGGATCTCTTGTCCACTATAGTCCCTTCCTGACATTTTAGTAGTTTGTAGTTTTAGTCGACCCAATCAACACACTGGTCGGAGCCTAAATGTATCTGTAAGGCCGTAACCACCACAGTGAGATATTTGTCAGGGGCCCATCGAGGCGTTTCTTCTCCTCGCCCTGGACGAGACCTTTTAACCTGAAGTAAAAGTGGAATTTCCCAGCGAGCGATGGACGCTGAGGTTAACGTCCCTGCTACGTGGGAAGCAGATGTACGTATATGTACCTGCAGGCCATGGCACAGACCCTGCCATGAAACTTTGTGTCGACTAAAACTAAGACGAAACAAAAAACATGCAGTAATCCTGGTCTCTAAACTGCCTCCCCCTGGCCAGCCAAGGGCGCCTGATGGAGGGGAAAGGAACTGGTTGGAATAACGTGTTCCTTCCACGCACTACGTCCAACCCGAAACTCCCCCCTGTCAGGTGTAAATGAGTTCAAGGCCGTTGCTCTCCCCAGGTTGGCAGAGGGTGTGTAGAGCCCAAGATCACATTAGATAATTGACACAGGGGTGAAAAATGGGTTACAAAATCGTGGGATAAAAACTATAAAAAAGAAAAAACTAAGACGAAAAATGTATTTAGGGTTTCTTCCTGGAGGCTGAACCCTTGACAGTCAAACGTGCCAATGAAAAAAACAATAATATAGTGACACATTATCACATTATCAGCCCCTCCCCTAACCCCTCCCCCTTTATCATACAACTACAGCTGTGGGTGCGGCTTAAGTTCAGGTGGATCACCACCCATCACCACCGACCAGGCAAGCCAGGCATACTGTACTTAATGAACTGGTGGGGGGTGCCCACATAAAAACGACATTTTAACAAATACTATACACTCTCTTGAAAAACGTCTTCCTCCTTATATAACAATAAAATGATGTTTTTTTAGGGTGAAAACAAACATGTGGGTACTTTCTCCACTCACCGTAGAGCTGTTGCACGGCGGTAACGTCGTCCCAGCTGAGCAGCGCGCCGCGTCCGCCCAGCTTCCTGTAGTACGGGGACATGAGGGCCGAGCGGACCGGCGAGTGTTCGAGCCCCAGCGTGTGGCCCACCTCGTGGGCCACCACCGTGAACAGGTTGTGGCCCTTGTGGCCGTTCAGGGACCAGCGCTCCGCCATGTCGAAGTGGGCCTCGCCGCGGCATGGCAGGAAGGCGTGGGCCAGGGTGCCGCCTGGTGGAACGGGAGGACAGGAATTGTGTATATGGATTCATGTTTTTTTCCCCCGTCCTATACACGAACAATACATTCACCATTGACAATGAATGGAGCATTCACGTCGTTTGGACGAGCAAATCGACATGTTACGTCATCTTTGTGATTTTTGGACAAAAAAACAACTGTCTTGGCGTTATTGTCAGGGAGGTGTCTCTGTATCGTTTATGAGTCAGTCACTCATGTTTGTTTCTAGCGGAAATGTAACTAATTCAGCAGCAGTAACAATAGCGTTTTCTCTCAGTCAGTTTGATTCTTCATAACCGTATATGAAGAGAAACGGACAGGATTATTTGTGATCAGATTTGACTGAGACACTGCCATCGCGCAACATCCTGCTTTTCACCAGAGAAGAACTTCTTTTTTTTCTTTTTTTTTTCAAAATGAGTTTATAGCACAGGCAGACTCTTCACATGTATACAGTACTAGAGCATGTCTGAAATAAGTGTCAGAGCTAAAATTGACATATGAAATAAATGCTTAAACATGTTGCTAGGTATAGACACCACAGAAGTGAACATTTCAAGTCTGTTTTCTCAACTCGCCGTTTTCTGCAAGACATTACTCTATAAGTCATATCTCCAAAACTGGTGGGTCAAACTGAACAACCAATATGTCATTTTGAAGCTATGATTCCCTGCTTTCATATGAAAAATTCAAAAAAATCCAATGGCAGCCCCTCAGTCAAATTTGGACACATTTGTTATCCATATGGGGGATTACAATGCGAATACAAAGTACATGAACCTGTTGACTGGGGTTCAGAGTAAAAGAGGCCATGTCTTCCCGGCACCCCAGAGCTTCTATTTTGAAGGAATCCCGGCACTGATTGTGTTAAAGGCGTCCCTTCTTCCTTCCTTCCTTACCTGGGCCGTCGAAGGCGTTGCTGGCTCCGTCGTTGTGCTCTCCGTCGTAGAAGGCCAGTCGGATGTCGGAGTGACCGTCCAGGATCTCCTGGAAGAGCAGGCCCGACACGTTGCTCCACAGCTGGAAGGCCGCCCGCACCGCTAGCCTCACCGGCCCCGGGGACAGCAGGCGAGGCCAGTTGACGATCCGGTAGGTCAGGTGACGCTTGTACCACTTTTCACCTGAGACACACAGAGAGAAAGAGATGCTTTAGCTTTAGTTAGTTTTGACCTTTTTTTGGCCTGGCCTATTGTCTCTCGGTTTGGCTTTGAGGACCTAGTCACGATTGGCTGCCCCGAGTCTGAACCCATAGTCTGAAACGTCGCCTAAGACTATGGGAGTGCCTCCTAAACCCTGAAAGTGCGTGCGTGCGTGCGTGCGTGCGTGCGTGGAGTCCTATAGACTGTCATTGACATATCATGTCAATAACAATGGAAAGCAGCTTGTTCAAATGCTCACCCAACTCTATTATGGAAGATGGAAGATGGAACATACACAACATGCAATTGTGCGTGCGTGCGTGCGTGCGTGCGTGCGTGCGTGCATGCGTGCGTGCGTGCGCAACACTATTTCCGTATTCGGACGGACGGACGGACGGACGGACGGACGGATATGGGCTTTCTTGACGCCTCTTGACTGTTCTGTTCATATACAGTACCCATTGGCACCGCTCAAAAAGCGTTACTTTCCAGGACTCCAATTCAAGGAGAGTCGCAGTCGCAGCTCTACTCGAAACTCAGAATATGGAGATAAGACAACAAGGATGTGTTATTGTAGAATAGTGGACTGAGAACAGAACGCTTTGAACTGAGGACAGGACTGTTTCTTTAGACCAATCTATATCAGTGGTTCTTAAACTACTACTTACTATGTCAAGGAGCACCACAATTAATTTGGCAACCGTCCCTCCATCTAAAAAATATGAGTTAAAAGCGTTTGCTCTGAAAGAATATATATTCAAAGATTTGCACCACATTTGCATGATTTTTCAAAAATAGCAGACCTACAAGCTTGTAGATCTGCTATTTTTCAATAGCTAAAGTATAACATGCTTAAAACACCAAAAGGGGTTCCCGCCCCAAAGTGGGTTAAGCAACACGTGCGCTACTATCAGCATGCGTGTTGAGTTTAATGGGTTAGACTCAACACGGATGCTGACAGTATAGCGCACGTGTTGTTTAAAAAACACAGGCGGGCGTGCAGCGAGCCAGCCATCAACAGAACAACCTTTTTGAAGTCGACGTCGACGTCGACGGCTGAGTCACGGCTCTCCAAAATGATAGGATGCCGACCTCGTTAGCTCACAGCTGCGTAAACTCAACCCCACTGTATAGCTACACGTAATCAATTTGCTCCGACACGTCGTTGACTTAAGGGCGTCTAATTACACGTTATCCTCCTCTATAATAACACGCCGTGAAACCGCAAACAGCAAAAAACCAACATTAAAAAAAAAGATAGGTCATGGCAGCAGAAATATGGAAAAGTTGTGACAGTGCAATTCAATCTATACGTTTAAGAAAATGTTTACTTTAAAGATAATAAATTATAGTTCATGAATATACAACATTATTATAAACCTTTTAAAATGTATTATCTCCACCACGTGATACAACCTTCCTTTAAGATAAAAAAAGGGCAGGCACTATGAGCTACGGCTTCAGCCTACACCTTTTCCATCCAAATATTTTCTGTAAAGTTTGTTGTAATAATTAACTATATGTGTATGCTTCAATGACCGAAATAAACGATTCATTCATTCATTCAAAACCCTCAACGTTAGTTTAACTCCTAAAGAGTGCACATGTTTAACCAAACGGACCCCTTAATTTGGGTCCTTTTTTTTGGGTGCTACTGTATTTGTACACTCTTTAGGGAGGGGATGAGACTCTGGGAAGAGCGTAATCTCCCTCATGTGTACGGTGGATTACCCTGGGTGGCGATAATACAGGATGCTAAAGCAAACACACAAACACTCACTCGCACCGTCGTGCACACCGTACACACGCGCGCACACACACATACAGGGCCACACGCGCACGTGCACTGCACATGCACAAACACAGTGCTACACTTTGGGAGACACGTTAGTGAACACAAAAAGAGAGCCGTGCGGCTAAACATCAACAACGTCCAGACAGGCCGGCTGCCTGTCAGGAAACGGTCATCAGATAGGATTTATTATACAGCAGAGTAGACAGCCAAAATGGTTTGTCCTCCATGTTGGAAAGACAAGTCTTCATGACTGTGTCTCTCTGGTTTGTCCTCCATGTTGGAAAGACAAGTCGCTGTCAAAACAGTAGCCATCATCAACACACATAATGCAGAGATCTTGGTAGGTCAGTACACGTTACTGAGACATTCAATGCTCTGATTAAATGTGATAACATCCCATTCAGTGCTTTAAAAGCATTCGAAGCTAATGAATCAATGGTCTGTCTGACTGTCTGCAGCTTAATCGATTGATAGTTCAAAACCAAATGGACCATTATTACAGGTCTGTAACTCTGAGAGTGTAACACGTGTAACGAAATGGACCCTTACATGTCCATAACTCTGAGAGTGTAACACAGGGAACCAAATGGACCCTTATTACAGGTCTGTAACTCTGAGAGTGTAACAAATGGAACCAAATGGACCCTTTATTACAGGTCTGTGACTCTGAGAGTGTAACAAATGGAACCAAATGAACGCTTATTACGGGTCTGTAACTCTGAGAGTGTAAGAAATGGAACCACTCTCAGAGTATACACATGGAAACAAATCTACACAATAAAGTGTAGATTGGAGTCCCAGAGACCAACAAAATAAATCAGCGGATGAGTGTCGGTGTCCAATGTCAAAGACCACGAGCTGATTTTGAGATATAGACTCAATGTCCCAGAATGCTCCTCGGCCCATTAACCCCATCATGAACTCCTAGCACCGTGGTTTTCAAAGTGGGGTCTGGGGACCCCCAGGCGTCCCTGGGGGGGGTTACCAATAAACAAAACTCCAGATTTACATCTTTAAGAGGTTAAACAGCGAGGGAAGATGGACAGATTTATGTGGTTGGTGAGATATAATGTTTTCTCTCCTTCCGTAATTCAACAAGAGGAAAGCATTACAATGACTTATAGTGTGAGAAATAATGATGTTCTGCCTCAGCAAGCACCACCCTGGAGACCCTGCAGGAACCATGTGTGTGTATACCTTAGACTTCGAGTATATATATGAATAGAGACGGCACCCGGAGGAAACCCTGAGGCGAAATAGACATGGTGACCGAATTTGGTATTGCAGCGCTGGGCCAAGGTCATGCTCACGTTCATGATGACACGTGAACGCTGTTTCAGTGCAATGACAGTCAACGGCCAACGCGTTCATGAGTTTAGCCGCAATTAATCCCAGAATGCACTCTGTTCCTACCCGGAAGGAGGAGTGAAATCGCCTCATGCGCTTTTGAGCGACTTAATGCAAGTGGATGGGAGGAGAAATCCGGTGCCGTCTCTATTAATATATACTCTAGGTGTAGTGTGCGTTGCGTGCATTACATGTGTGTGTGTGTGTGTGTGTGTGTGTGTGTGTGTGTGTGTGTGTGTGTGTGTGTTTGTGTGTGTGTGTGTGTGTGTGTGTGTGTGTGCGTGCGTGCGTGCGTACGCACGTGTGCGTGCCGTGTGTGTGAGCAAATTTATAATGCCACAGAAAATGACCTTTTTTAAGTGAAAATATATTTAAGTGCAGTACTTAAGTAAATGTACTTAAGTTACTTTCCGCCAGTGTGCTCACGCACAGAAACCAAACTAGACCTGACAGGAATCATCCTATACTCGCAGAAAGGATTTTGTTCCAAGGTTGTAATCCACCAGTGTCAAAGACCTGACTATACGTACAAAGAATACTTGAACAATATACCTCATAATAGTCATTAAGACAAGTGAATCCATTGACTCCTTCAAAACCGCTCTCAAAGGGCACCTACGGACGGCTGCAATTCGAAACTGGCCCCCCGTCAAATCTGAATCCCCCCTTCTTAACTCCTTCTAATCTATCCTGGCGACAATGGATGTGGGGAGATGCGGCATGACCCAAGGAATCCAGGGAAAGGCCGACTGATGTAATTATTCATTACATTAATTTTAATAATTATTATGAACCTCTCCTGACTGTAGCTCTGACGGTTTCTGAGAGAAACATACCTGATGTGAGTTTTCGCATTTTCCCCATGTAAGTGGATGGCAATATCCAATTCACTAATTCGTTATTAATGTATACTTTGTTAAATGGGGGAAAAGAGCTTCGTTGAGACCTCCATATTATTATGGTCAATGCCTGTGTGAAAAGTGGGAGTGATTGGTGCAGGCAGTGAGGAGCTACGACATTCAGACATTCATTCAGACATTGAGTTATAATAGCAGACTGTATATGAAATATGAGTGACTGTCGTAAACGATACAGAGACACCTCCCTGACAATATCGCAGAGACAGTTTGTTTATTTCTGGACCACAATGCTTATATGTGATGATTCTAACCCCATGTTATTCTCCATAGGGAAATTATGCTTCCGCGAACCCCTTGGAACCAGGGGATGAGCGCGTGACGTCTCAGGAGGGACTTCGGTGCTCTACTGCGTTGCTGTTCAGATCTTTTAGTGTTATATTTTTAATTCCCGTAATTTAACGTCCTATCACTCTATACCGCGTCACACAGAAGCATCAAACGTAGCAGATCTACAAGCTCACGATGCTTTGGACGCTTTTGAACTTGAACTCCTGAAAAGTAACAGTGTAGGTCACCAGGTTTCCACCCAACAGATACCATTTCACAACACTATAGGCTAAACATGCGGAGTGATAGTCTCCCCCCCCCCCCCCCCCTCCCAGACCTCCACCAGAGGGTAAGTAAGGGGTCCCCGAGGATGCGAAGAAGGCAGGAAGTCAGATACTGAAGACATTCCATGACTTCCCTTATGGAAGCAATTAGCATTAAAGCAGTGGTTGGTGCTTTCGTATAGTGTGTGCGTGTGCGTGTGCATGTGTGTGCGTGTCAGGGCCGGATTTAACCATAGGCCGCTAGGTGCAGCTGCACCGGGGCACTTGGCAAGGAGGGGCACCATGGCAAAATAAAATAAAATGTTTTTCAATTTTCTTTTTAGGCCCTCCTATATACTCAGGGGACCCACATTTATTTAGTAAAATAAATGTTAGTTTAACTCTTGAGAGTTACAGACCCAAAAGGGTCCATTTAGTTCCTAACTATCTATCATTTAGCCATGGGGGACCCCCTGGAGCTCCCTCAAGGACCCGCACGCACACGCGCACACACACACACACACACACACACACACACACACACACACACACACACACACACACACCTTATCATGAACATGGGTGATGGAATGCCAGCTTTGTAAATATCAGAAGGAACTGAAGGGTTTCGATCAGATACCTGTTGCTACAGCCAGCAGTACTTTTACTCAAGTACAATTTCTCAAACACTCACTCAAAACACTCCTTGGGCTAAATTCGGCCATACTAGCCACTTGCAAAAAATGTGATGACCTCATCACATTTGTGATGACGGCGATGACCGTTTTTAGGCCAATGAGTGTTTTTCGTGCAAAACTAAAGCTTGCAATGAATTCCGAATCATGAATAACCCGTAGTTTGACACGTCACACGCTACTTAAAGCATAATTAACATTTGAAATGTTTGCCTTATATGGGTTTGTAATGGTAACAATTAAAGTGTCTTTTTGTCCCATTCCTATGATCCAATAATGCTGCTGCTCTGACAAAACTCGGTCTTCACTACTCAGCACAGCTGATGATATGTCTAATGTGATAAATCCGTTCTCAAATCTTCTATTAACGGCTAGGTGTGCTGTCGTGCCCATTTCAGCACGGCTGGATAGCCTATTTCAACCAATTGCTTGGTCAGAAAGAACTACCTTCCACCTTCCGTCTTTCTTTCTCCTTTTTGTGGTACTATAGTACCAGTGGTTGGGAACCTCTGTACAAGACTGCAACAGCGTGACTACTACAGTATGTGACGTGCGTGTGCTCTGGTCTGTCTCTCAGACGGTCTGTCTCCATGCCAAAGCATCCTGGTTAGTTTCTTTTGCTCCGGCTTAGTAACATGCTTAGATCCAGCGGGTCGCCTCTCATCTCGTCAAACGACATTACAACAACACAAGTTAACCAACAGTGCACACAACTATACACCACATCAACGGATATTCTAAACCAAAATTGTAATGGCCCCTGGCCTGAAGGGGGGAACGGGATCCACTATTAGAGAGATCCCTTTTCCTCTGATGTTGGGGGGGGGGGGGGGGGGGGATATGTCTGGGACGGGAACAATGACATGTCAGCAAGCTACAGACAGACAGACAGACAGACAGTAACCTCACGTCACCAGGGCTTTCCACCTCGGAGGAAAAGCCTGCGGTCTGTGTTCCAAAATCGCCGTGTGAACCCGGTCTGGGAGCGTGATGGTAATTTACGTCATGTTGTAGTATAGTCATCAGGCAGGAGAACCCGTCTTGTATCCGCGACCTTATTCTTTCGGTCATGACCCACACTTCATGACCATAGGTGGAGGGTATAGGAAGGAAGATTGCTCGGTATAGACAGAACACTAGACGGACGGACGTCCGTCTGTCTGTCTGTGAGTGTTCGCTTTACAGACGCTGAGCCAGAAGGCAAAAAGTGTTCTGTCTATACCGAGCAATCTTCCTACCTATACCCTCACCTATGACCTATGGTCATGGACGGACGGACGGACGGACGGACGGACGGACGGACGGACGGACGGACGGACGGACGGACGGACGGACGGACGGACGGACGGACGGACGGACGGACGGACGGACGGACGGACGGACAGACAGACAGACAGACAGACAGACAGACAGACAGACAGACAGACAGACAGACAGACAGACAGACAGACAGACAGACAGACAGACAGACAGACAGACAGACAGACAGACAGACAGACAGACAGACCACAGTTTGTTTACCCAGGTAGCAGATGGAACACATCAGGTACTGACACGCGGCAGAAACACATGCATGGTCTACTGTTTGCTACATTCCCAATACGTGAGACTATCTCTGCAGTGACAGCGAGGAATGCAGACACTATACACACTGTCTCTACACGCTGAATGACTCCCACAGAAAGGACTGGAGAGAGAGAGAGAGAGAGAGATAGAGAGAAAGAGAGAGAGAGAGAGAGAGAGAGAGAGAGAGAGAGAGAGAGAGAGAGAGAGAGAGAGAGAGGGAGAGAGAGAGAGAGAGAGAGAGAGAGAGAGAGAGAGAGAGGGAGAGAGAGAGAGAGAGAGAGAGAGAGAGAGAGAGAGAGAGAGAGAGGGAGAGGGAGAGAGAGAGAGAGAGAGAGAGACTTTGACTTTTAACAACTTCTTTATTCTTGAAATAGTTTACATTCTTCCAAATACAATAACAAATTACAATAGGACCTTACCCCTTTTTTTTATCCGATTTTTTGAGCAATTCATTTACAAAAGTGACTCCCTCATCATTTACAGAAAAAAGTGCACCTTCATAGTCTACCAAACATGTCTCCCAAACCTCCAATTCATCAATTTTTTCATACAATTTGTATTAAAACGAGAGAGAGAGAAAGAGAGAGAGAGAGAGAGAGAGAGAGCAAGCAGCAAGTTGAAAAGCGTAAAAAGTCCATGACTTCTTGGGGAGAGAGAGAAAAGAAACACATGCACAGTGCACGTGAGATATTGGATCAGGCCAAACATACTGTGACACAACACATATACAACCACACAGAAAACATCTACAAGCATTTAAAAGACACAAAACAAAGATAAATAAAAACGTGGTCAAGTCTGTCTCTGTGGGTTTATGAGGGGCGCTAGAGCCCCTCCTATATATTCAGCTATTAGTGTAGACTTCGGTCCTACACAAACATAATAAATTCCCATTGACAATGAATGGAGAATTTTACGTCATAGTGTCTGAGCAAATAGGCATAGTGTTTATTTTATGTCATGATGATGTACGATGATACTTTCTTTTAGTAGCCTAACCATTATATTGTATACCATTTAAGTGGTATAAAAGTCAATCATTTATATCAGTATAATATAATTTTGCATCTTTGTGACAGGCCTAAACATTCTCCCCTTCCTCCCCACACACACACAGGACCAGTTTGGAAACCAAATGGACCCTTATACAGGTCCATTTGGTTTCATGTTACACTCTCAAGAGTTAAAGATAATAATAAGGGGTCCATTTGGTCACCAACTCTCCCTCATTTTGGGGGACCACACCTGGAACCTCCTCAAGGACCTCTGGTGGTCAACACACACACACACACACACACACACACACACACACACACACACACACACACACACACAGGTATCGTTGTGCGAAGACAGACGTCAGGTCTATCTGATAAAGTAACAGTTGATGGTCGTGCAAGTATCGAGGCCAGGGTGTCAACTATGCTTACGCATACTGTATAAGAGTGACTCACCAGTCACCTATGTACACTATGTATGCACTCTGGGTCAAGCTGATAATAATTCTGTTTGTATAAGTCTGACCCAACCCTACACACAACCCGCTTGCTCAGATCAGCCAACACAGGGAGCCTGGAGAGGCTTCTGAAGAACCCAGCCGGGACAACCATAGACATGTCGCCATTTCCGGCTCTGGAGCGTATGTGTGCTCAATGGGAGGGCACAACTTTCCAGAGATTCCTTGCGAAGCCCCGCGGAAGCATGAGCGTGTGTCACAGAGCGCATGTTCGGGTCTGTAAGTCCCGGGAAAAAGATGTGCTGTGATTGGCCAGTAATCACTTGAGTGGCAGCGTGACGTGACGTGCCTTCCACACTTCCGGCGTACTTCCTCTCCCAGTGTAAATTCTTCCGCTCCTCCTTCAACACACATGGCTCCAACGAGGCTCCAATGAGGCATCTATTTTTGAGTGGTGCAACCACTCCAAGGAACAGCAATGTCCGTGTTCACCTGTTCACCTATGTGACGACAGTATATGACTATGAGTACCAGTAGGGGCGCTGTTGTGCCATAAACACTGCACTGTTGCCTGCTAATGATAGAGAGAGAGCGAGAGAGAAAGAGAGAGAGAGAGAGAGAGAGAGAGAGAGAGAGAGGGGGGGGGGGGGGGGGTTGCACCACTCAGTTCACACAGGTGTGATTTTTTAAATATCTATGGGGACAACGCTCCACAGTCCCAGACTCTTCTCCCTTCTGGCTCCAGAACTATGGAATGAACTCTCCCATAATTTGCAATGAGAGAACTGCAGCCTCACTCCCAATCTTCCGCCGTAGTCTGAAAACCCCACCTTAGCCTGCAGTAGAACTTGCTCTAGCAACTTCCGACGACCTTACAGGTGTATACAAAGGCTAAAACGTATGTCATTTAAATAGCTTATTTGATAGACATGATAGCATAAGTGTATATACTACAGACATACAAGCTTGTATGTCTGCTATTTTTTGAAAAATGCGGCGCAAATCTTTGAATATATATATTCTTTCAGAGCGAACATTTTTAACTCAAATATATGCTTCTGAGGGGGTACCTGGAACAACATATTTCCGGCCAAATACATATATATTTGAATGAAAATGTTTGAGAATATAGAAACATGAGGTTTTTCAGAAAACTGTCAGGATTTAGAAGACATTTGTAGAATCGTCCTCAGGTCTAAAGCGTCTGCTAAATGAATACATTGTAAATTGTAATATTGTAATAATTCAAAAACAGTAACAGACGTGGAAGGTTAATATAGATAAGCGGTCGAAGATGGATCGGATTTCCTGACACGTCTGTCGTTCCACTGATGATGGCCGTCCCCCGTCCCATGAAAAGAGGAGCGTATATAGTTGACCAAAAGGCCCGAACGGATCAAAACAAAAGCTATCGGCCGCAATCGAGATGTCCCGCTGCAACGTCACCTCGTTGTCGAGAGACTTTTTCCGATCTCCGTTTCAATTAAATCGGGGGGATTTGGCCCAGGGAGGTGTACCTTTGTGCCTAACGACACTTTAACCCATTCTGACCTGAGATCAGATTCTAAAAATGTCTTCTACATCCTGACAGTTTTCCATTCTGACCTGAGATCAGATTCTAAAAATGTCTTCTACATCCTGACAGTTTTCCATTCTGACCTGAGATCAGATTCTAAAAAATGTCTTATATGTCAGTCGCTCTTCGATTTTTCAAAAATAGCAGACCTACAAGCTCGTAGCGCGCCACTCGGTGGCGCGCTATGAGCTTGTAGATCTGCTATTTTTCAATAGCTAAAGCACGACATGATGCTAACACCAAAATGGGTTCCCGCGCAAAATGGGTTAAGGAATCTGTGAGAGATTTAACCACTCCTATAAGTACCCTTAAATACTCTTAACCACCTTAAACGCAGTGGCCTCGCTAATGCTCCGCTCTGCGCGGTCTTTTGTTAAGATATCTCATGGCAGAAAATTGCAGTGATTTGGAAAATTGCCATCCTAATTATTCCTGTAAGAATGCGAGTCTTCGCAGTGTGTCGGTACCAAACAGCAATGCCCCGTAGTCTTTAAAATAATTTGGCATCCGATATTTAACTATAGGATTTCTTGGAAGCACGGGCGTGTACACGCATAGAGAACTATAAGAACTGTTGTTGAAAAGCCCTCTGTAAGGCAAGCAGTGGTGGGAAACGTACTCATTCGTCAATTCCAAGTAAAAGTCTGGAATTCAAAAAGGAATCAAAAGTATTAGGCCTCACTCACACCTTCGCAACAGACTGATGTATGCTTGTTGTATACAAAGGGTGTGATACATCTTGCCCCAATGCATTTCCAATGGGAGTCACATGGTTTGACACAACATTTGTGTTGTATGAGGGGGAGGGGGGCAGTCGAAACACAGCCGAAAGCCCTACAACAGCTTGTAGTCCAAAATGTTGTATCAAACCATGTGACTTCCATTGGAAATGCATCGGGGCGGCCATGACACTTACATCTTGCTTACATCTAGCATGCATCAATGTTGTATGCTAGATCGAAAGGTGTGAGTGAGGCCTTTGGTATAAAAATGTACTTAAAGTACAAAAGTCGAAAGTACTCATTATGCATTATTTCTATGCAGAATGTCCCATTTCACACGTTTTCAAATGCATACAAATCTTTTAAGCTTGTAGATCGGCTATTTTCAAATGGCCCAAAATGTATATAGGGCTGATCAAGTGGCTACTGCATATTTTCTAACAATGATGGAAATCTACAAAGTGACTAACGTTTTCAAATAAAAGTAGCGGAGTAAAAGTACAATATTTGCCTCCGAGATGTGGTGGAGACCGCATGGAAATACTCAAGTAAAGTAGGCCTACAAATAACTCAAAATTGTACCCATTAAGTAAAATGTACTCAGTTACTTTCCGCCACTAGCTCCGGGGCGCTTCTATACAAAAGCCCGTCCGTCCCACAGTCACACACAGTGCTTTAGGGGGAGTTATCCGGGGCCAGCATGCGACAATAGTCTTAATGATATCCCTGGGATCTATTAGGGGCTTAGTTTTATGACAGTGGGACACTCCCAGGTAACTTTACGACCACTTTACTGCCCCCGACGGGAGGTAGCAATAAGCCTCGCCCTTCGTGGTCGCATACTGTATCTCCCATGCAGACTTCTTCTCCCTTCTGGCTACCAAAACTATATGGAATGAACTTCCCATTGCAATCAGAACTGTAGACCTCAGGCCTCATTCACACGTATACCAAACACCAATCAAGCAAATGTTTGGTCGTTTTTTTTTGGGCCATCACAATGCTTTTCCAATGGGAGTAAGAAAGAAAGAAAGTTACTATGTTTACCCAGGGTAACTGGACTAAGCTCAAGAACTTGTTCACAGCCAGGCCCTGCTGAGGCCTGCTCATAGAAACATTTCATGGTAGGGGTTCAATGCCTTGGTCAAGGGCACTTCAACGGTGGTAATTTAAACGTGCCGGTCCGGGGATACGAACTAGCGACCTTCCGATATCAAGACCGCTCCGCAATCCGTTCGGCCACCGCTGCCCCAAACTAAGTCACATGGTTTGACCAAACATTTTAGTTTGATGAGGGGGGAGGGGCAGAACACCACCAGCAATCAGCCATCAAACACAAATGTTTGATCAAACCATGTGAGCATTGTGTGGTGGCCCAAAAAAACAAAACAAAAAACGACCAAACATTTGCTTGATTGGTGTTTGGTATACGTGTGAATGAGGCCTATAACTCCCAAAAACGCAATCTTCTGCCGTGGTCTGAAAACCCACCTCTTCAGAGTATAGACTCCATCGTATGCCCGTATAAAGCGCTTGCCCTATATAGCCTCGACGACGTTGCATTTCCCATGTGTTTGTTCTTGCTTACTGTAAAGTCGCACTGGATTAAGAGCGTCTGATAAATGCCTACATTGTAAAATCGTACACAGCAGCTCCACCCCACTAGGAAACAAGGATACACAGACGAAACACACACACACACACACACACACACACACACACAAGGACACACGCGTGTACACAGCAGCTACACCCACTAGAGCACACAGACATATCCTGACAAATCCTCATAACACACACACAACAGACACTCAACCGCATCCTCCAAATTAATATTTAGCCCAAAACAGAGCATTTCCTTTGCGAGGGACACACAAGGCTCATGCCCGTACTGAGACACAAAGACGAGTGGCTAGTCTGTTGATGTCCGCTGACGACCGCTATGGACCATATGCACATAGCATTAGGTTAATGGCAGGGTGGGAACCAGCAGCAATTTGCAACTGACAGTCCATATATATCAGTATATAAGTGTAGTGGAGTAAAGGTACAATATTTGGATCCGAGATGTGCAGTGGAGCAGAAGTAAAAAGTATTGGGGCAGCGGTGGCCGAACGGTCTGCGGAGCGGTCTTGATATCGGAAGGTCGCTAGTTCGTATCCCCGGACCGGCACGTTAAAATTACCACCACTGAAGTGCCCTTGAGCAAGGCATTGAACCCCTACCATGAAATGTTTCTATGAGCAGGGCCTGGCTGTAAACAAGTTCTTGAGCTTAGTCCAGTTACCCTGGGTAAACATAGTAACTTTGCTTTGCTTTGCTTTGCTTTGGGAAATTGGAAATACTCAAGTAAAGTAGGCCTACAAATACTTCAAAATTGTACTTAAGTACGGTACGTACCATTTAGACCTGAGGTCGATTCTACAAATGTCTTCTGAATCCTGACAGTTTTCTGAAAATCCCTGATTCTGTGTCAGTGCAGGTTCTCAACATGTGAAGAACCCCTAGTATCATATGTATAACCCCCCCCCCCCCCCCCCCCCCCCGCCCCGCGAGTAATGTAACATAATGTAATTCCGGCCAATTCATTCATTGTCAATGGCCGTCAATGTTTGTGTTAGGACAATGTTAGCACAAACCCTCAAAGCTGCCCGTCAAAAAGAAACACACATTCACTCATTACCTTGTGGAGTGTATCGTTTCTTGCGGAGTCGCGGCAGGCCGCTGCCGGCGGCGGCAGTGGCAGCGGGCGGTGGTGTCGCCCCCCTCCTCCTCCCGGTGAAGATGGTGTTGACCCGCCGTGCCCACCCCCGATGGCTGCCCTGGTCCGTCACCCCGCAGCGCGGCTCCGCCATCTGCCTCAGGGTGGCGCTGTCCAGCCTCCCTGTGACGGGCAGGCGGGACAGGAACTGGAACTCCCTACAACGCACACACACACACGCATGCATGCACGCACACACACACACAAAACACACACACACACACACACACAGGAGAGCGGTTGGAATGTCACAATTACACATTAAAGTTGACGACACAAATAATTGCAATTAACGATTTAATTGTGTTGTTTTTTTTGAACAATGGAACATTACAATTATATTTCTGTTTGCCTTTTATGCGTCGTAATCACAAAACGCACAGGGTGCGGATATGACAAAAAAAAACCTTAAATAATAAATATACAAAGAAATCACTGACACATTTAATTATTTTTCATATTTTTTTTTTCTTTCCAAAAAAAGTACAAGATACTGCTGTAAGCTTGTAGATCTGCTATTTCTGCTATATATATTTTTTTCAAATGTTTGAAAACGATTGAAGATCATGCAACAAATAATTGTGATTATCTCAACTATAATTTGCAAATTAGGCGATTATGTAATAATAATTGCGACAGGCCTATACAGTAGTATACACAGTAGGCTTAGTAGTCACATTGTTTCACAATCTAATCTGTCAAACAATTCTAAAGGCCACATAACAGAAGCATGCCGGCCAAGAGGGAGGGCGAGGTTCTTGATGCCGCCGCGGCCAGAGGGCGATGGGAGGAGGTTCTTGGAATTCCTGCTTGGTTCAGGGAGGGTTCAGGAGGTGAGGGTGTGTTTTACTGACTATAGCATGCTGCTGCCTTTCAGCCCCAGAGGCTGCAGGGCCCATATCGGAGCCAACCACAGCCTTTCAGCCCTAAGGCCTCACTCACACCTTTATATAAGACAATGTGTTCTGTGTGTCATTGGCCGACCTCAATGCATTTCCAAATTCCAATGGGAGTCACATGGTTTGATGAGACAACCTTTGATGAGACAACCTTGTTGCATGGCTGTCTTCTTCTGCTTGTTGCATGGCTGTCTTCAACCATGGTTGTGTCATCAAACCATATGTTCTCCCGGTGTCCCCTAGGTATACCCTCACAAAAACATGCAGTAATCGTGGTCCCAAAAACTACCTCCCCCTGGCCAGCCGGGGGCGCCTGATGGAGAGGAAAGGAACTGGTCGGAATAACGTGTTCCTTCCACGCGCTACGTCCAACCAGGGAAACTCTCCCCCCTGTCAGGTGAAAAGTCTGCTAGCCCCCCAGGTTGGCAGAGGAAGTGTAGCGCACCAGGATTACATTAGATAATTGACACTGGGTGAAAGAAAATGGGTTGCAAAATGGTGGGATAAAGAAAAAGAAAGAACTAAAAGTATGAACTCCTGTCGGGGAACAACACTTACTTGACAGCCGACTGCACCTCCACTGCATTGTGGAGCTGGTGGTCTTCATGCAGGTAGCCGTACTTCTCCAGAAAAGCCTGCAATCATTTTAAAACAATTTAATTTAAAATGTAGGCATTTATCAGACGTCCGTCTACAGTGGAATATCTGGACAATGAAACTAAAAGTATACACGATGGAATGCTATGTCTACATAGTATGCCATCTAAATGACATAATTTGAGCCTTTGCGTGTGCCTTTACGGTCGCTGAGTGGATACACTTAAAGGTTAAACAATCACTAATATCTGGATTGCATTTGATTGTATCATTTGATTGTATCATTTGATTGTATCATTTGATTGTATCATGGTTGATTGTATATAATTTGATTGTATCATGGTTGATTGTATATAATTTGATTGTATCATGGTTGATTGTATATAATTTAATTGTATCATGGTTGATTGTATATCATTTGATTGTATCATGGTTGATTGTATATAATTTGATTGTATCATGGCAAATGCACAATTTGAAAGCGCCATACTTTATGAATATACACCTTAAGTTAGTTTCTACACTTTACCCCCAATGGATATTATCTATGCGGGGTTGCCATGGCAATCAATTCACCTATAGCTAAGACACTAGACAGCTAGACACTCCCACTTGGACACTTCCAGCCGGATTGGACACATTAAATACTGGTTCATGTTTGGAACCAGACCTTCAAAATCTCTTCCAACTCCGTCAACAAGGCCTGCCGTATGCACTGGAAAAATATGTGCGTTGCATTTCTCTTTTAAAACAATGTTTTATCAACTATTGGTGGAGAGGTTTGTCTAAACCATGTTATGCTTAGCTGTGATTGACGATAGCAGTTTGGGGAGGGGCTTAGCTATAGGCTGGTGAATTCTACAGGTGAGGGGACTTAGATAAATTAGGTCCACTGGCAGAGCCTGACCAGAGCCTTTTTGTGCTGGTTCTGGACAACCAGCTATCCAACCGACTCGACACCGGGCACTGCGCTCCCTGTGGGGGTGTGGAACGCGTGTGTCAAATTTGAAGTCGGCGGGGCGAACGGTTCCCGACTTACGTGGATTACAGACGTACACGTAGAGATGTGGTGCATTTATTATAAGATGTGTTGTGACATATTTGCATGGTTGGTTTTGCGGTGTAGTCTGCCAAAGGGAGTACTGATTTCAGCGGAGTTAGTGTGGAAGTGTCCTTGAGCAAGACTCTGTCTGAACCCCTAATTGCCTCCAGTGGTCGCCACCGTCGGCGTGTGAATGTGGGAAGTGAGGACAGTGGAGTTGACTGTTTGCCGCTTCACCTCGGCTCCCATTGCTCCAATGCATGAATGAATGGACCATTGCAAAGCACTTTGAGCAAGCACTACAGCACTGTGCATAGAAAAGCGCTATAAAAGTCAATCCATTATTATTATGTTTAACAACATGTACGTGTTTCCTTAAAAATTATAAAAAAAAGCCATGTTTTCTGTTCAGGCCCAAGACAAATCTTTACCTCACAGCCACAAGACTTGACAGGCTCAAACCTCCCTTTGGGGATCCGTTTGTGTCCCATGGCCTGCTGAAGAACATTTACAGAGCAAAAAAATGTTGGTGCTCTGTTAGAACAAATCAGGTCCCTTTAGGCTATCCTGAAATGAAGCTGCATGGCATGCTTTACCTCCCTGACTGCTTTTTAATGGAAAAGAAAAATCATAAAATGGAAAATTGTATACCTATACATTTTCCATTTCAGTCCGTGGGCCATCTGTCAGTGACACGATGTGTCACTGACTCTTGTTACAGAGACGTGTGTGTGTGTGTGTGTGTGTGTGTGTGTGTGTGTGTGTGTGCGCGCGTGCGTGCGTGCGTGCGTGTGTGTGTGTGTGGTTCCGGAGAATCCGGACCACCCAACACACATTAGATAAAGAAGGACCCTTGGGGCTGTTACTCAACAAGCAGGCATGCATCCAGCCGTTGGGTAAATGTTTTGAATTTAAGCCAAGAAACAAACCAAACTGCATACATGACTACAAATGTTGATGCGGCATTTACGCTTTGAGATTACCATGTTGGATTTTTTTTTTATAGTAAGGCTACAATCTCTCGATCCCTCGATCTCCTCTTGGCCTGTTCCAGCTGAGCTGCATGCGTGTTCAGGCAGCTGCAAACAGCAACAATTACAGATGTGGTGCATGGTGAGGATGTGTTGGAAATTAAAAACGCAACCGATGACAGATGTCTATTATATGAGGGGGAATGCAGGGGCTAAGACGTGCTCTTGCCCTCGAGACACACAGAGAAAAGGCAAGCACAAGGCATGCATTTAATGTCAATCCCATGTATAAGGTAACAGTATGTGTCTTAATCGTTGCTTGCTGTGTGTGAAATCTCGCCAGCGTTTGCAAATGAGGTGTAAACCTCAACGCTCCAACTCGAGAATAAACACATTTTGTTGTGTTTTGCCCCTAATTGCAGAAACAAATGTTCTTCGGGTTTCATAGCCTATACGTTTAGGATTGGCCAATAAAAAGCAAGGCGGTGCCCGCAAAACTGCAGTCAAAATTAAACCACTTCAACCCAAACTATACAGTTGTAAAATTCCAAACATGTAGGATACAAGGCAGACTTCTTCAAAAAACTGGGTTGAACTTTAGACAGTTTGTTAAACTGTGCTTTATTATGGGCAATGCCCAGGGCTGGACTGGGACAAAAAACCAGCACGCAGATATAGCAGAAATTCTACCGCCCGCTCCGTCGGAGGCACACACAAACAAACAAACAAACAAGCCCTGATACCACCACTTTTACAGAACAACATAAATGATACAAACCAACAGACAACTACACAACCCTTTGTTGCTCTCACAAGAATGCTGGCAAAAGGATTCAAGACAGAAGAGGGTATTTGTCACACACTTTGCCTGCCTGTCAAAAAAACAATCTTAAAAGAATTTAAAAATCATATCATAATTTGAGTGGCCCCCTACGGTCGCGGCCCACCGGTAATATGACCGGTACGTCCACAGGCAATGCCATACATTTTACTAGCATTTCCCAGAAATATGCCTCTGGGCGGGGGTAGAATTGTTATTCACTATGAATCAGCTGCCGCCAGTCAACTTGCTTGACATACAACTGCTGTCAAAATAGATCTAGCCGCAGAGATGCAGCAGCCCCATGCATCATTTATCATCTAGGGTTGATCAGAAATTATGATTTAGTCAAAGCCGCAGTTTTACTCATCCATTTCCAACTTGCATCGTTCCAAGTAGGCCAGTGCCCAAAGGTCACCGCTCTAGAGGCTCGGCACAGGGCCCGGCCAAAATAGCCTTATTGATCACACCTGGATCTCCATATATGGAGCTGGCCTGTTCTCCATCTGCATAGACTCTACATTTAGGGCATGCCTGATAAAGAACTCCATATATGGGCATAAAAGGGACATAACTGGGTGGGGCATGCAACTTGCATAGTGCTCCGCTCTAATAATAATAATATTAATAATAGTAAATAGTAATAATTAGGGGAACTAACTATTAGGGCATTTGAACACCTATGCCTGCCAGTCACAATGTGGGACAGGGTCTCAATTTGTGATTCCCCTTCAAAGTTCTGGAAATGAGGAACTGTTCCATGCATAGGGGGACATCTGAGTCACCCATATCTATGTAGGCTACCGTAGATATCCAAGCATCATCAAGCTCTTGAGCTTTTAAACAATTGTTTTCAAAAGGCAGCCAACCTGAGTAGATATAGCTAGCCTACTACTACTGTGAGTGGACGACACAAAGCATTACACTTGTTTACAAGAGGGTCCACCTTGTTCATTATTCATCAAAACATTAAGAGTCGTATGAATATACACAACTAGTCAAAACAGGAAATCATCATAGAGGTAAAAAGGGAAAAGAAACAGTGAGGGGGGAAAGGGGTTGGGGTGTGGGTGGGGGGAATTCAGACCTACGGGGGCCAGTTTCGAATAGCAGCCGTGCCCTTGAGAGCAGTTTTGAAGGAGTCAATTAAGGGATTCACATGTCTTAATGACTGTTGGTAGGGCGTTCCACATTTTGGTGGCATAGCAGTGGATTGGAATGAATTTAGACCCTTGTTTGTGCCGAATATGGGTTGCACATGGTTTGTTGAACTCCCTCTGGTGTTGTGAGTGTGGACTTCATTATTAAGGAAGTTTTTAGACAGGTAGGCTACATGGGTATCTTGGTGGTGTAGCGAATCTTGTGGACCAGACCCATTGCAAGATGCTGTACTCTGTCGTCAACCCTAAGCCATTCCAGCCTGTCAAAGTGCAGGGGTGAGGTGGGTTCGGGGAGTGAGGCAAGTATAGTATATAATATGAAAAACTATTAGCCTATTACACTATATTATAGCCTAGCACTACTCGTCACTGAGTACAATTATATTACAGTAATATATTTAAAGTAATTAACTCGTTACCGCCCAACACTGCGCAGCACAGCAGACGCACTTAACTTCAGCCAATAATATACTTCGTCGTACTAAACCGTGTGTCGCATAGCGGCCATGGCGTACTGGAGCTTACAGATCGGCTATATTCATTAAACATAAAGCGTAATGGTATGCGTGAAACATTGCGTCTTCAAATTCGATAAACCAGCTCGCTATGGTTTACTGATAGACTAAACAAAAAAAAGGGTTTAGGTGTTTTAACAATATCAAACACTTCGAGTTTAATTTGAAACTCTCGAGAATTTTAAGTCAAGATCTGTATTAAAAAGGGTCCACTTGGTTACCAACTCTCCATCATTAAGGCTAACGTCTTAAACCACCGATCTAGATGTTTAGCACCATTTAATAGATCATTTAATTACCGTATCAAACATTTTAGTCGCGTGGACAGTTCAATTGAATCAACAAGTTAAAACCCTTATATGGTGGGAATATTGACAGTAGGCTACCTCAGGGTCCCTGCTGCGCTCCACGGGTGAACACACGGCCGACTTCAAGACGATCAACGCCGCTAGAGTCAACCTCCATGTCGGCCTGATGAAGTTACAGTCACCGCCGGTCCGCCGCCGCCGGTCCTCCGGTGGTCCATGGAGCTCCATGGTTGTTGGTGGTGCGACAGTAACATATCACATCACGTCGCAGATATTCGCAGATAGAACTTCCACTTATCTACCTTTTATTTATTTTTACTTAATTTAAAGGCTACAGCTGCAGGCTAATTAACTGAGCGGATATAGCGATAGCCTAGTACCATTATTTATTTGAATGTATAATTCGTTTCCAAGTGGTCAAAGCAGCAGAGCCGTTCCTTCACTATAAAGAGCACTGTAGTCAAGTGAGAGACATCTCACCTCTCCATCCATATCCACCCCAACATAGAGAAACTTAGAGACAAGCCAGTTACATTAGTGGTGGAGGGAGGGAGTTTTGTGGGGCCGTCGCCGCCCACATCTGTGCTGGCCTACTACATGAAATGCTGAAGGCAAAATACCAGCAGAGCAGTGTTGTTTTCGAAAAATGTTCGACTACCTTTTTCCACTGACGAAAACTAAATGGAAAATAAATAAAAACTAAGCTATGATGACTAAAACTAATACTAAATATACCGACGATTTCGTCAACAAATCTAGACTAGACTAAACTGTTAGGAAGAGACTAGTGGACAAGATATCCAGTATAAGTCATTTTACAATTGGTTGCTGCGACACGTTGTGAGCTTGTAGATCGGAAAGTGTAAAATCAGCCAATACAACGCCATCAAGGCCCGCCAAAATACATTTTAGTCGACTGAAATCTTGATATTTAGTAGACTAAAACTACATTAACACTTGCTGTAAAAAAACAGCAGCAGTCAAAGCATTTCCGTCCCTTACACTCACTCAAGCCTCGGTACCCAGGCTTTTATTGTCGCTCACTCACCACCACCAGGCCTGCCGGCTGTAGCTCTGAAGTGCAAATCTTGTTCCATTTCTATAAGTGCCACTTCATTAGGATTAGGATACCTCCCAGGCATTTGGTTTAGCATTGCCTTGCATTTACCGGTACATACTTTTATATTTGTACTTTTTGTAGTGTTAAATGATAGATAATTCACAAAAATACAATTACATTGAACAGTCAGATAATGTAGTTTAAGCAATACAAAAGTTGCATAGAAGACCACTCTTCAAATGCTGAAACCGTAATATTAAAATTTTGTGTTTTCATAATTGAACACCTTTACTTGGTTATACGTCACACGAAACGAAAGATTGTTTTTCAAACATCCAGGAATGGCAGATCTACAATCTTACGAGTCACTTCATGACGTGTTGTTTTTTTTGGGGGGAAAGTAAAATGCAATTTCTTTGTATATTTAAGCTAAAAGTTACCGTGATGAAGGTCTGCGACCAAAACGTTGTTCCATTTCCATTCAAGCTTTTAATTTCTTTTTTGCATCTGAAGAAGAGTAAAAAGGAGTAAAAAAAAGAAAAAAAAGACAGACACCCAGAGTAAAGATCACAACAGTTTTAATATCTTGAAAAAAAGAAACAAAAAACAATCCCTCCCAAACCGCAAGTAAAACATCGTTCTTACAAAACAACGGCTACGAACTCTAGAAGCTCACAGAAAAAAAATATATAACACCACCAACCAGGACTTTTAAGATTCAGAGAAACGCATGATGATGTACAAATAAAAATGAACAAAAGACAAAAAAAAAAAAAAAACGAACGAACAACATTCGACCCCCAGTACAGACAAACAAACTGCCAATCAGCCCAAAAGTCCCCCGTTTTTCCATTCACAGTAGCTGTGCACATCCTTTCGTGGCCAAAAGGCCGACCAGAGGGCCATCTGATCTGATCCACAGGATGCGTTGGCAATGAAAGGTATGCAAATCAGAGTCTCCATATTTCCCCCTCCCTCCCTCCCACCACCCCCCTAATAACGACCCCTGGGCTGGAATGGTGTTCTGTCCGGTCAGCTGAATGGATCTCGTCCTCCTTTAGTATGGCCGGTCTCTTCTGTCTTCTCTATGGTCACCTCTGTTGGAGAGGGGGCAGATGAGGAACATCATGAAGCCTTTTGATTTACAGCCCAGTTCAATGAGACCAAGAACACGTGGAATAAAGCCAAAAGAAAAAGAAAATCTCTTGCTAAAAATGGGATGTTTTACCTGAGATCAGATTCTAAAATAGTCTTCTACATCTTAACAGTTTTCTGAAAAATCTATGTTTCGTCGTTCATCGATAAAAAAAAAAATAGCAGACCTACAAGCTCGTAGCGTGCCACTCGGTGGCACGCTATGAGCTTGTAGGCGTGCTTGTAGGCGAAACATTCATGTTTCTGGATTCATGCTTCTAAACTTCACTTCAAATACTTGTCCTAAAATAGCAATCTACAAGCTCACATCATGACACGGTGTGTTGTGAGCTTGTAGATCGCCTATTTGTGCAGTATAGTGTCAGTGGTTAAAGATACGTTTGCGTTTTACAGACAAAGCATCCAAAAACATGTTTTTTTAACCCATTCTGAACGGGCACCCATTTTGGATCAGCATCATGTTATGCTTTAGCTATTGAAAAATAGCAGATCTACAAGATCATATCGCGCCACCGAGTGGCGCGATACGAGCTTGTAGGTCTGCTATTTTTGAAAGAATCGAAAAACTACTGACATTTCTACAATCTGATCTCAGGTCAGAATGGGTTAATCAGACCAGTGTGTGTCCAGTGGAAAACTCGTATGAATTTGATCTCAGGTCAGAATGGGTTAATAAATCTTTAGGCCTATCAATATTATTCATATCTTAATTTCTGTTATGTAAGCTCAACTGGTAGCTTCTAGGAACGGCACTCGATGCACTTCATGTATGTAACTAATCTTATTGAAGTATTGCTTTCTGTATTTATTTTATTTTACCATATTGTTGTTATTATGTACAATGTGCAACTAAACTAAACTATGGATATGAACAGCTTTAAGTTTTTTTTTCTTTCTCCCTTTTAACCAAAAATGCATTCCTGGACTGACCGTATTTGCATGACACTTAAAATCGAACAACTCTTAAGCGGTACATTTGAGAGCCATGGCATTCATTTAACCCATTTAGACCCGAGGATTATTCTAAAAATATATATATTGTAAATTCTCAAGTTTTCTGAAAGACCTATGTTTATGTCAGTCGTTCTCAAACATTTTCATGTCAAGGACTCCCAAAAATATATGCATTTGGCCGCGGAGGCGCAGACCCCCATCTGAAAAATATATAGTTCCAGGGACCCTCCAGAAGCAAAGATAAGAGTGAAAAAACATTCATCTTGAAAGAATATATTCAAAGATTTTCACGACTTTTCGCTATGAGCTTGTAGATCTGCTATTTTTCAATAGCTAACGTATAACGATGCTTAAAAACGCCAAAAGGGATTCCCGTCCAGAATGGGTTTAAAATCTACCAACTCTAAGCGGAACATTTGAGAGCCAGGACTAGACTGCATTCATTTCAGATGATCCTGAAGTTCTGTCAATTCTTAGGTCAATGTGCCCTCTAGTGGACACAAGTCAAAAATACATGTGACCGGTACCCAGTGATCCATATACCACATAATATGCTAGTCTTATTTTGGGGAGGGAACCCTTTTGTGTTTAAGGCATTACGTTATACTTTAACGTAGCACGCCACAGAGTGCCACGCTACGAGCTTGTAGGTCTGCTATCTTTGAAAAATCGTGAAAATGTGTCGCAAAATTGGAATATATATCCTTTCAGAGCGAACATTTTTAACTCAAATCTTTGGTCCCTGGAACATCATATTTTGAGATGGGTGGTTGGAGGCCAAATACATATAATTCTAGGAGTCCACTGACATAGAAACATGAGCTTTATCAGAAAACTGTCATGATTTAGAAGACATTGTGTATAATCGCCCTCAGATCTAAATGGGTTCAACCAGTGGTCCTTGAGGAGGTTCCAACCAAAATGACTCTTATAGATCTCAACAGCATATAAAGGAAACCAAAATGTAGACCAAATAGTTAGTGGTCCATTTGGTTTAATTTTACACTCTTGAGAGTAATGTCATGGTTCAACATCTAGATTACGGTATGTTACAATAAGTCTACACAATTAGAGAATGTAGAATAGTTATTTTGTTTGCCCGTTATCTCTCCCTGTGGTACCAACGTCAATACAACATGGAATTGTGAAAACAAAATCTTATCATATCAGACAAAATATTCTATGTTTTGGGTCGGCGAGGCTAAATGTCATCAGGTGGTCACGTGGCTCAAATGCTGAATACATAATGGACGTCGACATGTAAAGGGTTTGAAAACCACTGTCTTAAAACGACCCCCGTTTGAATCCAACCTGGGGCACTGTACTGTCCCCGCTCACCCCTGACTGTTCATTGTCTTGTGTGTCGCAGACAGTTCACTAGACTGTCCTAATCTGAATAAAGCAGAGATTGCCCAAAACATAATACATTTGAACTTTGCCAATGAGACCAAAATGCAGCCGTCAAAAATGTGTTAAGCATGTCCTTCCTCTTCAGTACATGATATCTTTTTTCTTTTAGATATTTTTTTTTTTGCGGCTTACGCCTTTTATTGATTTTTGAAGGGACAGACAGTAGGCTGACAGGAAACGGGAGAGAGATGGGGGGATGACATGCAGTAAAGGCCGTGTCGGGTCCGGTAGTCGAACCCGCGGCACACTGCGACTGGATTACCAGTCCGGTGCCCAGACCGTTACGCTACGGCCTGGGCCCAGTACATGATATCTATATGGAACAGATCACTTTCTCTCTCCGGGCAGCAGAAGGAGAAGTTGATAACGTTTTGGTCTACTCGGGTGAAATATGTAATCCACCAAGCTCATTGATAACCTCAAACTAGACAAAGCAGAAGCTAAATGGCAGTCAATAATATTTTAGTAGCCTAGACACAATCTATGTTGATATTACAGGTAGGCTGGTAACCAAAATCACACACACACCAAGTCTTAATCATGTATGAGTCTTAGTTTATTTTATTTTAATGTAACTTCTTAAAATAAAAGAGTATTGTATTTTAGCTTCTATGTACAGAACTTCTCACATTCAAATTGTCAATTAGTTTTTTTTGTCGTTTTTGTAGTTTGAAGAATCATAAAAACCCTTGGACAACCTTAGAAATGTAATTTGAAAGAAATGTAATACAATTGCAGATATCCTAAAAACAAGAAAAAAGCATGTGCTCTTCAACTCACCGTCCTCCCATTTTGTATCCTCCTCCTCCTCCGTAGCCCCCGCGGTCTCCCCCGCGGTCTCCCCCACGGAACCCTCCACGGCCCCTGAAGCCTCCTCCGCCTCGGTCCCCTCCGTACCCACCTCGACCGCCACGGTCTGACGGGACAAAAACAAGGACATTCTTTAGGAGGCCGCAATTTAAGGATTAATCACAGACACACACACACACAAAGTTTAACCCATTTTGACCTGGGAACGATTCTACAAATGTTTTCTAAATCCTGACAGTTTTCGGAAAAACCCAATGTCAAGTCGTTCTCCAACATTTTCATGTCAGCTATGAGCTTGTAGATATGCTACTTTTTCAATAGCTAAAGTGAAACGTAATGCTTAAAACACCAAAAGGGGGAACCCCCCCCCCCAAACGTGCATCAGTCTACCGCTGTCCGAGACAGGGATAAAAGTCGGTCTAATAAAATATAAAACATGGCAAAATAATAGCAGCGCACGCCAATGGTGTGCACCAAAGTTGCCTTTACCAAATGTGTGTGCCAACTCATGCTTCATGGATGGAAGCAGCTTTTGAAGTTATGTTGCATTATATTGCTAGTCTGGCCTGCCCAATCAATTCAAATAGGCCATACTCATATCTTGAACTTACTGTAGGGCTTGACTTTACCAGTCACATGGCGCATAGCAGCAGTGTGTTAAAGTTAATAACCCCAGAGGAAGACATTTCTAGGCATGTAGCCTTCAGTAGTCCATTATGCACTTGACTAGCATAGCAAGCCTGCTGCGTTGTGCCTGCTTCGGTCATGTCATTCACATCACCATAAATGTGTTCTCGGTCATTTCCTCGCATTTCTAGTTTACCGGTATTTAAATAATGTCATGCACCATGTGTCCAGTGCATAGGCTACTGCAGGCCTGGTTTGACTAGATTTAGAAGACATGTTGATGCTCTTGCTACTGAAACGATCATTAATTTATATGGAAAAATCCTGTTTCTTTTTAAACATGCATCTCAATGGTGGGAGAAGGACAGCTTGCCCCGTCTCCTCGCTGCCTGCCAACGTGCCTATTGGACAAGGACGGGTTGGGGAGGGACTTAGCGAAAGGGCTAATTGAGTCATGTGGAAGCACTTATTTGTATAAAACACTTGTTGCCACCGTTACATTCATACTGTGGTTGTCCAGAGCATTAAAGTGTGCACATAACATAACAGTGTGACGTTGTCCGGTAGGGGTCTAACTCTATATCTGTTATCAGTGAATGCACTCATGAAACATCTTTTACTATATTTTAGTTATGAAGCCATGTTCATGAGGTCATGAACATGGTCCAACTTCCTTCCTGGACTACAAAGTCACACCTCCATGCAGCCTCCTCCCTCTCCACAAGGAGGGGGAAGTGCACTGAAGCGTTATGGGCATCGTAGGAATTCAGCGATCCAGTCAAACACACAGATTTCACAGCAAATTTAAAATTGTGCTACTGTTCTCTATACTACAAATACTATTAACAATAACATTGAGTGACTGCAGTGTGTTAGCTCACACATTATGACATGCACAGAACATGGACTCCAGAGTTCAGAGGGTTAAATCAAGCAGGTGACAGTGATTGACACGTACCTCCTCCTCCTCCACCGCTGTCCCCGGGTTTGGGCGCGCCACACTTGTTGCATTCATACCGCCGTGCGAAGTTCATGTTGCCGCATGAGCTGAGGAAGGAAAGGCCAAGAGAGACCGAGTGTGAGCACCATGCATCACACTTTAGTACTAAAAAGAGACTGAGCAGCAGTCACATTTTATTACTAATGCCAAATGTCAGATTTCAGGAGCGGACATCTCTGAAAATGACAAACGTATATAGGAAAAGACACACTTATATGGTTTAGTTAGTGTCCTCGACTTATCCCATACCAATTTACAATTTAGGCATTTATCATAATACCTGTAAAATTAAACTATGAGTATACACTATAGAATGCTATGTCTACATAAAATGCTATGCAAGTTACATAAGTTTAGTCTTTGCATACGCCTGTAAGGTCATCGAGGCTAGTTCAAGTGCTAGTGCGAGTGAGTCTGCAGTTCTGATTGCTATGAGGAGTCAATTCCATAGTTTTGGAGCCAGAAGGGAGAAGAGTCTGGGACACGTGGAGCGTTCATTATCCAGGATGTGTTTTAGTGCCAAAGGCAGGGTCTTAAGTTTCTCAATGAAAGAGTAGGGAGACCACCTCCTCTCTAACCACTTGCAAATTTTGCTGGCAAAAAAAACAACAGTGGGGTCAGGGTTGTGTTGAATGAATCCCTCATACCTGTTGGGGCATGGCCAGTCTCCTCCCTTCACGTCAAAGTTAGGCCCTCCTCCGCCTCCACGTCCTCGTCCTCCAAAACCTGACACGGCAAGAACAGACATCATATACCTGGGAGCAACCATTACATAATCGCCCAATCGCAGTCATTATTGGAGATAATGGTAATTTTTTTTTGCATAATCGTCAAACGTTTCCATGTTGAAAAATGCCCATACGTGTTTAACAAAAATACCAGAACTACAAGCTTAACACGTCACGTCACATAATCAACTATTTCTGCCATTTTGTACATTTTATTTGTCACATGTGTCCTGTGCAATTTGTGATTACAAAGCCTGAAAAGGCAAACTGAAATACGCATTGAAACGTTCCAATGTTCAATGCAAAGAAATTATTTGTGTCAGACATCCTGTTAGTCAGACCTGCATGGCCGGTTAACATAGGGTTTTCAGAAAACGTAGGAGTTTAGGTCTAAATGGGTTAAGACTCACCCGTGGTTTAGGTTAGGGATAGTTCAGAATTATGGGAGGTCGGAATAATGACATGCGACAAGGGACAAGGGCCCTGTAACTTGTACTTTTGTAGAAGGGGCACAAACTAATATTGTTTATGCAGTTTGCTTTTATTGAATAATTGAACATGTACGCCGTAATATGATTTGGGTGTGTTCTAAATAAAAGTGTTTGACGTTTGTTATCGTGTAAATCCAATTATAGTAAACTAATACTATTATACTAAAAAGGATAAAGATGAAAGGGAAATGATACCCATTTCCCAGTATAATAATGTTTCAAGTTTACACATACAAATAAATTACGTTAATCAGTACACTGCAGATCAAACGGCAGGGACAAATTAAGAAATTGGTCAAATTTGGTCTTCCGGGTCTCAGAGACGCGATACATTTTGCACAGAGGAAGGCGAGGCGTTACCATCGGCAGGTCTAGAGATGGACGTAGTTTAGACCAGTGTTTTTGGCAGCAAATTTAGATTTTAGTTTGTCACATTTTAGCTTAGTTTTCATTTAGTTTCCATGTGGAAAAAAGGTAGTCGACGAACATTTTTCTTTTCGAGTTTTAGACACGTACCTCCGCCGCCTCCTCCTCCTCCTCCTCCTCTTCCTCCACCTCCTCCTCTTCCTCCACCCCCTCCTGATGATCCTCCTCCTCTCTGTGTGAACTCTGCTCTCCGGGTGGCAAAAGACACTTTGATGGCTTTGCCTTGGAACTCCTTGCCTAGAAACGCAAATTACATTTTGCTTTGACATTCATTCAAGTTTTATTTATTCTCGAAATTACACAGAGTAATCAAACTCATTTTCGGTGTAGTAGAGTAATACAAATACAAATCAAAGTAAATCAGAAGATGAGGAAAATAAAAACAACGAATACAATACAAGGTATAATTACATAGGTTTACAAATAAAAAGCTATCTATTACCAAGGATTTAAAAAGTAATTGATAAATTATCTATCTATTACCAAGGATTTAAAACGATGCAAGGGTTCCAATGTGGTCAATTTTAAATGTCTTTTGTAGGTCACATAGTTTGTGACGTGATGACATTTTATTTTTAACCACTCAAGCCACACTTGCAATGGAATTGTTATTTTGACGTCAATACCTCATCAATCCGGCATGGCATTGTGGACACAATCTTATCCAACGATAAACAAAATATTCTTTAGTTTTGGGTCCGAGGCTAAATGTCATCTAATGGTGGTTCTGTGGCTCAAAATGCAGAAAAGAAATGGACCTTGACAGCCACTGTACGAGTCAACTCTTACCATCAAACCATTCAATGGCAGCTTTGGCGGACGGCGGGTCTTCATAAGAGACGGTAGCCTCTCCTTTTAGCCGTCCGGTGGCCTTGTCGGAGTACAGGTTGATCATGAGCAAGCCTGTCTTCTTGTTCACCTACAACAGAGAGAGATCAGTCCTTAAAGTGTGCTACAACTTACAATCAGTGTTGATTTCGTCGACTAAAACTATGAAAAATGTCGACTGCCTTTTTTCACTGACGAAAACTAAATGGAAACTAAATAAAATCTCAGCTATGGTGACTACGGTAAATATATTGACAATTTCGTCAAATAAAAACTAGACTAAAATGTTAGGAAGGGACTAGTGGACAAGAGATCCAGTATCAAGTCATTTTACACTTTAATTTTAAATATATCATCATATTATGCCAATATATGGCAAGTATATGCAGAATATAGCCTATGCTGCATAATTATATTATGCCACATTCAGGTTCATACATGTGCATAAATAGGAAATGTATGTCTATATAGCTTATGCAATTCATATTTCCATGTGAGGGAGTGTGTCAGCTAGGTCAGGAGGTAACAGGGGGTTGCACGGCCAAAAAGGTTTGGGAAACCGCTGGGCTAGAGTAGCGTGCGCCATGCGGTGGCTAGAGCACAATGGATTCAGAAAAGCTAAAGCGCACCTTGATCACACCGATCTGTTTGAAGTAGTCGCCCACTTGCTGCGTCGTGACCTCCTCCGACAGTCCTTGAACGAAGATGGTGTTGTTGTCGGAGTTGTCCTCGCTGTTTCCGCTGCCGCCGCCGCCCCCGGCTGTGGACGATGACGGGATCCATCAGGGAGAGACAAACGTTAGAGATATGTGTATATATATATATATACCTGCAACCTCGCGATAGACACGGATCACGATATAGAGGCCACGATATATATCAATATACATGGATTACACGTCGATTCCAAATAATTACCCTCATTTAGACCCCATAGTTCCGCGTTATGAGCTTGTAGGTCTGCTCCGAGTGCCGCGCTACGAGCTTGTAGGTCTGCTATTTTTGAAGAATCGTGAAAATGTGTGCAAACCTTTGATTATATATTCTTTCACAGTGAACGTTTTGATTATATATTCTTTCACAGTGAACGTTTTTATCTAAAATCTTTGCTTCTGGGAGAGTCCCTGGAACATCATATTTGGAGATGGGGGGGCGGCGGCCCCCCCATCTCCAAATACAGATAATTCGGCCAAATACAGATAATTCGGCCAAATACAGATAATTCTGGGGGTCCTTGACATGAAAAATGTTGAGCACCACTGACAAACAGGATTTTCAGAAAACTGTCATGATTTTAGAAGACATTTGTACAATCTGTTCTCAGGTCTAAGACGGGTTAAATGAGCCTCTCTAGCATTAAGTTAACCACACCCACACCTTCATATAGGGTCCAAAGCCCCAAAAAGTCAAGAGCGAGGATTCTTACCCGGTTCATCCCTTGAGCTGTAGTCTCGAGAGCCTGTAACACAGCAGAGTAGAGAGAATGGAGGGGGAAACCGTGAGCAAAGGAATCCAACACCGCATGCAGTGGTCCATACACACAAACACATTAACTCATTCAACCACGATTCCTACAAATGTGATGCATAATAAAAGCTACTTTTCTTTTGTGTTAAAAAAAAAAAAAAAAAAGGATCTCATTCAACCAAGTCCATGTTTGTTTTTACAGTTTCCCTGCGGTGTGTTTCGAGACGGTTGCATCACATACCAACACCTTATTGCAACAAGGACAGAAATAGCTGGGTTTTTTCCCCCTTTGTTTGGAGTTTAGATAGAAAAATAAAAAAACCACCAGAATGTCTCCAGGTCTAGAATGTTTTACCTTTTTATGTTTTACCGTCTTCACATCAGGCACGCGCACACACGCACGCGCACACACACACACACACACACACACGCACACAAACACACACCCTTCCTCCTCTGGCATTTAAACATTCAACCCATGTCTTCATGCAACAGTACCATATTATTTTACAACTCAACCTCCATTGTTCTTTTTACCATATTCTGAAGACCATTTATAAGAGATCCTGTTAACAGGTGGACTTCCCTTGGGATTCGAACTTGAAAATGGTGGCATTCACTTTTGTTTAGTTTCCCCCCCGCTTCCCACCATCCCTCCTCTCTTGATCCCCCTTCTCCCTCCCTAGTTTTCCTTTCATTCTTCCCTTTTCCTAAAAATCTAATCCTCTCCTCCTCCTCCTCCTCCTCCCCAACCGAGACAGTTCTGATGCTCGTCACTTACCACCGAAATTTTTGTAGCCACCTCGGTCACCACCTCTGCAGAGGAAAAATTGGAGATATTGATGGCTTTTCCTTTGTGTCCAATAACAACCGGGAGCTCATAGCTCCCCTACATCACCATCATCATCACAGAGTCATGTCGCGACGTACTGCGACAGACTACGGCAGAGAAACGCCTCCTCCTCTCTCTCTCTGGCGAGGGGAGTGCGTTACGTCTTGGGGACCGTGCAGCTCAGTGGACAAGACGACAGACTTGGACGTCTCCGGGCTCAACGGACGGAAGCCAGGCTCGGGAGTAGAGACGCATGATATAATCAATCTGTATAGCGTTATCGAAATTATCGGTCTCAATATAATCCAGATTATTGTTAATTTTCGTTAATGGCTTTGTACTCGCAGAGCAGCAAGCCTGCCTCAGCTGATAGTGGGGCTTACCATCTATCAAAAAAATTCAAGTTCAATATGAATATAATAATGTAATTTATCGGCATCGGACGATATGCAAATAATCTGAGATTGGATGTCGTTCATAATTCCAAAATCGTGCATCTCTACTCGGGAGGGAGAACACCCAGTTATCGTTATCGTGTCACTGAATCTTTACACAATTTTGATAGTTTTTTGGTTAGATTTTTTTTGTTTTAACCACTTAAACCCTATGTTACTTAGTTGACTGGAGCACCCCATGGGTCTATGCTAGGCCTGCTCCTGTATATATATTTTTTGGCGTACACTTAAATATTTTCTCAGAAAACAGCACCATCTACAAGCTCGCAGGGCACCGTTGACGCCACGCGAGCTTGTACATCTGCCATTTTCACAGAGAAGGAACGATAGGGTTCAAGTGGTAGGGTCAGATTGGATACCAAAAAAAAAGGAAATATATAATATAAAATATAACAGTAAACAGCCGAGTTGCCAAGTCAACGCCGTTGATTAAATTTTGAGGTAAAAACACAAAAATGGGCCAAATTAGCATTAATGGGTCTGTGTCACTCGACAAGCGCTCTTCCAGCGAGTGCACCATGTGAACGGTCCTTTTACTGAGGTCCAAGTTTTATGTCAATCACTTTGACACCTGTAGTATAAAACGCACATCCATGTTAACATCAAATATAACAACACTTTGAATGAAACCTGTTGAATGTGATGCAGCTCAGTCAGAATGTGGGCTCCAGTTCAAGTGCATTGGGTATTTTTTTTCCAAGAAGGAGGTCATTTCAAAGGTTTGAGGGAAAAAAACAAAACGGAAAAATAGACCAAAAAAGAAAATTCAGGGGTGTATTGCTTGCTGCATAGTAAGTCATTTACAAACATCTGGCCAGTGGAAATCAAAACGTTTGCAGCCAGACAGAGCAGTCATGATGTGGCATTTAAATCCAGACATTTGATGATCTATTAACCTAAGGTTTTCCTATGTGCCTGAAAAAAAAGTGACTAAATTGCATGGCCTTTCCTTTCACCCGTATAGTAAGTAATACTAAATTAAAAAAGTCACTTAAGCCCCATTTTCAGTAGTGAAAAAGACTTGAGGAAATGGCTTCAAAAGAGTGCTCATACCAAGGAACGCTGAGGTCTCGTCAAGCAGTCTGGCTTCTAAACACCAGCGGGCCCATTTATATACAATTAACTTTAGTTAGAGCTCTCTCCCAACACCCCACCCCCCATCCAAAACAAAATGGCCAATCTACTTCCTACCCACCCGCTTCGAATGTTATCAACCGATAATCACCAGTAGGTTAATTACCGAATGCAATCGAGCCACTAGGCTTGCCTTCAGCCTACTGTCTGCAATTAGGAAACATAGAAGTGGAATTACTGTTGCCGAAGAAAGAACATTGTGAAACTGACTTACGTGGCCGGTTAAGACTGATATGAGGTTAGGGGAGACTTCTGTGGCCGGTTAAGACTGATATGAGGTTAGGGGAGACTTCTGTGGCCGGTTAAGACTGATATGAGGTTAGGGGAGACTTACGTGGCCGGTTAAGACTGATATGAGGTTAGGGGAAACTAACACTTACGTGGCCTGTTAAGACTGAGGTTCAGGGTTTCTAATAGTCAGACAACGCGACAAATACCACGTCGGGCGTCTCTGCGTGTCCTAATCGCAGCCAGTCGGCTCCAGGCCAAACCTGCTGGCTCAATTTTATTTGAGTGACAAGTAAACCCTCTGGTGATTTTCATTGGAATCCGCTATCCTAAACTACACAGGCAGGGATTCGTGAATCAAGAGCAGGGGACCCTGTCCGACGGGGCCTAGAGAACTCCTGGTTCAACACGCATTGTACCGTTTGTTGTCCCATCTGAGGGCTCTGCTGATGCAGTTAAATACCAGTGGGTTGGTCCTCCTCAGTGAAGCACGCTTCAAGCTCTTTCAAAAAACACATCAACCGTCTCTCAAAAGAGAGAGAACCCATTATACTGGAAATGTACATGCATGTTGTTGGGTGGGTGTCCATTGAACAAGTGTTTGATTCAGAGACAGTTCTAAATGAGTCGGGTAGAAATTAGGGCTGCCACGATTACACATTCACGTTGACGATTAACTGTCACCCGAGTTGAAGTGATTAATGATTTTGGCGTTGGAAATGGGGACATTTCATTTGAATAGAAATTACATTTGTTTGCCTTTTAGACTTCGTAATGGAAAAGTGCACAGGGCAGATATGACAAATGAAATATACCAAGAAATTACTGTCATTTTTCAGAATTGTATACTTTAAAATGGGTAAAAAATTGCCATCTACTACTCTTTGCTTTTGGGGGGGGGGGGGGGCGGGGGGGGGGCGGGTTGAACATCTTTCAACACGGAAACGGATCATGACCAAATAATTGCAATATCTCAAATAGTTGCAATTAAGACGATTATGAAAATAATAATTGCGACAGCCCTAGAATAGTAATTAAGAAATGTGAATGAAGACAGGTGAGGAACTGGCACGGGGCTTTATGGTCGGCCTATAGAGCTTAGCAGTGTGGGCCCACTGGAAAATCTGCCATTCATTTTTCCCCCATATAGATTTACAAATGTATATCAATTATTTGAAAAGCTTTGAATCTGTGAAATGTAATGAAAAAACATTTATTACGTCCGGGACTGTTAAACGAGTTCATTGAGATTAATTAATTACAGAAACATCATGTTAAACTATTTTACACTTGCTGAAAATAGCCGATCTACAACTTTTTTTATTTGTTGACAAAATTGTTAATATATTTAGTCTTAGACTAATTTTAGTCATCATTGCTTAGTTTTCATTTAGTCTCCATTTAGTTTTAGTCAGTAAAAAAAGGCAGTCGAACATTTTTCGTCTTAGTCGACAAAATCAACACTGCCGTTGAGATTACTTTGCTTGTACCCTTGGATGGGAAATAAGTTTAAAAGGTTATACGACGGAAGCGTGGATAAACACAGTTGTGTGCAGATTATGCAATAGTAGAATTTAACATGTCACCGCAGCACGTCAAGCCTCCTTAGGATCAGCTAGCGTTGGAGCTAACGATCGTCTAGCTATATGGTCCATAGCGTTAGGCGGAGTTCTCTTTAACACTATTGCACTTTTAGTGTTGGGAGTTCTTAAAGGAGAATTCCATGCTAGAAGGCTTTCTTACCTTTATTTGTAGTCGTTACGTCCCAACCAAAGAGGTCCAGGTGTTATTTTGTGCAAAAGTGCATTATTGGCCATTTCCCCTACCATAAGCCCTCAATTAATTGAATGGGGCATTGGGGAGTTGCACCCATTTTGCTTATTTCCATCGCTCAAAAATCAATTTTACTTTACTACTTATTTCGATGGAAATAAGCACATATGGGGAAATATCCAATAATGCACTTTTGCACAAAATAACACCTGGACCTCTTTGGTGGGGACGTAACAACTACAAATAGGTAAGAAATCCTTCAAGCATGGAATTCTCTTTTAACACTATGGTACATTCGATCCTTTCCCCAATCCACTCTCACTCAAATGCTGCGCTCACACGGGCAGACGCAACGACGAATGGGAGTATAATTTGGAGCAGCTACATGCATCATTCTTTGGATCGTCATGTCGCTGGCTTCCATTAACAATGAATGCTCAATGGTAGAATGTATCTTTGTGTCTCCCCGTGTTTAATGGTCAGGGTTTCCACTGTTCTGAAATGTGCTTGCTGCCCCAACCTTGTGGAATGCACTTCCCAAAACTCTCAGACATGCCACCACCCATCAAACCCACCTCTTCAATGTTGCTTTCCCCAGCTATCTCATTCCACTGTTTTACTTGATTCCTTATAGTCTTAAGTGTTTTTTAACCCAATAGTTATTTTGTTTAGTTCTCATGTCCCCCTTCTAAAGCATCTTTAGGCACTCAGAAAAGCGCTATATAAATTTGAGATATTATTATTAGTAGTAGTACTTAAGCAAAACAGTTTTATCACTTAAACTTATGTAGTCACTATGCATTGATTCAATCATATACCAAAATCCATTTGAAAAACAATTCTCACTGTTCCCAGATAGAATATTGATATGCAATTAAAATGTGATTAATCGAGATAAATTAATCGAGCAGTTGAGACAAATAACAGTCTAATTAATTAGATTACATTTTTTAAATCGAGACCCAGCCTAGCATTTATTAAATGTAGTATATCATACATTTAATTAAATTATTATTTTTCCTTCACAGAATCAAAGGTTTAATGGTCACGATTCACCAGCATCCTGGACGGCTTGATTCTAGGCTTAGAATAATTGATATAAATATTTGTGTACATCTAAATCACTATGGGGAAGAAAATAATTCTGTGGGTCTAGAAAACCACGCCCACTGCTATGCTCTACATGGGGGATGAGGGATGGATGGGTACATTCATGCAAAGGGGGAGGGGAGGGAGGCTTATATAAGTGACGTCTAGGGTGTGTTTGGGGGGTACCTCAGGGAGGGGGGGGGGGCTGGGGGGGCAGTGGCGCTCTGCAACTTACCCCATAGGAGGTCCGCCGCCTCTTCCCCCGCGGTCATACCCGCTACTGCGCTCGTAGCCGCCGCCGCCGCCGCCACCTCCGCGATCCCCGCCGCCGTAGCTACGCTCTCCGTATCCTCCTCCTCCTCCTCCTCCTCCTCCGCCGTAGCTGCTGCCTCCGCGGTCTCCTCCGCCTCCGCGGTCTCCTCCTCTCCCCCGGCCTCCTCCTCCTCCTCTGTAGCCACCTCCTCCTCCTCCTCCCTCCGAGCGATCCGAGTCGTCTCGGCTGCCGTACCGGCTGCCTCCCCGGCCGCCACCGCCACTCTCGCCTTCTTCGCCGTCAACGCAGACAGAACGTAACACACTTTAGATACCGTGCTGCGATGCGTATCGCAGACAGAACACACACACTTTAGATACCGTGCTGCGATGCGTATCGCAGACAGAACACACACACACACACTTTAGATACCGTGACTAGTGCTGCACACGTAAAAAAGGAAATGGTGATCTAGATTCAGACACTTGTGACAGTCTACATTTGCACATGAAGCACGCAGCACTAGTTGCCCTCATGCTTTTGCTTCAAGGATTAATATAAATTACGCATTGCAGCTGTAAACATTATGGTTTTACTACAGTGGGTTTTAACCAGTGGTCCATGGGGGGGGGGGGGGGGGGGGGGGTTCCAGGTGGTCCCCAAAATGGAGAGTTGATAACCAAAGGGACCATTACAGATCTTTAACTCTTGAGAGCATCAAATGAAACCAAATTGACCCATAAGAGTAGAATTATTGTTTAACATCTGCAGTACTCATAAGAAGTAAATTACAATTAAAATAATGTAGAATTAGTGTTATTTTGGTCCACTTCTGCCCAGTTATCTCTACTAATGGTACCAACATCACATCAATACAGCATGGAATTGTGGACACCTTATCCAACGATAATGAAATATTCTTTCGTTTCTGGGTCTGAGGGGCTATAAATGTGTCGAATACATAATGGAACTTGATGTGAAGAGGGTTGAAACCAGGGGGGCAGTCAGCCAGATATTTCGTGAAGCCTCATTTGAAATCGGTAGTTCATATAATGGCCTGTTGTGGCGCTGGACTGGACCCAAAAAGCCCCATAGCTCCATAGAGGCCCATGTATTTTGGCCCAACTTCACCTAGACTGTATTACCTTAATAAACATGGTCATGAATACTTTCTTCTTCCAGTTACTAGTTTAAAGTCTCATTTCTAATGTCATAATATTCTTTTTGGAAAATTATGGTCCCATTAATTAAAAAAATGACCATAAAGAAAGAAAACCATCGCGTATGCTCTGAGGGGCGTGGCTACCGTTACAGTCTATGATCGGGATTCCCCTCCTACTCGAGTCAAAATAAAAACCAACAGAGAAGAAAGGGGGAAGTCCCGCCTCGTTGTCTGGGCAGCCAATGGCCAGCTGGTCCAAAACGGAGCCAGCCAATGGCCAGCTGGTACCAAACGGATCTAGAAAGATGGCGATTTACAGTGCAGGAATAACAGGCTTCATTTTACGTTCATGTTAGACCCGGCGAACGCTTTGTCCATATTTTTTACAGTCTATGGTTGAAACCCACTAGGTTGAGTACTTTTCTCAACCCATTTTGGGCGGGAACCCATTTTGGTGTTAGCATCATGTTGTGCTTTAGCTATTGAAAAATAGCAGATCTACAAGCTCATAGCGCGCCAGCTTGTAGGTCTGCTATTTTTTTAAACTGTCAGGATTTAAGACATTTTTAGAATCTGATCTCAGGTCAAAATGCATTAAAGAACCACCATTCTTCTGTGTGTTAGAATCTGATCTCAGGTCAGAATGGGTTAACAATCAGACCACTACAGAATTCTCACCCTCGCTCCTCCTCCCTCCATAGCCACCGCCGCCTCCACCACCACCACCGCCGCCGCCGCCACCGCTAGCGTCTTGTGACTGACCGCCGTAGGAGCCCTGCTGACCATAAGAACCACTGCCCGGCTGCTGGCCGTACGACGCACCGGACCCCAGTCCTCCTGGCTGTCCGAAAGACGCAGGCTTGTCACCATACCTAGACAAAAAGAAAAGAGCAGGGATTAGTGTCCCGTTGGCCGTATAGGACTAGTCTTCCACTGGCCGTTAAGAGGTCAGCCAATCATGAAAGTCTCACTGGTAGACCACGTGACTAGAAGTAATCTTCATAATCAATACAACGGTGGAAATAAAACGTCCTACAAGCAAACATTAAACCAACCCATTTAGGCCTGGAACTCCATTTGTGTCCTTTTAGCTTTTAACGACTTTAACCCAGTCAGCAGGGGAACCCCTTGGTGTTTTAAAGCATTATGTTATACATTAGCTATTGGAAAAATAGTAGCTTTACAAGCTCGTAGCACAGCACTTAGATCTGCTATTTGAAAAATGGTGGCGCAAATCTTGAATATATATTCTTTCAGAGCAAACGTTTTTAATTCAAATCTTTGCTTCTGGGGGGGGGGGGGGGGGGGTCCCTGGAAAAACATATTTTCTGATGGGGGTCGGCAGCCAATTATATATATTTTTGGGGGTCCTTGACATGAAAATGTTTTGAGAACTGCCGCCAAACGGTCATGATTTAGAAGACATTTTGTAGAATCTGGTCCACAGGTCATATATATTATATATATCAATACAACGGGGGGGGGGGGGGAAACGCCCTACAAGCAAACATTTAATCCACCCATGTGAAAGCAGGAAGCAAGCACTGGAAGGATTTTACTCTTTTTTTTAACTAAATCAACTACAGTGGATATAATATATGAACAGCTATGTCGACTGCATTTTCAGACATTTCGGTTAATTGCATAAGTTCTTAAAGGATTCCCATCATAAAGATCACACGTCGGCCCCTTCAGTCCGGTATTAATATGAAATAAATCCTAGTCCTCAGACAGTCTAATCCTCTTTCCATTTTCATGTAGAAACCGTTAAGGGGAAGAAATCCTGTTTTTCTTGGGAGTAAACAGCAAATCAAAGTCTTTGTGATATGTAGGGCTGTCACGATCATCACATGGTACAAAAAAATGTAAAAAAATAAATACATTTGTTTGGCTTTTAAAGGCAAATTAACTAAGACATTGACATATTTAATAACGTTATACTTGTTTTTAATAGCTTGCAGCGTGTTGTGAGCTTGTAGATCTGCAGTTTACACTATTTTCAGAGAATGTTTTCCAACGTGGAAACGATTATGCAAAAAAAACAGCGATTGGGTGGTTTAGTGGTTATTGTTTAATGATTGTGACAAGGCCACGTGATCTTACTAGAGATGTCCCCATACTGTATAGGGAAAGTATCGGTATAGGCACTTATTTGTCACATCGGGTCATATCGGTATTGGTGAATATGCCAGTCTAACCACTGATACGACACAGGGGTAAGACGTTGACACTATGGCAGCTAAATAAAATGTTGGGGCATGTGGAGTTTGCTTCTGACTTGCCCAAACTGCAAGTGCACATGTTGAGTGAGGAGTCTGTTATAAACACAACACAAGATATATATATAGCTAGATAGCTATAAACACAACATGAGATCACAACACTGGTATCGGTATTCGGTATCGGCTAACAGACATTGTGGTATCGGGACGGCCCTAGATCTTACCCAACGGGATCTTGAGCGGCAGGCGGCTGTCCATAACTGTCGTATGCCGGCTGGCTTCCATATGCTGCCGGTGGTGGTGGCTGGCTGTAACTATCTGTGACGACAAACAACAAATGACATTTAAAAAGCTTCCATATTATGCTACCGGTGGAGGCTGGCTGTTAACGACAGACAATGACATTTTTTTACATACTGATACACACAGGGTCACGATTACAAATTTGATTAAATTGTGTTTTATTTACGTTACCATTTGTATTTCTGTTTGCGTTTTAAACTTCGTAATCACAGATTGCACAGGGCAGATATGACAAAGAAAAACCCTGACATTTAATATTTTCCTTTAAAAAAACTGAAAAGTAGAGGGGGAAAAAAAAGGGGGAAAAAAGGGATCCCGCACACGTCTTCACTTGCAGAATTAGATTTATTGAACAACGTTCCGGTCGTTCAAAAAAGGAAACTGTACAAAAATAGCGGAAATAGTCGATTTACAAGCTTACAACAGCTCACAAAATGACCTGTTGTAAGCTTGTAGATCTGCTATTTCTGCCTTTTTTTTTTAAATAGATTTGCTTTTATCTCAAATAATTGTGACAGGCCTAGTATAGTAACAGTCCACAACCTATCTAAACCAACAGGACATGTCTGCTAAAACTTAAGTAGGCCAGCAGATGAGATGACGTATCGTACCCGTTTGTCCTCCTCCTCCTCCATAGCCAGCAGCAGCACCACCGTAGCCCTGACCTCCTCCGTAAGAGCTGCCTCCGTTACCTTGACCGTAACCCTGGGTGTGGGGGGGGGGGGGAAGCACCAAGGACACTTAACACAATTTTGACCTTGGACGTGTATACACGTCTTTTCTAATCTAATCGCAGGTGGCCTTGTTTGGCGCATGCATGTGCGCTGCCATTCACTTCCTTGTTTATGGCTCAGAAAGAATGGCTCGTATCTCCTAATCTAGGGAACTCTCTGTGGTTTCCACCAGAAGGACAATATTCATTTCTGACTTCAGCATGACTCGTTTGGAATATAAACGCTTCTAGAGACTTTAGGTGTAAGATTATGCCCCCCTGTTTTTGGAGGGAACGGAAGGGGGGTCCTTTCAGAGTCAAATCTGCCACATCTGCTGGCACATTAGCACGTATATTTTAAAATATGCTGGCAGCATCCATTGTGTTTTAACAGGCCATATTTATTCAAAACGGACTGCTCTACATCGAGTATGGAAGGGGAGAGCTATTACTAGGGATACAACACACCTGTTACACAGCCAATACCATCTATTTATTCTATTACCATCAGGGTCGACGGTACACAGTACCTTCTCTGCAGGCTAGGGCTTCAAGATAGTTTGTTCCCATAAGTATTTATGAATAAGGACTTATTGTGTATGTGCTTTTTGTATCCTGATGACTGCTTGGCACAAAACAAATTTCCAAAATAAAGTATCTAGTAGCCACAAGCTAAACAGGAGATTGGTAGTGAATACATTGTGAAGATGTGTTACCTGTCCAGTCGGCGGACTGCCATACGATCCGTAACTATAATAAGATAAAAGAAAAAGTTCACATTAGAACCAAAATGTCACGCATTTATATTGTCCTATTTTGTCATCAAAATATTGGGTCAGGATTCGACACAAACAAGAAAAACCATCGCCATGAATTCAAGGCTTCATTTGGTGTGTGATGATTAATAGAAAAGACATGTTTTGGGTGAACTGCTCTTTAACCCATTCTGACCTGAGATCAGATTCATACGAGGTTTCCGCCGGACACACACTGGTCTGATGAACCCATTCTGACCTGAGATCAGATTCTAGAAATGTCAGTCGCTCTTCGATTTTTCAAAAATAGCAGACCTACAAGCTCGTATCGCACCACTCGGTGGCGCGATATGAGCTTGTAGATCTGCTATTTTTAAATAGCTAAAGCATAACATGATGCCGACACCAAAATGGGTGCCCGGTCAGAATGGGTTAAGACATGACCACTTATACATTTTTATATTTGGTGTAATAATAATTAATCATAATACCTTTGTGCCGCACCGGGCTGACCGTAGCCCGAATCTGTAAAAAAGAAAAAAGAATTGGAGATGTTCTGATGAATTGGAGAGAAAAAAATGCAGGACCCCAATGTAAACAAGTCTTAGTGCTTTTCTTTTCTGGGTTTATCCTCTTAGCAGCAGACACATTGTAATTGCTTTCCTCAAAATGTGCTTATTTATTCGACAAACTATTGAACGTTCACCATTTCAATCCGATTATTATTAGGCTTTGGATTAGCTCTGCTCCATAGCGTTAGGAGTTATGCTTCTAATTCAGTGGATTTCAACCCTTTTCATATCAAGGACCGTGATGTTTGGGCATTTGAGCCACGGACGACCATTTGATGAGATTTAGCCTCTCAGACCCGGCCCAAACTAAAGACTTTTGCGTCATTTTCATCTTAGGTGGTTATACTTATAATGCCTCTCGGGCGTCTCCCTAGAGAGGTCCTCGAGGCACGTCCCACTGGGAGGAGACCCCGGAGACCAAGGCGCAGATGGAGGGATTACATCGACTCACTGGCCTTGGACCATCTCGGGATCCCCCAGGAGGAAGTTACTAATGTTGCTATGGAGAGGAATGTCTGGAGCTCTGATTGGGCCGTTGCCCCGCGACCGGACCACGGATAAGCGGTTGAAGATGGATGGGATCAGATTCCATGCTGTATATTGATGCCGATACCATATAGGAGAGATAACAGGCCAACTTTGATCACAAACTAACTAACTGTGTAGACTTCTTGTAAATTAAGCAATGCAGATCATTTAACAATGATTTTTTTTAATCTTCTTTAGTGTAACGTGAAACCAAATTGACACTTACGGGTCCACTCCATTTGGTTTCATTGTACACTCTCAAGAGTTAAAAGATCTAATAAAGGGTCCATTTGGTTACATCCTTTAGCTGGGGAACCACCTGGAACTCCCTCAAGGTCCACTGGTGGTCCTCAGACCACTGGTAGAAAACCACTGTTTTAAGTCTATGGACCATGAGAAGAAAATTACTCAAAATCACAAATGTGTGTGGATGGCGAATGGTATTAAACCCTCAAACAGTCAGGCCCGATGACCTCTTTGTTGGTATGGTAATCTATCTCTCTCTCTCACACACACACACACACACTTAATGCTGGGAAGTAGGTTAGCCCGTTAAGCTTTAGTTATGCTCGCTTGACCTAAAAGCTCTGCCTGCATTATTAGAGCTTGTAGATCTGTTCTTTTTTTCCACGGAAAGAAGCGACACCGTTGTACTAGGAAGTACAGAAAAACAAAACGAGGCCTCCGTGAAATGAATCACCACGCCGTGCGTGTGCGGCAAAAAAATGGCGGTGGATTTCCACCACCGTCCGGGGTTTGGACTAATACCTGGATCACAAAACACAAATGAAATATATATAAACGCGTAATATACGTTGACAGAGTTGAGAGCAAAACAACAACAAATTCCGCACCCCCGACAGGTTACATCTAACCAAAATTAATATCAATGTTTTGTATTCTCTTAGTCTTATTTGTTCTAATCATGTCTTAGATAGATAACATAAGTATTCTCATGTTGTAGATCTTATATTTTGTTTATTTGTAATACACCAATCATGTAAAAATGGGGGGGGGGGGGTTCTATATCCCTTGTATATAACCATGTTCTAAATGTTTTTATTATAACTTACAGGTTGAGGCCTCGTATAAATTAGCCCTTAGGTTTCTTGCCTTGTCCTAGCACTTTCCCCTCATATGTTTGTTATGTTTCATTGTATTTTTATACGGTGCTCAATAAAAACCGAATCAAATCTAATCTAACGGATCTCTGTAACTCACATTCCGGACAAACAACAAAAGAACGAAATAAAGCCGGCCGGCCGGGGTCACATCATCACAGGCAGGCAGGCTAGCACCACCACCAACAAAGATCAGCTAGCATGTTAGCGTAGCATGTTATCACGCGTCTAACGTCGGTTAGCCAAGAAGTAAAGCTCAAAACAAAAACAAACAGCCTCCGTCGCAGTCATTATAATTAGCGGAACATGTATAATTACATTGACGTCTATATAAATATGTCATACATTAAGCTATGCTATAAATGCAACGAACGCGCTCGCGCTGCGTTCCACGACATAGCCCGAGCCCTGGTGGTAGCGTGGCCTCGCTCGCTAAGCTAATGGCTGTTGATGCCATTTCACGCATGCACAACAATAACACATATTACCTGAAATATGTGCGTATAATATATATATAAATAACTTGGGTGGCAAATATAGAAATATATCTTCTTACCAGAAGCCATTCTGCTTCTTCTGTCGATTTAAAAACAACAAGAAGTTATTTCTTTTTTTCCCTCCTCTGCAACACACACTGGAGTGGATTAAAATGGTTGTATCGTTGAGGAAACACACAGCAGCGACAAATATACATTACAGTCAAGAGAGCAACGCTGTTGCCAGATTGTGTGAGATAAATAAGCAGCCAGGTCTAAAACAAGCTCTTATCCCCCTTTTTTATTATTCATAACTTATTTACAGTCGTGGAATTTAGTAACTACTAAGTACATTTACTCAATTACTGTACTTAATTTGTGTACAATTTTGAGGTATTTGAATTTGTACTTTCCAATAGGCCTACTTTTACTTCTACTCCATCTCATCTCATCTCATCTCATGGCACAACATATTTGTGGGTGGGCGTGGGGGGCCCTTGACATGTAAATGTGTGACTGTGAGAACCACTGGTTTAAACAACTTTTAGGATAGGAAACAATTACAAACAAAGCCTAAATATGCAACTACACTTTAGATAAGAAACATCACCAAAAACAAAAACGTTACCACATCGTCTTCTTTTAAAAAGCAAACTAAAACCTACCTATTTTCACTAGCTTCCAGATAGATTGTGGAGTGTGTAGTTTTTATTTATTTATTTTGCTTAAAAATAAATAATTTCTGTAATTTAATCATATAATTGTCTTCATTTTTGTAAGTATTGATTTTTGTATTTTCTTATTTCTATTGTATTTCATTGAAGCACATTGAGTCTGCGCTTGTCGTGTGAGTGAAATGTGCTTTATAAGTTTATAATAAACTTGACCAATATTTACAAGCAACTTTTCAGACAAATAAGCCCAAGGTCGCTTATAATAAGCGAACATGGCAACCCTGGCAAGCCAACCAAACCACTTCCTCTTTGGAGAGATTCTTCTTCCTGTTTTAATGTGCTTTTCCGGCAGGCTGTACTGTGTGAAAGCGTAATGCTGCCCTCCACAGGCATATACAAATTGCATAATTAGTAATTAAAAAAATATATATCAGTGCATTGCTGTGTTGAAATGTAGAACAAAAAATTTAAATCACATCTCACACCGGCCAATCATTGATTGATTGATTTATTGATTGATTGAAATATTTATTTTGCAGAATTACAGTGCATTTCAAGCACAAACTCAATACAAAGACTGTTAACTGTGAGTGGACGACCCAATTAAGCATTACACTTGTTTACAAGAGGGTCCACGTTGTTCAATACATTTAGAGACGTACAAATATACACTTCTATATAGTCAAAGAACAGAACAGGAATTCATCATAAAGGAGGTAACAAGGGAAAAGAAACATATACAGTGAGGGGGAAAGGGGTGGGGGCTATTCAAATTTTACAGGGACCAGTTTCGAATTGCAGCCGTCCGTAGGTGCCCTTTGAGAGCGGTTTTGAAGGAGTTAAGGGATTTGCATGTCTTAATGACTGTTGGTAGGGCGTTCCACATTTTGGTGGCATAGGAGCAAAAAAAAATTAGTCCCTTGTTTGTGCCAAATCTGGGTTGTACATGGTTCGTTGCACTCCCTCTGGTGTTGTGGGTGTGGACTTCGTTAACATTAAAGAAGTATCCGGTAGGCTACTTGGTGGTGTACTTGGTGGTGTATCGAATCTTGTGGACCAGACCCATTGCAAGATGCTGTACTCTGTCGTCAACCCTAAGCCATTCCAGCCTGTCAAAGTGGGCAGGGGTGAGGTGGGTTCGGGGGGTGAGGCCAAGTAGGAGCCTGTGCAGTTTAATTTCCTTCCTCACTTTTCCGTTTATCAGCATTTCCAGACCTGAGCAGACAGGCGCGGCCAAAGGAAGCTGTCTGCCGGCGTCTCTTTCGGTTTTTAGACAGCTGGTGGATGTAAAAGAAGCTCCACCCGTGTTCCTGGAAACGCTTGCCCCCGCGGCAGTCATCCAAGCTTTATTTCCATCCTCCAGCTGTCTAAAACCCGGAAAAGACGCCGGCAGACAGCAGAAAACGGCCACGCCTGTCTGGTAGGTCTGGCAACAGCTTATGAGGGCCCTCCTATCCACTCTTTAAACCACAGCTATGGCGCCTACAGGAAATATATAAGCTGCAACCATGAGACCCGTTTCTGAATTTGTATAAGGTCACAGTGTGACCTTATACATAGTGATTTAAAGGAGGATTATAGAGAGACAGACTGATGTCAATATATCGATCATTTATTTTTAAACTAAAACTAAAATCATAGAGAACTTTTTTTGTGTTCTTCCCATTTTCTTTTGGCTGTGCCCCAGTTTTTACTGTGAATATATTTCCTCTTTTTCATACAATACTTTTTATGATTTAACCCGAAAACTAATAATAATAACCTTGTGCACTAGTTAGTCAATATAGTCACTTAAATGATACAGTCAGTAGACTGTATTTCAGTGACCACAGGGGTCTCTATTTGGCCCCCTCCTTTTCCCTTCTCTACACCTGGATCTATTTGCCGAAAAGCAGCTGATCAACAAGCTCACAGCGCATCATGTTGTGAATAGGCTGAGCTTACAGATCAAGCATATCTTCACAGGATGTTGTGCCTTTTTTATTTTTGCTGAATCTTCACTTATTGGACTGCATGCCCAGAATGGAAACTGCAGCGTTCCTGTGATTAATTGTCATTCATTATAGAACATGATTAAAGTCGTGCCCAAATATGCAGTTCCACGCAGCACCAGACTGGAGTACATCCCATATAGCCTGGAGGCTTGGCACAATATCATGAAAATAATTGGCATTATAACTTCCAGTGTGCAAGCAAATCAAGTTTTGGCCTCCATTGAAGTACTAATGTCATTATTGATGAACAAACTCGGTTGATTATTTGTGACTTGATTGTTTCTTTGTGACTGTGACTTTAACTGCTAAAATCAGAGATAAATATACTTTTGCCACATTATAATAATGCCACAGTTCTGTCTCATTCGTTTGCATTTTTAATTGGGTTCTTTTTTAAACTACCAGGACATCTGATTATATTTTTATTTGTGCAGAAATATAGAAAATCTTAAAGTTACGTACAATTTAGAAACACACGCGAAGGGTCCGCCACGACTTGCCAACACGGCCTGCACACCGCATTTATAGGAGGATAAGTGCACATTTGACTGGAATCTATAGGGATTCCACAATCTGTGCATCTTGTCTTGGAGGCTGATCTCTCGATGATGACCTCCAAGTTCTCTGACAATACTATGTCACAGTACTGCTGATGCCATCATAATATAGGCCTGTTACTGACAGAACTGAACTCTCCCGAAACGTGAAATGACAGTGTGATAGACTGGCCTCCTTTTAGTAGTTCTCAGATAATGGATACTATGGACTGTACTGGCTGCAGTACCCAGTAAGGACATGTTCATAAGCGACTGCTAAATTAAATGTGCATATCAGAAACTGCTAGGAGTGCATGGTGTGCGTGTGTGTGTGTGTGTGTGTGTGTGTGTGTGTGTGTGTGTGTGTGTGTGTGTGTGTGTGTGTGTGTGTGTGTGTGTGTGTGTGTGTGTGTGTGTGTGTGTGTGTGTGTGTGTGTGTGTGTGTGTGTGTGTGTGTGTGTGTGTGTGTGCGTGTGTGCGTGTGTGTGTGTGTTGGGACGGTGATAACATTCGTGAAATCAAATTGCTGGGTTATATCTGTTGTACGTTCAGACAGAAAACAGCATAATCGCAATTTTATTTTTGTGCTCGGGTCAAATTTTGAAATCAACTCTGAACCTTTTCCCAGTTCAGAAACAATAGACATGTTTAAGTTTAAGAACTAGCTTTGTTGATGTTTAGGATTACATATAGCAGCTGATGTTTAGGATTACATAGCACCCACTATAGCTAGTATAGCAGGACTAGTAGCTATAGTAGTTTATGACTTTATGTGAGATGAGATAACATGGTACCTAACATTATCGTACAAGACTTCAAATTCCACATGTCAGGCGGTTGTCCGGAACCACCAGAAAAGGACCTGGCCGTGGCCCAAAAGAGCCGCCTATAAGCTTGATTTGGAAAATTCACCTGCCCTTTATTTGATCACTTAGTCAGTCCACTTTCCACGGTGAGTCTGCACTCTTCACACATTCTCCACAGATGTTTTACCATTCTCCACAGACGTTTACCACCGCTGCACGAGAACTGTGCAGAACCACCGATGTCCCCGATGGCCAGATACTGATAACATCCAGGATCTCCACATATGGTGTGTGCATGCAAGGGACAAGGACAGACAGATATAGATATCTCATAAAAGCACAGGCAGACAGACAGAGATCTCTATACCGGTATGGGTATGAAAGGGAGACTGATGGTTACAACGGGTATGGCTTTGGCTTCGGTCTCAACTTTCTTTGGCCCCTAGTAGGCCGGTGCCCGGTCCAATTTCAATGAAATGAGGTGGAATATAGTAAATAATTTTGTTTGTTCATGAGCCGGTCTAATGGTATCGTGGTTAGGATAACTTACTCTGACCTGACAGGATCACTGAAGCAGCCGGGGAAAGGATCCGTCTCGAAGAGCTTGGCTCCGATCCTTGGTCGCACGGGAATCTTCGGGAAGTCCGTCCCCGGAATCCTCGAGTTACCGTCGTGAAGGGACAGACAGTCAGAATACTGGTTGAAAATGTATCTCTTATGGGCCAGAGGACTGTAGCACGCTGCGTCTCTCAGAGACCGCTCGTCTGCTTGAGAAAAAGGAAATACAGAAGAGGTGTTGTGGCCCGGCAAGGTGTCTGTGCACCCCGTGTCGCCCTGAATCGAAGAGTTGGCCACCTGCAGCTTGAAGCAGGCCTCTAGAGGTGTGTTAGATTGGCTGGTCTTATTATTCTCACAATTACCTCCCTGACTGATGATCCCCTTTGGAGGAGCGTTTGCGGCTGATTTCGTTGATGGTCTCGAAGCCTTACTGGTGGTGGTCTTCCTGGCCCTCCTTTGCTTTTTCTTTGACTTGCCGGGTTGATTAACACGCCGCGAAGGATTCGGTTTGACGCGAGGAAACAACTCATTGCTGCAGTCACCCGTCTCCTGCACTTTTTGCCGTTTGTGGCTCAATTCCTCCATACCCTCCTCATCGTCCTTACCCTCGTGGGGACGTTTAATCGTTGACGGACGACTAGGACTTATTATTTCACCCGTAACTTCATCTCCCCGAATCATAACTTCATTTGCGTGACTCGCTACGCTATCACACTTATCTCCCTGAACAATAACTTCATCCTTTGGTGGGGGAGTCATTCCATCTTCACTCTTAACTCCACGAATGATAACCTCCTTTGGGGGAGTGATAACGTCCTTTGAGGGAGTGAGTTCATCTCCCTCAGTGATAATTTCGTTCTGAGGACCCGTTTCACTTTCACATTTATCCCCCCGAATAACTCCCATTGGAAAATTACTTGTTTTGTCCTCGCACTTAGTTCCATGAAGGATAACTTTCTTTGGGGGATTATTAATTGTCCCCTCACACTTGGCTCCCTTATTGCCCCCAAGTGCTTGGGACCCTTTGCGGCCCCTGCGTCCTTTCTGCTGCCCCCTCCGCCCTCTGCCGCTTGGCGGAGGACGGTGAAAGTGCTTCATCTGGCCCCCAGGGGTGTTATTAGAGAACATGGGTGGCTTTGGGCCTTGCCAGTGTGCCACCGGAATACCTTGAAATGGAGCCGAAGGAGGGGGAGGGCGGTGACAGTGCTTCCCTTGGCCTGAGATTTTAGAGGCCTTCGGAGGCTTTGTGACAAAGTACTGTTGGTGTTGCTGCCAGTGTGCTGCTGAATTACCTTGATATGGAGCCGAAAGCAGGCTCGGGCCATGACAGTGCTTCATTTGGCCATGGGGGCTGTTTGGTGGGTTTGCACCTAAGTAGTTATTTGGTCGTTGCTGTTGCTGCCAGTATGTTGTCATTGCATTACCATGGTATTGAGCTGAAGGCGGGATAGGCCGATGACAGTACTTTGCTGGGGAAGATACCTTTGGTGGATGCATGTAGTTATTAGGACATTGGTGGTATGCCATTGCATTACCTTGATATGCCATTGCATTACCTTGATATGCCATGGCATTACCTTGATATGGCATGGCATTGCCTTGGTATGGGGCTGGATGTGGGCTAGATCTGTGAAAGTCCATTGTTTGGATGTTCATTTAATTAATTAAGATGAATTATTCACAGTTGTGTATTTTTCTAACGAGGCCTTTGGAGACCAAATACATATCCCTATAGTCCAAAACACATTCACAGTAATAAGATCTTCAGAGGTCAATAGTAGAGTGGCAAAAAAACGACTTTGGAAAGATAATAAATGTAGCCAGTGCTACAATATGACATCACATTGACGTCATGGTCGATTCTGGTCGGTCAATCAAAGTGTTCTTCTTCTACTAATACCTCTCTCTGTTGTGCCTACATTTCTAGCACTATGGGTGCAGATTCTATCGTAGAATCTAATGGTCTGCCCGTGCCCAAATATGGCCGTATTGATTTTGAGGTTTATCAGTTATTCATGACGTCTGTATATTATAAAGTCAGAGTGGACTAACCGACTAGCCTCAAGCCTGCATGCGTTCATTACAAGTCTCTGGCGCGCGCTTTGCTTCTGTGGTTAATCGGTGGTTAATCACCCTGAAGGTGAATTATCTCCCAACAATGACCACCTAGCCAGACATTGTCTCGCTTATTACATGTCTACTTAATATACAAATTCATAAATTGTATTTCCTTGCTTATGGTAATGAAAGTATTCCAAGGTGGCCCCGCAGAGGCAATTAACGAGTCGCCTCGGAAACAAGGAAGTTAGTGTTGATCAAATGGAATCAATTTTCAGTCTATATCTCGCTTCAAATGTTTTCGAAAATATTCTTGACGGACAGATTCCCGGAAACGCTCTCCTCCGCGTCAGTCAGCCGCGGAGGTGGAGCTTCTTTTCCATCCACCAGCTGTCTAAAAAGCTGGGGGTTGACATCGGGCGTCAGGTTCTTCTGACGCGGCTGTGCGCGAAGATGTGCCTGAGCCCAGACAGATACAGAGATCTCCATATGGGCACAAAAGGGACACAGACAGATGTGCTATGGGTGCTATGACAAGTTAACAACGGGTATTATTAGGTTCCCAAGTTGCATCGTTCTCAAGTAGGCCGGTGGCCGACGGGCACGTACAGGTCTAATAGTTACAATTTCGGGTTTCCAACAGATACACCCAGTATGCACAGACCAAAAGACACCCCAGTGTGTGTTTCATCTTCGGGTCAGGGACCGCATGCAGCAGGCCACATCCCAAAAGCTGCCTTTGAGGTTATAGTAGCATTGAAAGAAGTCTGGAGAACATCTGACAGGCTATGTGAATATTATTAAATATATAGGGTAGGCTAAGTGATAAAATAAAATAAAAGGTAAATCACTACATTCTGATATTAATCAGGGTTCTCCCTGTCTCTCCAGCTCTTTGATAAACAGAAAATACATGTTCAGGAATGTGACAATATTTCAGGCAATCAGAACAGAGTAGGCCTACCCATTTATGAGATTATTTTTTGAGGGGCACTAGCCCCTCCTATACACAGGTTTAATTTTTTTCTTTAGTTCAAACGCATTGGCAATAATGTGTCGTTTACGTCATATTGTCTCTTTATTGTTAATGCCGTTTAATGTGTGTGTTGGCACCGTTTGTTTTACATCACCATTACATCACCATATCAACATAATTGTGTCTGCTCATTTCTTTGTCATCAATTTACATGTAGGCCTACAATTCCACTTCTGTTTAATCTGTATCCTGACCTATAGGGTCTGTTACTGAACAAACACTCTAGCAAGGAAATAAATGGAATATCAATCAATGTTACTCAATCCTGGGAGATGTTTGCCCAGAAACGCTCAATATTGGAACCACTGATTCATATTTTTTTCTATTAAAGCGTGTGTGTAGAGTGTAGACCTGTGTCCCAGCATGCCTCTACCTCAACAGTGATTTATTGATTGATTGACTCATTGATTCAATAATTATTAATATAAAATCACACCCGTGTGAAGTGAGGGCCGCTTTGTGTTGCCACAAATTTACATCATATTTGGCGGACATTTGACCTGTAATTTCTCCTTTCATTGTCAATGGCAAATGTTGAGACGTGTGGGGACTCAAAAATCACACCCGTTTGAACTAAGTGAGGGGCACTCTTGTCATCATACTTCATCTCATTCCAGCCAATCACAATTCACATCCTCACTTTTTTGTCTTCAATGTTTGTGTAGCCTAATGTTTGTGTTTACATTCATTATCAATGGCATACAATGTTTGTGTTTACACACACCCCTTCAAATTGCTGGACAAAGGAGGGGGCTAGGGCCCCTCACAAAATAAATATAATATTCATACAATCAGTGGGTAGGCTATTGGTCAAAAACAGTCTGGTTTACCATGCCATAGCAGCCGGTTGTACTGTATAGGTACAGCCATGTATAATGTAATGATTTTCTCTCTGGGTTATTTTGTCATTTTGTTTTTGCATCCATTGCCTTCACATGTTGCACACAATGATCGATGACCCATAGGCTATAATTTATAACATGTAGGCCTACATGTATAAAATGTATCTACAATGACGAATTACACATATAGGCTACATTAATAATAATTCAATGTAGGCCTAATATATTATATGGGTCGTCGTCATCATCATCATCATCATCATCATCATAACCATGTGAGTGCAACATGTGAGGGTAAAAAAATAATACACTGTGTCTTTAAAGGTCTTGGTACGGCCCATGTTTTGAATCAGAGGGGTGCATTAAAGAAAATCATTCATTTTCTGCTTCGTCGCGCAATAAAGCTTTGCAAATAACGAGTGCACTTTATATTTTTCATACTGATTACGTTTTAAGGGCATACAAATTGCACTGTTGTCTAATAATTTGTCTCTGAAATGTAACGTTGTTGTTCATAATTACAGGACACCCCTGCGCATGTGTGGTCGCCCAGAAGTAGTAACAACCAACCACAACCAACCAGGGTTGCCATGTGCGCTTTTTATAAGCCACTGTTTTTATTGTTTTTAATTTTATTTAATTATAAAAACACATTTTCTTTTAATTGTTTTGTTCGTCATGTATACGGTATATTGTATGTGTTAAGAGTGGGCATAATAAGCTAATATAGCTTCAGCCTAGATACCTTTTTTGGTCATAATACAATATTTATAAATTATTATTTTTGCTCAGGCACAATGCCGAAAATGTATCCATTCATTGTCAATGGGAATTTGGACAAAATTTGTGATATATATATATATATATATATATATATATATATGGGGCCCTCTATGTCTATGATAGGAGGTGATAGCGCCCCTCAAAAAAGAAAATCACCTTTTCCCTATTTAATAAATAAATAAATAGCAGATGTTTCGCGTTGTTAATGTTATCTTGTAGATCGTCTATTTTCAAACCGCTGTGGCTTCTTTTGAGCTTGTTCTCATAGACCTTCGCTTATTTCTGTCGCAAAACCTGGCAACGCTGCAACCAACCCGGTGTGTACAGTGATTTCTCTCTCCGAGACTCCCGACGAGGTTTAAATAAAACAACATAAAGAACAAAAGTAAGATTTATTTATCAAGTTTTTTCATGGCATAGTTTGGCATTTTGTAGCGAGATGTATTTTTGTTGGTGTCCATTAAAAAACGACCCCGTCGTAACTATAGCGCTTATATTAATGAAGCTAACGGCTAGCTGCTCCCTGCTCAACGCAGTACAACCCAGGGTTGCCATGCCTGCATTTATAAGCGACCTTGGGCTTGTTTATTTCATTTCCTTATTTGGACTGTTTTTAGTGTTTTATGTTGTATAAACCAGTACTTCCTAAATGCCTATATGTTGTATAGATAATAAACCAGTGGTTCTCAAATATTCTATCATGGCAATTTTATGTCAGGACCCCCCCACCCATAAATGTTACAAATTATTTTCAATTAGCTGATGCACAGGGTTTCATAGACTTGGTTTCCTCTTGTCTCTCGCAAAATCTGGCAACACTGACAGTTAGCCACTATAGCCACACACAGGAGCTAGCTATAGCTAAACAAAAAAAGCCACGCATAATATAAGCCTTGAGTTGTTGTGTGTCAGTGAGTGTGTGGCACCAACCGGTTGGTTCGAACCCCGGTGGTCCCCCTGCCCTGCTCTCCCAGACAGACCACCAGGACCACCAACTTTACCAACCCCCCCGAGAGGCTAAGGAGCGGTGTCACTTCAGCTAACAACAAGAACAAGCTAAACAAGCCTCTTAACTCAGTTCTGTGTGTGTGTGTGTGTGTGTGTGTGTGTGTGTGTGTGTGTGTGTGTGTGTGTGTGTGTGTGTGTGTGTGTGTGTGTGTGGTCACACCATTGGTGTGTATACTGTAATACAGTATTTCTTTCTTCCAACCAGTGGTCCGGGTCCTTGAGGTTCCACTGTTGTTCCCAGCTAAATGATGTAGAGTACTAGAGTTGGTAACCAAATGGACCATTATTAGATCTTTAACTCTTGAAAGTGTCAAATGAACCCGTACGGACTCCATTTGGTTTCATTTTACACTCTCAAGAGTTACATTATTATTAAACATCTACATTACTTAATTTACAAGAAGTCTACACAAATGGAACAATGTAAACTAATTGTTATTTTTGATCAATGTTTCAATACAGCATGGAATTGTGGTTAATATTAACCGACAACAAAATGTTCTTTATTCTCTGGTCTAAGAGAGGCTAAATGTCATCAATTTGTGGCCAAATGCCAAATAAATAATGGGCCTTGAAATGAAAATGGCAGAGGTTCCCAGCCACTGAGAGGAGTCGCCCAAAAAAGCAGAAAAAAGACGAAAGTAAATATTTATATTGCTACATACAGATTGTTCTTCTGACCAAGCAATTGGTTGAAATAGGCTCTCCAGCTGAGCTGAAATGCGCATGACGGCACACCTAGCCGTTGATGGAAGATTTAAGAACTGATTAATCACGTTAGAAATATCATCAGCTGTATCTGCTGATTAGTGATTATACAGAGTTTTGTCAGAGCAGCAGCATTCTTGGCTTAGATGGAACAAAAATGGCGGGTATACGCTCCTGTATCTTAACATCAGTTAATATGGTGGTACACAGGTACATGGAGAGCCAAATATTTTCTGAGGTGGTAGATAAGTATAAAAAGGTTGGGAACCACTGTGCTAGCTGACTGACTGATGCAGAGCTGCTACTTTGTTAGAACTAGTAGCCGTCTTCATATAAACCTCGTCTGTTGTTGTAAGAAGCCCCATTATTAACCCTCTGGTCCATAGCTCTAATGCCGTTGCATTTTAGAGCTGTTACCGATGACTTCCGGGGCTCGCATAAATGCAGACCAGCCTCTTGTCTTTAGCGTAAATATAAATAACGTTCTTCTCTCTCAGCAATACAAAGGCGGGTTGTGTCATTAGAAAGCCTACTTTCCTTAGTGGAAGCACTCTGATCCCCCCACCACACGTATAAAAGCTACTTTTTGGCCAAAAAGGGATTATTATTCCACCTAGAAAAAAATACTTAATAGATACTCCACTGCGCCCTTCTACTGATAATGCCCAGAGAAAACCCTCATAGAGAATATTTTTCCACCGGTGGTGGAACATACCGGTGTTACATACACATACTTACATACAGCCACAGGCCCAAAATTGGACAGGACCTGTGATGTCATGCCGTACTTTTTATTTGTGTTTTTTCTAATAATTTGGTCATTAAGGTCCACAGAATGAGATATACCACACCATAGTCCACCAATATAAGGCAACATTTCCCAAATTTCATCATGCGACAATTGTGACATGTCAAACTAGGGGGTTGTCATGATTCTTAATCCATTCCAAGCATTCATTTTGCATGAAAAACACTCCTTCTTGGCCTAAATTCGGCCATAGCCACTTGCCAAAATGTGCCCAAATGTGCTGTCCTCATCACATTTGTGCTGTCCTCATCACATTTGTGCTGACCTCATCACATTTGTGCTGACCTCATCACATTTGTGATGACGGCTATGTCTGTTTTTAGGCCAAGGAGTGTTTTTCGTGCAAAACAAATGCTTGGAATGGATTCAGAATCATGAAAACCCCCTAGTTTGTCACAATTGTCACATGCTACTTAAAGCATGATGAAATTTTTTTGTGATGTTTTCGGCGGAGCAGGCCTCCCATTATGTGGACCTTAATGACCAAGTGAATAGAGAAAACACAAATAAAAAGTACAGCATGACATCACAGGTTAATCCTTAACCGTTGAGCTTTTGGGCCTTTGGCTCCCCGGCTAAATATAGCTATTGGATATCTATAGTATTATGACTTCATTGATGATAAGTCACGTTATTGTACGTACTAACTAAAGCAGCTACTTTGAACAACTAGCCTGTTTCATATAAAGCATAAACCTCCTCGTCTGTTGAAAGAAGCCCCGTTAACCCAATGTCACAGTTTTCTGGTTGTATGTGCTATATATATTGACTTCATTAATGATTGAAAAGTGAGTCATGTTATTGTGCTAACTAACTATAACTAATTAGTTACTGTGAGAGTGAGGTTTAGCCAACGCCAACTCGTGATTCCTGGATCACTGCCCTCCACACTTTCATATCTAACATCAGGTTCTTGAGCTCTAGTCTACAGTGGTTGTTAGCTAAGCTGTCGTATCGTGCCGCAGTGCGTCTATGTAGCTGGTGCTTAAATAGTACAAAATGGCAAATGAGTTTAGGGATAAGGGGTAAGGGGTGGCGCAATAGCCCCTAGTGCCATTCGTAGCATTCTTGTGTAGACTCCATCCAGGGCTCTTTCCTGTTGTACTGCGAGGGTCCACCCGCTATCCTTTATAACTCTATGTGCAGGACAAGCTTTCGTCACCTCATATATAGCTCTACTGTGTTATTTTGCATAGCTGTGTTGTTGAACACATAGGCTTAGCTTAACATCAGGAACGACTGACCCGCCCAGGTGGTGTCAATATACTAATCACCATAGTCTTTAGACTCTTTACCATGGAACATGAAAACTCCTGTCGTGCAGTCGTTAAAGTTGATGTTGGATACTGTTTCTCCCTCTGTCATTTCCTCGTATTTCCAGCTTATTTAAATAATGTCATGGTTTAAATTTCTTCCAGGGACCTGTCTGATCAGAAGAAAACCACGACAAGTCTGGTGCTGCCGAGGCCTGGCTGACGTCGACTCGACAGTCTCTCAGACGCTGGACAAACTTGTACGTTAAATTTTCTTTTTTTGCTCGTTGCAGAGATAAACAAAAAAAGAACCCCACACAATGTTGTATATTTTACTGAAGGCTAATTTATTCTTGTATTATTTTTGTTTGTAGAATTTGATAGATTTGAATGGAGAGGGAAGACACAAATATACAGGTACAGTACCTACTGTATGTTAAGTACATTTACATCATTACATTACATCATTCTGATTTGACCAGTGGAGATGGATGACCCTTTTAAAGCCTTTTTAAACCGTCAGGATAGCGCCATCTGTATCATGTTAGATTTTAGCTAGGCTATATATGTCTATAGCCGTAGTCTGAAAAACCTACCTCTTCAGACTCCACCTTTGTTATTTAGACATAGCACTATAGAGCGTCGTAGTCCCGCCCCCCTCGAGAGACCCGGAAAATAATTTCCCGTTAATTTTTCTCCATAGACTTTTCTAAAAGTATTTATTTAGACGTTTACGAGCCAACTGGAGTTGTGACAAAGAAGTGACAAAGAAGGAAAAAAATGGTACAACACCTTTTTTGCTATTTCTCTTCTTTGTAATTATTTGTTTGGACCAAAATAATGTGTTTGTTGTCATGATTTGTCACGACTCGAGTTGGCTTAAGGCTCATACATAGTCTGGATTTTCGGTGGTGGGGTGACCACCGAACTACAACATGACGTCACGAGCCGCGGTGAAGAGCAAACAACCGCCACCGGCTCCAGCCCTTCTCTCTGTTTTTACTCACCACCGCTCAACGTTATTTCAGCTCCGGTGGTCAGCTCACCACCGGAGCGGTGGTCACCTTACCACCGAAAATCCAGACTATGAATAGGCCTTCATAAGATCTCTAAATAAATACTTTTTGAAATGTCTATGTGGAAAATGCATTGGGAATGATTTCCTGGGCCTGGCGTCGTACTTATAGTTGAATTGTACACTGACTGTACAGATATTCTACTGTTAAAGTGACTTGTAGAATGTGGCCTCAGGTCTCTCAATGGGTTCAGTGTGTGTGTGTTCTTGCTGTCCCCCTGTCCTCTCCAGGTCCAGCCCAGTTAGTGAGTCCCCATCCAGAGTCCGCGATGCCTGTTAAAAAGAAGAGAAAGTCAAACAGCGTCGATGAGCATGAGCTCAGGAAATGTAAAATCACCAGGTAACTGTGCTGAAAGAGCATCTCTCTCTCTCTCTCTCTCTCTCTCTCTCTCTCTCTCTCTCTCTCTCTCTCTCTCTCACTCACAGGAGCTTAGGGAATCAATGTAGTCAGTCAGTGGAAAGGTGTCGGGTGGACTCCTCATGCACTGAAAGAAGCATGAGGTCAGTCCGTTGCTCTCCCCAGGGTGGCAGAGAGAGTCTAGCGCGCAGGATTATAAATTTTTTAGATAGTGGACACTGGAATGAAATCACACCCGTGTGAAGTGAGGGGCGCACTTATCATCATACATCACATTCCGTTCTCAGGACAATCAAATCGTCACAAATGTCATTCCGGCCAATCACCTTTGGCGTCTTTCACTTTTCTGTCCTCACTTTTGGCTTCAAAAGACCCTCAAAAGAAAAAAGAAAATGTGTTTATGCTATCGCATAACTTTTCGCATTTTCCCAATGGCTGGAAACAACGTTGGTATGTGGCACTGTTGTTTTTGTCGACTAATACTGTGACAAAAAATGTAACTTTTTTCACTAACTAAAACTAAATGGAAACTAAATGAAAACGAAGTCATTCTACACTTGGTTGCACTTGCATGCTGAAAAATATCTACACGCTCACAACGCGTAGCTTTGCGACGTATCTCAGCTATTTTCAGCAAGTGTAAAATCTGTCATTACGACGGCATCAAGGCCCGCCAAAATTAATTTTAGTCAACTAAATCAACTGTAGATTTAGTCGTCTAAAATCTTATGATGTTTAGTCGACTAAAACTAGACTAACACCAAGACATTCCAGGTGACTAAAATGTGACAAACTAAACTATTCAAGTATGATTAAAACTAAAAATGTCAAAAACACATGTGGAAATATCCATACTGGCTGCGTTGAATGGTGTCGATAACGACTGATGACGTACATTAAATTCGGAGATAACATCAGAAAAAAAAAGCTTGTTCAAGGTACCAAAAGTTACCAAAAGTTAACTCTGAACTAGTTAAATCTGCCTTTAGCTTCTGTGGCCCTAATACATGGATCGACCTACAAAATACATTAAAATTGACCACATGGGTAACCTTGCAACGTTTTATTTTATTTTATTTTTTTATTTAAGATATTTTTTTTGCGGCTTACGCCTTTTATTGATTTTTTAAGGGACAGATAGTAGGCTGACAGGAAACGGGAGAGAGATGGGGGGATGACATGCGGTAAAGGCCGTGTCGGGTCCGGGAGTCGAACCCGCGGCACACCGCGACTGGATCACCAGTCCGGTGCCCAGACCGTTACGCTACGGCCTGGGCCAGCCTTGCAACGTTTTAAAAGTAAAACCTTGGTGGGCATACAGACCCCCACAATGTGTAATTGTTTTTAGATAATTTTGAAATTTGTTTTAGCTTTTTATTTGAAATTTGTTTTTGTATTATTTGACCCTTTGGTTGGTTGTAAACCTTTTATATTAATAAACACAAGACGTGTGTAACAGCATAGGTTTGTTTATTCCGCCATCTTCTTCTTCGGATCTCATCCTAGCATGAACTCCCATCCTGAGTACAGTGTGAGTGTGACGGGTAGTCTGTGCTACAGTGCCATCGTGTGGTGGTAAATACGGGTGCAGTACTTAGTTTAGACAGTTTTTGGTCATTGGTTAGACCAGTCATTAGTCCTACAACTACAACCTATCTCAAACCCTCACCATAAACCTAACCTCCCACGGGGCAGCACACCTAAACCTAACCCATGTCTAACCAGTGACTAGTCTAAACTAAGTATGCACCCCGGTAAATACACGCAGTATGTTACAGTTTTAGCTTTTTATTTGTAAACCTATGTAATTTCACATGTATACCTTGTATTGTGTTGTATTGCATTCTTTTTTTTCTTTTTTTCCCCCTGATCTTCTGATGTATTGTGATGTCTTTCGATGTGATTGTATTGCTCGACGACACTGAAAATGAGTTTGATTACTCGGTGTAATTTGGAGAATAAATAAAACTTGAACGTTTGTTTGCTCTCCTCCAAGTTTCTGCAGGCCTCACATCCACGGCGGCGGCGGGGGCGGGGGCAGGCAGATCAGCGCCGAGGACCCGTTCTCCAATAAGAAGTGCCTGGCCTGGTTCTACGAGTACGCCGGAACCGACGAGGTGGTGGGACCCGAGGGCATGGAGAAGTTCTGTGAGGACATCGGCGTGGAACCGGAGAATGTGAGGGAGGAGATCCAATATCCATTCCATTGATTTAAAAACCCATTTAGACCTGAGATCAGATTTAAAAAAAAAACTTCTAAATCCTCCAGTTTTCTGAAATAAATACTTTCACGATAACAGATCTACAAGCTTGTAGCGTGCTGCTTGGTGGCGCGCTATGAGCTTGTAGATCTGCTATTTTTCAATAGCTAAATTATAACAATGTTAAAACACCAAAAGGGGTTCCTGCCCAAAATGGGTTAAATCAGGGGCAAGTTTTCTGATTTAAACCCATGTTTCTGTGTCAGTGGTGCTCAACCTTTTTCATGTGAAGGAGCCGCAGAATTATAATGTAATTGGCCCCCGGACCCCAATCTCAAAATATGTTGTTCCAAGGACCTCCTAGAAACAAAGATTTGAGTTAAAAACGTTGGCTCTGAAAGAATATACCGGTGTATATTCAAAGATTCGCGCCACATTTTCACGATTAAAAAAAAATAGCAGATCTACAAGCTCGTAAGTCACTTCAAATAGTGAATTAATATTGGACCTTGATATGATTTGAAAAGGGTTGAAAAGCACTACCCCAGATTGGATCATGTGAACATGTTTTGATGATGCCATCCGTCTTCTCTCTGCTGTCGTCTCTTCCCAGATTATCATGCTAGTCTTGGCGTGGAAATTGGAAGCGCCAAATATGGGCTTCTTCACAAAGGAGGAGTGGCTCAAGGGAATGACCTCACTACAGTAAGTTAACAACTGCTGCTCTACACGAGTCACAATGGACTTTGGTCACATCTTAGATAATAGTCTCAGATATATTTCATATATAAAAGCAAATGTTTAATCAGTGATTTCTTCATTTTTTTAATGTTCCGATGAATTGCAAACGGAGGACCCTGATGCAAACAAGTCTCAGTGGTGCTTTTCTTTTCTAGATTCGTCCTCTTAGCAGTTTTTATTGACCTGTACTTTCCTTAAAATGTAACCATTCTACGAACTGTTAATACAAATTTTCAATCAATCAAACCTCAAGTACAAGCAGCTGAGTGACTGTGTTTTCCCCCCCAGGTGTGACAGCACAGAGAGCCTGCAGCGTAAGCTGGACTACCTGCGCTGTCAACTCAACGACGCCGTGCTCTTTAAAAACATCTACAGATACGCCTTCGATTTCGCCAGGGTCAGTATGCTGTCCTGTTTAACCCATTTAGGCCTGACGTCGAAATTAAAAGAAAAGGTCTTGTCCAAATCCTCCAGTTTTCTGAAGTATACCCATGTTTCAGTGGTTCTCTGATATTTCATATCAAGGACATGATCTGAAAATCATTTTTTCCATCTTGTTTACAAAGAAAAGAAAATGACATGCATTATTTGTATACTAAAAACTAAGGTTAAAAAAATATATATATAGCGGAAATAGCTGATCTACAAGCTTACACGTTGTGTATGAATGTATGAAAAAGTTTCAACGTGGAAACGGTTCTGACGATTCTCTAAAATAATTGCGAGTAGACAATTGTGCCTGGACCGCTAATGCCAGCCTGACGGCGTGTCGCGGGTTCGAGTCCCGATCCCGACGACCATTTACTGCATGTCACTCCCCATCTCTCTCTCTCTCTCTCTCTCTCTCTCTCTCTCTCTCTCTCTCTCTCTCTCTCCCCATTTCCTGTCGGCTTACTGTACCTGTCAAATAAAGGCAGAAAAAGCCCAAAACATATCTTAGAAAAAAAATCATAATTGTGACAGGCCTGAGTGTACCCTGTCCTTCCCGCCACCAGGATAAGGACCAGAGGAGTTTGGACATGGACACGGCCAAGTCCATGCTAGCCCTGGTGCTGGGGAGGACGTGGCCCCTGTTCCCCGTCTTCAACCACTTCCTGGAGGTAAGGTTCAGAGGTCACTCCTCCCACAGCAGTCTTAACCATTTAGACCTGACGACGATTCTAAATCCTGACAGTTTTTTTGAAAAACCTCATGTTTCTATGTCAGTCGTCCTCAAACATTTTCAGATGACCCCCATCTGGAAATATGTTGTTCCAGGAACCCCCCCCAGATGCAAAGATTTGAGTTAAAAAATGTTCACTGTGAAAGAATATATTCAAAGATTCACACCACATTTTCGCGACTTTTCAAAAATAGCAGATCTGCAAGCTCGTTGCGTGGCACTCGGTGCCGCGCTATGCGCTTGTAGATCTGCTATTTTTCAACAGCTAATGCTTAACATAATGCTTGAATCACCAAAAGGGGTTCCCGCCCAGAATGGGTTGAGTAAAAGGTGGGTTAAGTACATGGTGTCTCCTCTTCCTCCTCCCACAGCAGTCTAAGTACAAGGTGATGAACAAGGACCAGTGGTACAACGTTCTGGAGTTTAGCAGGACCATCAACGCAGACCTCAGCAACTACGACGAGGACGGAGCCTGTGAGTGTTCCTTCTCTGACCACACGGATGTCACATTTAACCCATTTAGACGGGATCTACTGAATGTGTCACACTGTGGCTTCCCCCCAGTAGGCTACCTTCACATTCAGTAGATCCTGTGATCTTTTGTGGCCAGATGTAATTTCTTGGGGTCTAGTAGGACTATAGTAAATAATAAAAAAAGGAAATGTCTATAAAAATGTGTAACAAAATACATAATCAGCCCCATGCTCGAATGCCCCCGTCCTGTCAAAAACAGCTAAAATACTCATCTTTTACTTTCTCTAATAACAACCTAGCCTGAGCTAACGCTAGACCTTTCTGGCCTAGATGGGAGGGTCGCGGCTCAGATTTGCGCACACCCTGATTGGTTCACCGATCTGTCCGTCAACCCCGGTCTCTCCTCTCCCCCCCCCCCCCCCCCCCCCCCCCCGGAGTTATTTCCACAGAGTCGGCACACGTTGGTTTATTTTCTTAGACGGTGTGGTGGGTTCTTCAGCCATTCTCCTCATTTTCCTCGCATAGCCTCGTTTGAAGTTCCACTGGTAATGATTTCCTCGCGGTGTTATTTTGAGGGGTGCACACACCGCTCAGAGCCCTGATGTCACATCATTTGAAGCGACGCATACTACGCGGAAGGGTTGACTCTTTTAGGCCAGTGCAGCCCATGCGTAAATCCAGGCTTTCATTTTTCGCGCAGACGAAAGGAAAGCCTGGGTATCGAGGCTAATAACAACCTAAAACATGAACCTTGGTTGAAAAAAAGCTAAAGTTGTCCTTTAATGTAAACGCTTAACGTGATGTATATAACATGCGTCCACAGGGCCGGTGATGTTGGACGAGTTCGTGGAGTGGCAGAAGAGTCGGTCGGCGACATCATCATCGTCGTCATAGCACACGGAGGAAGACGACGACGCCCACCACCACGCCAAAACCAGCCAATAGGACGCCAGCAGCAGCGGGGGGAGGCGACGAAGACACACGAACGAACACACAGTTACCGCCGGGAGCTACATAGCATCTCCTGCTGCTGCTGCTGCTGCTGCTCTACGAAAAACCACAACAGAAAGAAAAACCAAAACACTTTGCCGTTTGTTGTCTCGCACGCTTTAAAGGAGAATTCCATGCTAGAAGGCTTTCTTACTTTTAGTTGTAGTTGTTACGTCCCCACCAAAGAGGTCCAGGTGTTTTGTGCAAAAGTGCATTATTGGCTATTTCCCCTACCATACGCCCTCAATGGGGGTTGGGTTGTTGTGCTAATCCGCTTATTTCCATCTAAATAAGTAGTAAAGTGTGCCATTTGGGATACTATTTACATTATGAAGATAGAAATAAGCGAATTAGCCCCATTCAATTAATTTCAATGCAATTCATTGAGGGCTTATGGTAGGGGAAATAGCCAATAATGCGCTTTTGCTCAAAATAACACCTGGACCTCTTTGGTTGGGACATAACGACTACAAATAAAGGTAAGAAAGCCTTCTAGCGTGGAATTCTCCTTTAACCACTTGAACCCTGTTAGCGCCACCTATAGTGGGCGTGGTTTTCTGGACCCACTGAAAGATCTGCCATTCCTTTTTTCTTTCTTTTCCCCATAGAGATTTACACAAATATTTATATCAATTATTTTAAGCCCATATAGAATCAAGCCATCCAGGATGCTGGTGAATCATGACTATAAAAACCTATAAAAAAGAAAAGTTTGAATATTTAATTATTTGATACTATGTTTAATAAATAACCCCTTTGTTTAGCGTTTTTTCCGTTTTAATTTCTTCACAGAATCAAAGGTGTCATGGTCATGATGACTCACCAGGATCCTGGGACGGCTGGATTCTATAGGCTTAAAATAATTGAAAAAAATGAATGGCCGATTTCTTTTCTTCTTCAGTGGGATCAGAAATCTATGATATGCTCAATTCTGGTGGTGGGAAACTTTTTTTTTGTTTTTTTTTGCCCAAGTATTGCCCAATACTACTACTTGGCTTGTGGGGGATATTCGGTGTAGAGGAGGGGTTTATTATAAATAAAAGAACGGACCGAGTACAGAGCTGATTTAACGGAAGGGTTTAACCCAATTAGGCCTGACTGAGATTTGTGCCGCATTTTTCTAAAATAGCAGCAGTTTAAAACACCAAAAGGGGTTCCCGTCCAGAATGGGGTTTTTTTAAGTGGTTATTACACGTGCTGCGAGAACGAACGCATCCCTACTACGGACTACGCATTTCAAAGTGGCACACCTAGCATTTCACGCTACCCTGCCGGGAATAAACGGACCTCGTCCTCACACATTCACTACTCGGCGTGTCCATTGCTCTTATCTACGTCAGTGCTAGAAACACGTACTTAACAACGGTGTCTTTACTCTTTTAATAAGCTTATTCCATTTAGACCCGAGGCCGATTCTAAAAGAAATGTCTTCTAAAATCCTGACTGTTTTCTGAAAAAAGACCTCATGTTTCTATGTGTCAGCGGTGCTCAACCTTTCTCATGCCAAGGACCTCCAGAAGTATCTGAATTTGGCCCGCGGACCCCCATCTGAAAATGTTGTTGTTCCAGGGACACACCCCCTCCCCCCCAGAAGCAAAGATTTGAGTTAAAAACATAACTTCTTATGTTCATATCATTCATATCTTTGAGCTCCACAAGCTCAAATCGAAAAATAGCAGATCTACAAGCTCATAGCACGGCACCAAGTGCCGAGCTATGAGCTTGTAGATCTGCTATCTTTCAAAAGACACCGTTGCTGTAGTAGTACGAGTTCAGCTTGCGTTCCTCTGTGTTTCTTAGCCTTTCCTTTCGGGGCCTATAGCGCGAAGCGTAGCTAGAGAAATGGACGACGCACACATTCACATTTCACACTATACCCGCGGGGAATAATGTCCTCCTCCGTGGCCTCTCCTCAGCCAATCAGCTTGGAGAGACCCTTTACTCTCTCTCTCTCTCTCTCACCGAAGAGACTTTCTACAGTGTTAATTAGAACAGGGGCAGGGGCTGAAATGAAAAGGTGTGGGAGTTGGGGGGGGGGGGGGGGGTCATGTTTTCAATCATATTTCTTCTCGGTTCATAATTACTAGTGTCGTAAGGTCAGAGGTGGGTACCCCCCCTCCCCCTTTTTCTCTATTTTTTTTCTTTCCCCTTTTGTTTAAGTCTTAAGGTTGTTTTATGTTTTGAAGAATGAATAAAAGGAAAACTTAAGTGGAGTCAACGTGGCTTCATCCTTCAGTAAGTGAACACTAATGTGATGTAGAAATTGTCATTTGTCATATAGTCAAACGCAATTTCACGATTTTTCAAAAATAGCAGACATACAAGCTCGTAGCACGCCACTCTGGTGGAAATTAAGAAAACGTTATATATATATTTTTTAAACAAAGCAATAATCAAAGTTGGTGTTTTGTGACTATATATTGTCAATGACTTGCATGAGAGGGGGAGAGAGGTGATGGAGTTAGCTGCTTTAGCAGACAGTTTGAGGGTCCAATGGAGTTAAACGTTTTTTACTACAATAACTGCTTCAGCAGACAGTTTGAGGGTCCAATGGAGTTAAGCGTTTTTTACTACAATATTTTGATTTATGCAAAAAAAAAATTTAGTTATTTAAAGATGTACAAGCTCATAGCGCGGCACTAAAATAACGAATAAAAGCTAAGGTGACACAGATGGCGTTCCAGGTCTCAATGGGATAGATCCAGTTACACATTCAGAACAATGGGATTTAGATGATCGCCACGATCTAAAGTCTCCCTTTAGATTTATGTCCAGGAATAATGGGAGTCATGTTCCTAATGACATATTAACATTACACTCAGGATGGGGGAAAGCAATTTTCTATGTATTTAGAAATTAACCGGGCCACTTGCACCGTTCTACAAGCCAGTGTTGTTTTTGGCAGCAAGTTTTGATTTTAGTTTTAGTCATATAGTCTTTTGAATAGTTTAGTTTTAGTCACCTGGAATGTTTTAGTGTCTAGTTTTAGTTGACTAAATGTCATGAGATTCTAGTCGACTAAATCTACGGTTGATTTAGTCGTCTAAAATGTATTTTGGCGGGCCTTGATGCCGTCGTAATGACTGATTTTATGCTTGCTGAAAATAACCGATCTACTGCGATCTATCTGCTATTTTACTAGTCCCTTAACATTTTATTCTAGTTTTTATTTGTTGACGAAATTGTCGATATATTTAGTCTTAGTTTTAGTCATCATAGCTTAGTTTTCATTTAGTTTCTATTTAGTTTTTGTCAGTGGAAAAAGGTAGTCGACAAACATTTTTTGTCATAGTTTTAGTCGACAAAAAAACAAAACAGTTACTTTGCAGGATTCAAATGGTCAAGTAGCAGATCTGAAAGCTGAAAAGCATGCACTTACTTTCGTGTGACGCTGCAGTATGATAAAGTATAGGGCATTCAATTCATTAAAAAAAAAAAAAAAAAAAACAGTAGGCCTATGGAGTAAAATATGGAGATAGGTTTCTGCCCGGTTTCAACAACGGGTTAGCAACGGGTTTTCCAGAAACAATTTAGAAAGCAGACTGACTAGCTTTAGAATACATTTTGATGGCCTTGCTACTGAAATGATGGATTATTATATTATACATGGAGACATCCCGTCCTTTAACATGAATCTCTATGGGGGAGAAGGACTAGCTTGCCCTGTCTACTAGTCCTCGCTGCTAACGTGCCTATTGGACAAGGGCGTGTTGGGGGAGGAGGGACTTAGGGAAGGGGCTAATTGCGTCAATGTCAAATGTCCATGTGAAAGACGGGGCTCTTCAGTGGCGTGGTGGGGGGGCTGGGGGAGCGCCCATCCCCCTCCCTCTCGTCCCTGGTGGTGGTGGTCCCTGGTGGGGGCGTGTCCAGGGGCCCCGCCGAGGCGGCGGCCATGATGGCGTTGAGCCGCGTCAGGGACAGCGAGCGCTGCTTGGGCTTGGGGGCGGGGCCTAGCTCCTCGCCGTCGTCAGGCAGCAGGTGGCCGTAACGACGCCCCTCCTCGTCGTACTGGTACAGACGAATCACGCGGCTCCGTCGTCGGGCCGCCGGCCGGGGGGGATTATCAGGGGGCGCCGCTTCACTCCGTTCGACGTCGGAGGTTGCCGTCCGCTCTTCCTAGAAACGTAATCCAGCATTTAGAATCGGGTTTATTGTCACATCACAGTTTCAGATTCAGATACCTGTGTTTGCCATTGTGTATACAGTTACACACATAGAAAATTGCCCTGACATTAACGTGCCTGCCTTTCTCGGCCCCACCCCTCTCACATTGTGGGGTCTTACTGAGCTGCATTCAAGACACTTGCCTTGTGTCTGAACACAGCTTTGATGGATGTGTACCTGTGTCTCCTGTGCCACGTCTTCGTGCGAGTCGGAGGACGACCGTCCGGACTCGCTGTCGCCGTCCGAAGAAGAAGGCTCGTCGTCGCTGAGACTTCCTCCTAGCTCTTCCTCGTCTGCCTCAGCCACCACGGCTCCTGAAGACGCCTTCTCCTCCTCCCCCTCTTCCTCTCTCTGTCGCTCCGCCTCTCCCGCCCTGTCGCCTCCCCTCTCCTCTCTAACCTCACTCCCTCGTAGCTCCGCCTCTCCCACCCTGTCGCCTACCCTCTCCTCTCTCATGACCTCACTCCCTCGTAGCTCCGCCTCTCCCGCCCTGTCGCCTCCCCTCTCCTCTCTCATGACCTCACTCCCTCGTAGCTCCGCCTCTCCCACCCTGTTGCCTCCCCTCTCCTCTCTAACCTCACTCCCTCGTAGCTCCGCCTCTCCCACCCTGTCGCCTCCCCTCTCCTCTCTAACCTCACTCCCTCGTAGCTCCGCCTCTCCCACCCTGTCGCCTCCCCTCTCCTCTCTAACCTCACTCCCTCGTAGCTCCGCCTCTCCCACCCTGTCGCCTCCCCTCTCCTCTGCCTCCTCTCCGACCTCACTCGCTCGCTCCTCGTCCGTCTCTGACGCGGGCCGCTCCGGTTCCCTGCTGCTGCTCGGCTGCTCCGGCTCCAGCTCTCCCTGGCCTGAGAGTGTCTTGGCCTCACCCCCTCCTGCCTTGGCCTCCTCCTCCTCCTCCTCCTCCTTGTCTTTCCGCCCCTCCGTCCCCTTCGTCCCCTCCTCCTCCTCCTGTGCCGCCGTGCGGTCGCATCTCTCCAGGTACGCCGCTGTCTCGCGCTGCGCGTCCACCACGCGCTTCTGCCGGAAGCTCCTCTGAGGCTTGTCGGGAGGCGAGGCGGGGCTCAGCGAGGCGGTGCTCTCCAGGGTCGTGTCCCACGCCCCTCCTCCTCCTCCCCACCCTCCTCGCTCTCCGTCCCGGGACGTCCCGCTGTCGTCATGCATGCCCGGCAGGGTCGCCATGGTGACGCCGCAGCCTCGGTCCGTGGCGTCGGGTCGCCGCCGACTCCTCGCCCTCGCGGCGACCGCGTTCACGCACCTGGAGAGGAACGGTGTGATAACCCAGAGATGTTTAATTAGACCCAATTTATGTTTGAGCGGCGCTAGCCCCCTTTGTGTGTCTGTGTGTTGTACCCCCATATAGCGACGATTTCATTGGCCGAGGGCTTAAAAAGTGAGGAGGCCAAAGGTGATTGGCCGGAATGTGATGATGTCACTTCACACTTAAAAGTGTGATTCTTTTAAAGATGATTTTGGTGCAGAGACGTGGAGCGTAGAGAGATGAAGCATATAGTGTACATGAGAGCTAAAATAAAAGAATTGTGATATTGTGATATTGACGGTGTTGACGGTGATATTGTAGTGTCTGAGTCACAATTGACCATATGCAGACCACGGCCATCTTGCCATCAGAAAAACAAAACAAAAAGTGTTGTACCCTGCCTTTTTTTCTTATTTCTAATTATTTAATCGGCGCAAAACATTTAATTGTGTTTTTTGTCATGATTTGTCACGAGCAGAGTTATCCGTGGCGTAAACGTCGTTAAATAAATACTTTTTGTAGGGCCTCTCGTTGGGGTCCCTGGAATAGAACTACATATTTTCAGATGAGGGTCGGGGGCCAATTACATATATTTTTGGGGGTCCTTGACATGAAAATGTTCGAGAACCACTGACGTAGAAACATGGGTTTTTTTTCTTCATAAAACTGTCAGGATTTAGAAGGCATTTGTAGAATCGGCCTCTAGGTCTAAAGGGGTTAATTAATGGCTCTTGAGTGAGTGAACCCACCTGAGAACGTAGACCCTGCTCAAAGCCCCGGCGCTGAAGCCCGCCACAAACGTCACCAGCACCGACGCTACCACCGCGCCCGCAAGATGGCCGACCGAGATGGCTGCCCGCTCCTCCTCCATCTCTCCATTAGACCCAACAATGTCCTTGTCGACTCTGATCGTCCGCCGCCAGCGCCCGTTGTTCGCTTCCCGTTGTCGGGCTGCTCGTTCCGTGGGATCGCCTGTAGACAGGCCTGTCACGATTACAAACATTTTAGGTCGACAATTAATTATTGTCACACACATGTGGATTGCGCATTAACGATTATAATTGTGTTTGTAAGAATACATTTTTGTCTGGTAATCAAGAAATTGTACAGGTCAGATATATATAACAAATGACTGTTTTAGTCACATTTTAGTCACCCGGAATGTCTAGTATTAAAATGTATTTTGGTGGGCCTTAATACCGTCGTAATGGTTGATTTTACACATGCAACCAAGTGTAAAATGACTTATACTAGTTCTATCATTTTAGTCTAGTTTTGTATTTGTTGACGAAATTGTCAATATATTTATTCTTAGTTTTAGTCATCATAGCTTAGTTTAAAATTAGTTTACGTTTAGTTTTCGTCCGTGAAAAAAAGGTATAGGTCGAGGAACATTTTTCATCATAGTATTAGTCGACGAAATCGACAACACATGGTGACAGGCCTATACAGTATACTATACCCATGGACGGCTCGCCCAGCTGGAACAACCGTCCCGTTCGGGGACGGCTGACCGGGGAGCGGCGAACGCCATCGTCGCTCCTCCCAGCGTCTCTGCTCTTCTCCTCGTGCACGTTTTCATCATCATCATCGGTGTGTATCTGGTACGGATAAATTGTAATTCCCAGCCCGTCCCGCAGGAGGCAGTAGTACAGTCCGCTGTGGTGGCTGCTGGCGTTTGAAACGAGCAGGCTGCTGTCCTGCTGGACACTGACGGGGAGTCGTCTGGAGCTCTCTGGTGGTGGAGCTGTTGCCCCCGCGACCCGGCCACGGATAAGCGGTTGAAGATGGATGGACGGACTACCGGGGTCCAGGCGGCTGGAGTGGGCGCCCGGGGGGTCCAGGCGGCTGTAGTGGGCGCCCGGGGGGTCTCGGAGCGTTCCGAAGGGCGTGTGCCACAACTGGACCACACCTGTAAGGTAAGACAACGTTTGATTGATTGATTGATTGATTGATTGATTGATTGATTGATTGATTGATTGATTGATTGATTGATTGATTTAAAATGTTATTTCACAGTATGCAGATTTTGAGTACATTTGAAACGAAAGTCAATACAAAAACTGCTGCTGGAGTATAGAACCGGAAAATACTTGTTTAAATAAGGGTCCTCCATTTTCAATTCATAAGAACATTTAAAGACGTAAAACACTTGTGCTTGCCAAGCCGTGTATATCCACGGATATCCCAAGCCGTGTATATCCACGGCTTCCGTGACAATTACCTGAACATGAGAGAGATGTGTGCACGCACGATGATTCCATTCACACCTCTTTCTCTCTCTCTCTCTCCCTCTCTCTCTCTGCACCCTCTCTCTCTCTCTCTCTCTCTCTCTCTCTCTCTCTCCTCACATGACCATGACCATGAAATGGAAAGCAAAATACAGCACGATATAGTTTCACATGCCACTAGCACGGGGCATGGGCACTAGCTACCATCTCTCTATATCATTTGATAAAGGCATATTAAAAACATGGCTTGTACACCCAATGAAAATATAAACTTCACAGAATATATATACCACTTCGAATTATAACAATCGGTTGAAGATTATCTGAATATCACACAAGTAAAATATCAACTTCTTTGCAACGGGCCATTGCGCTGAGCACTGGCAGTGTTTTACCTATACTTGTGAGGACCTCTGCTTGGATTCATGGTTTTTTTGATTGATTGAAATATTTATTAACAGTTTGTAGAATTTACAGTACATTTCAAGCACAAACTCAATACAAAGACTGTCAACTGTGAGTGGACGACCCAATTAAGCATTACACTTGTTTACAACAGGGTCCACATTGTTCAATTCATCAAAACATTTAAAGACATACAAACATTTAGAGACATACAAATAGACATTTCTCTGTAGCTAAAGAATAGAACAGGAATTCATCATATGGTGAGTGGGGCACCGACGATCTGCAAGCTCACAACGCGCTGCATGTGAACGCAACACTTGGAGCTTGTAGATCCACGGCTTGCCAAGCCATGTATATCCACGGATATCCCAAGCTGTGTATATCCACGGATATCTCTCTCTCTCTCTCTCTCTCTCTCTCTCTCTCTCTCTCTCTTTCTCTCACTCTCACTCTCTCTCCTCACATGACCATGACCATGAATTGGAAAGCAAAATACAGCACAATATAGTTCCACAGTATGTACTGTAGGCCTACAATGCACATGGTCTATATGTAGCCTGACCGAAAGCACGTGGACATCATTTTGTATTGATATAAAAAATAACATTTACTGAAATACGCAGATCTACAGAATATTGCAAGATTGATGTTTTCATGTTCTGTGCACGTGCTTGTATGTGTGTGTGTGTGTGTGTGTGTGTGTGTGTGTGTGTGTGTTTGCCTGTGTCCGTATAGCACTTGCCCTGGCCTCGACGACCTTAGCATTTTATGTAGACATAGCACTATAGTGTATACATTACGCATAGTTTCATTATAGATATTCCAATACATGGATGTTAGGTTCTTAGCGTGCTTATGATCCTAGATGACTATTTCTATGCATTTGATGTAATACCATGCGTTGTTCTTGCTTACTGTAAATCACTCTGGATTAATCGCGTCTGATAAATGCCTATAATGTAAATTGTGTGTGCTGTGAGTGTGCACGCGTGTGCTCGTCACCTCTATCCAGTGGCTCTGGGACGGCGGGGGGCGAGGTCATCCCGTGTCCACAGCGTAGAGTTAGTGTTGACCCTGGCTGACCTTTGACCCTGCTGGTCAGCGCCACTCTCAGAGGTCGTCCAGTAGTGGTGGCCCCGGCGGCGGTCGTTGAGTGACCGTCCGCGGAGCCATTTAGAATGGCCGTGAGCAGCAGCAGTAGGCCTACTGCTGCTAGCCACCTGGGGGACATTTTTTTGACCAGCCGCTAAAACAGAAATCACACTCTGTGGGTAGAACCAGACTTTCGCGTCAACGACGTCTAGAAAGCGTCTTTTCCTACTTGCTGGCCTTGACAGCCCAGACATGCAAACAGAAAGGGAGAGAGGTCCTATCTGATTGCATTCTACAATGTTACATTACGTTAAATTCACTTTGCCACTCACTTTGCCACTACATTTGCCACTCACTTCATGCATGCGCATATACCCTCTAGCCTATAGTCATGCCTCAGTCTCATGCACGGTGACGCACCACCTTCCCCTCACTTAGGAAAACATTTCATTAAGACTCTGCTCCACCAGCTAATTATTCACAAAATACAAATCAAATTAAATTAAATCCTTTTAAGTTTGATCAGCACTTGTATAGTGACATTGTAAAGTAACAAACCATGAAGGCAAAAAGCTCATTTAAGTACTTTAATGTAAATACTTTGTAATTGGTGTATCTTACCTTTTCAACGTGTGTACTAGCAGTGTAGACTTTGCGTAAACTTGTGTATTTATAAAAGGAAATCCAGCCTGGCTTCCATTTGCGTGTGCGTGTGTGTGCGTGCGTGCGTGTGTGTGCGTGCGTGCATATGCGTGTGTGTGTGTGTGTGTGTGTGTGTGTGTGTGTGTGTGTGTGTGTGTGTGTGTGTGTGTGTGTGTGTGTGTGTAAAGATTTAAACCTCTCTCGTAGGTCCCTTGTGTTGTTTGTGTAAATCCAGTGTAAAGTGCAGTTTTCTCACATGACACTGCGTGTGTCTGGTCCCCTGATGCTGTTAAAGATTAATAGCAGGACAGACTTTAAGATGATTATTATACATTTGTCATCATATGTGCAGTGGTGGAAAGTAACCAAGTACTTTTACCTAAGTACTGTACTTAAGTACAATTTTGAGGTATTTGTACTTTACTTGAGTATTGCCAATTACCAGTACTTTTACTTCTACTCAGAGGCAAAATTTGTACTTTTACCTCAATACAATTATTTGAAAACGTTAGTTACTATAGTAACTAACATTACTATAGTAACTAACGTAACTTTGGCGATTTAAATTTTGATCAGAAAACATACATTAACCACTTCAAACATTTCGGTGAGCTTGAATATACTGCACCACCATAGCGTAGCGGGACTAGCCTGGCTCCAGGCCTGAATCCCTAGCTATGCCCATTACAAAAAAAAATCTCATTCCGGACGATCACAATTTGCGTCCTCAATGTTTGTTACGCAATGTTTGTGTTTACACTATGACATAACATTTGACGTAATTTGACTACGATGTAAGATTTACACTATACGACGTAGAATTCTCCATTCATTGTCAATGGGATTTTTGTTTGAGATGAATGGACACTAAAAGATGGATATAGGAGGGGCTATAGGGCCCCTCATGTGGCCCCAACATGTTCTGGCAATTCAGTTATGTTGACTCGTCTATTAGTTAGACCCCGGTCGAAAGTCTGGCACAGCGACTGATTGGCCACCAACATTGCTTCAACTCAACGACTGACATAGAAACATGGGTCTTTCAGAAAACCGTCAGGATCTAGAAGGCATTTGTAGAATCGTCCTCAGGTCTAAATGGGTTATGGCCCTGCCAGGGAACGCCTCTGCTTTACACCAACAAAAAATGCCACTGCCGTTTGCGAGGTCCGACTTTAGTCAAAAATAACGTTCTAATCTACTTTGCTCACCGAAACATAGGCTGTTGTGTTGTTGAAAGTCCATTTTCTCCAGCCCGGTAAGCCGCTTAAGACCTTACCCTCTCTGTATAATGTACTTTTTTGGGTCAGAAAGTAAAATATGTCTGCCAGACATATTTTATTTAGAGCGCCCCCTACAGAATCTGGTCAATATAAATGACATATTGACCAGATCTGTAGAGGGCGCTCTAAATAAAATATGTTATTTTATTTTATGCCCAAAAAAGTATATGGTGCAGAGAAACTGAAGACATGAGAGGCTTCCCAGCCTGAAGGATAGACTTTCAACAACACAAAACAGTCATTGTTTCGGTGAGTAGCAAAGTAGTTTGATTTATCGTTACTAAAGTCGGAACCCTCGCATGGCAATGGATTTTTTGTTTGTGTGGTGGTGTGTGCAGCAGAGGCGAGCGTTCCTGGCGAGGCTCACTTGGACCAGGGCTATAGGGCTCATCAGGCTTTGACTCACACCGAGACGGAGTCCGAGAAAGTAGACAGACTTATGTTGTCGAGGACGCTGAGCTCCGTTTGATCGTCCGTTGTTGGACAGCCGTACGCGTGGAGGCGCGGCCGAGGCCCGTCTCCGTCCAGGGACTCGACCGCCGACGTCTCCGAGGGACTGCAGCTCCGCGGCGATCCGGGCGTTCCGAGCTGCGCCTGAACCTTCTTGAGGCTGACGCCTTTCCTGATGTCGGCCATGAGATGGTCAATGATGCTGCCGCCGCTCGGTGGCAGGACGGCTCTTTTGGTCGTTTTGCCGTCGTCAGCTTTGTGTCTCTTTGATTCTTCGTCTGCCAGTTGCTTCTTTCTCTTCCCCTCCTTGGCTGCTTGTTCTTTTCTGGCTTTGTTGTCATTCAAGGCCTTGATGAAGAGTCCCCGGAAGGTCTTGATAATTCCAAATAGCTTATCCAGGGAGAGCTCATCTTCACACAAGTACACGGCCAGCTCACTTCTCTTCTTGCCAATTTCCGTGAACTTCTCGTCTAAAGCTCTGCATGCCTGCAGGCTGTCGTCAATGACCTTTTCATATTGCTTTGTCACATCTTCCACCGAGTTGGAGACCTTCTGGGCAGTGTTCTTCAGTCGTTTCAATAAGTCACTAGCCTCTGATTGGCTATACTCCAGGTTGACCTCTGCTGCCTTTTCACAGATCTCGATATCATCTGGCAGTTCCAAGAGCTCCGGATGGTTTAGCTCTGCTTCCTCCACGATGTGATGAAGCAGCGTGATTCCGCTCTTGTTGTCTCTGGTCTCGACGAGCTTGAGGAGAGAGCTGATCTTGAACCCCACCGCGTTTCCGATGTTACTCCCGTAGTTCAGGAAGTTTCCGATGGCCAGAATGAGCCTGCAGAAGCTGGCCAAGAGTACGCTCTCCCGGAGGGACTGACAGGCTTTCTCCACGAGCACGGCTTTAGGCATGAGCATGTCCAGCACCGAGGCCGTTTCCTCGCACAGCAGCATGCACTCGATCCTCAGCTGATAGCACGGGACGGTGTGATGTAGCGAGATGTAGAAGCGGTCCACGTTAGCCAACTTGTCTTTGTCTCCCTGGAACGACTTCAGGCGGTCCATCTCACGTTTATCCGGAAGGAGCTTGAGGAGCTGTTTCAGCACCTCCTCCGTCAGGATGGTCCGGTCCCCGCTCTGGATCATGGCTACAAAGTCCTCGTTGGTGCATTTGGACTGCTTCAGTATTATGCTCAGGTTGAAGTTCTTCTCCATGTCGACGAAGGTGATCTCTTTGGGTTCCTTCTTGATGGGAGCGGCCTTCCCCTTGTCTTTGGGCATCGAGCAACAGAACCGCTGCTCGATGCTGCTGTAGTCTGGCTCCAGAGGGGGAGGGTCTTTCTGAGCCGACGCCCACATGGACTGACCATCGGAGAGGGTGTGGAAGCCTGTCCAGAATAGCCTCTTCATGGTCCGGGTCGGGCTTGGCCCCGCCATGGTCGACACAATTAGTGACCGGCTGCTCTGAGCCGCGGGCGGAGGCGGGGAAGGCATGCCGGACAGAGGATTCCCTCCATATGCCCGCATGCCTGGCGTCACAAGGGGTGGTGTCACCAGACCACAGGGTAGCGGTGGGGCCCGAGGTGGGGTGGGTCCCCTACCCATGTTCGGTGGAGGGGGAGTGGCAAGCATTGGCGTCTGAGCAGTCGAGGTGCTGCTGCTGGCAGGTGTGTCTTTGTCTCCGTTCATCGGGTCTGTCTGAGTGACCTTTTTTGCGCTGCTGCCCGGCAGCTGGCCATCGACCTTGCGCTGATCCTCAGCAGCACTCTGGCCTTTGGAGAGCTGCGGCGTGATCTTGTCACTGGATTCCATCCGAGAGTCTCGAGCCAGAGTTTTGGTCAGAGACTCCAGAGCCGCCAGGGCCTGGTAGACGCGCTCGGGGCCCAGCAGCAGCAGCGTCTGTCGGATGACCTCCAGGTGATCGCTCACGTCAACTCCCTCACTGATCTTCAACGACTCATTCTCGGCCTCAGCGATTTTCAAAGCTTCATGTGGAATGTCTGCTTTCACCTCCGGCACGGTGGCGGCAGGTTTCACCACATCCTCAGCCTCTGCCTTGGCTTCAGGGCGGGCCAGCATGTCGTCCAGGTAACCGCGGAGTCCCGCGTCACCGTAGCACAAGCTGCCAGAGACCCTGCTGCTCCTGACCACACAGTTGTGCCGCTCCACTGTCACAACAAGGTTGTGGCTGTTGGTGATCATGCCCATGACCTGTTCCATCAGCTTGTCCAGGGTGCGGAAATGGAGACGCATGTGGCAGCTGGACTCGACCAGGTCTGTGATGGAGGTGACGAGCTGTAAGTCTTGCGGGATGCCCACTACGCCCTTGTGGCTCATGTCATTCCAAGGCCCAACCTCCGACTTCTTCTCCTGTATTTGCATGGCGAAATTGTCGCAGATGACCTCTTCGTGTTGACCAGTCGTCAGCAGGGGGCGTGGCGTCAACATTGCCTCGCGGAAGTTGCCGTCCTTGAATCGCAGGAGGTCGCCGTGAACGTCGGCGTAGCTCATCACCACCATCACGTTGCCAACGGGGAGGATGATGTCATAGAGCTCCAACTTGTCCGGTTTGACCATGTCCAATGAGTAGTGCCGGAAGTCTGCACCAAAGTCTCTTTTCACCACCAGAGAATTACATTCGGCACGTTTCAAAGGTTGCGATGTGTTCAAACTCAGATCAATGTTTTCGTTCTGTTCGTAGAAGGCAGCAGACACAGCGGTGGGTCTCTCCTCTAAAGGCTCCTCCTCAGCTGGGTCTCTCTCTGGATGGGGCTCCGGCATGGCGTCGTCTTTCAGCTCCACGGCTACGGGCTCCGTTAGCGTCTTCTGGGCCTTCACCTCCGATTCCTGGCTGGGAGTCACCTCAGACTCCTGGCTGGGATTCACCTCAGACTCCTTGCTGGGACTCACCACAGACTCCTGGCTGGGACTCACCTCAGACTCCTGGCTGGGACTCAACACAGACTCCTGGCTGGGACTCAACACAGACTCCTTCCTGGGACTCACCTCAGACTCCTGGCTGGGACTCACCTCAGACTCCTTGCTGGGACTCACCACAGACTCCTGGCTGGGACTCACCTCAGACTCCTGGCTGGGAGTCACCACAGACTCCTGGCTGGGAGTCACCTCGGAGTTCTGAACCAAGCTGTCGACGGAGACCCTGCTGCTCCCGACGGCCATGTCGCCGTGCCGGTTCACCGTCACCTCGATGCCGTTGTTGACATCCTCCACCGCCGCCAGTGGCCCAGTAGTGCTTGCGGCCGGGCCCCCCAGAACCGTCCAAGAGATGAAGGGCCCCAGACCATTCGATGTCACAGAGGGGCTGGTGCCGCCGCTGCTGATGTAGAATTCCAGAGGCTTGTCCGAGCTGACGCAGTAGAGACGCACGCAGCAGGGGGACTCGACGGGCAGGATGTCCAGGGCCGTGCTGGAGGCGTGGTGGACGCCCCGTGGCGTGCCGGCGGCGGTGATGGCGTGCGCCGGGGGGTTGGAGCTCGTGTCGTTCCAGAGCGTGACCAGCAGCTTCATCCTGCGCGTCAGTGCGATGAAACTGAGGCGGTCCACCTCTTCTTGTCTCTGTATGAAGAGCCTCAGCAGCGGGTGCGGCGTCAACACTGCATCACCAAAGTTTCCATCATCGTTGATTTGCAGCAAGTCGTCGTGGTGGACGTTGATGCGGCCGACGCCCATGTTGGCGATGTGGTAGATGTGCATGATGAGCTTGTAGAACTCCTTGAACCTGCTGAGTTTCACCCGGTTCTCCAAGAAACACTGAAACTCTGTGCCGTAGTTGCCTTTCACAGCCAGAGTGTTGCAGTCCGAATGTCGCAAAGGTTGCTCCGTGTCATTCTGTCCATGGGTGTCGGATGCGGGGGTGCAAAGGAGGGCGGTGGTGCGGGTGTTCTCCGTGTTCTCCTCAGCTGCATGTGTCCCTGGCTGGGGCAGCGGCATGGTTTGGACTGCTTTGGACTCGGCTACGGCTGCATGCTTGCAGTCCTCCAAAGTCTTCTTGAGGCCATCTCGGGCGCTCCTCAGGTGGTCCGGGTAACTTTGGTCCGCCGTAACGGCTGAAGACAGGCTCAGGTAGCCCTCGGACCCCCCGCCGCTGTCCGAGGACTGCGCCGAGCCCTCGTCGTCGTTAATCCGCAGCACGACCGCCAGTGTCTTACCGGACATCCTGGTAGCTCGTTATGAATGAAGATCCTCAACAATAGTGTGTCGTACTGTCCTAAGACCTGTGGGGTGATTGGAATGATAATGGTTTTATTGATTAGAAGTGTCTTTTATGCTTTATTTATTTAAGAACTGGGGCAGTGCACATGAGTCAAGATTTGTACTTAAGAGTACTTAGTTGCACTAGACGTTTTTGGAGTACTTGGGGCCAAGTGTTTGACGATTGAGACGGTTACGATTCCTGGATTTTGTGAATTTAAATATTTATTTATTGATGATTCCTGCTTCTTCGTCAATGCAAATATGCCAGTTAGATAAGAGGTATTTTTCTGAAGGATAAATTAAAATTAGTATGTGCTCACTGGCTTGTACAAAATGAACTGTCAGCAGCGAGTCACCAACTTTTAATGACGTTGATGACGTCAGTACGTCGTATGTTGTTCTTCACCAGGTAGGACCTGGTGTGTGTGTGTGTGTGTGTGTGTGTGTGTGTGTGTGAGACCGGGCATATGCCTGGTACGTCCTGGTATGCCTGGCCTTACCAGGGCTGTGTCAGTCGTGGGGTGCAGCCCTCACCCAGGTGGCTCAAGGTCCATTATGTATTCAGCATTTGATCCACGGACCACATTTAATCTCTCAGACCCAAAACTCATTGGATAAGATTTTGTCCACAATTCCATGCTGTGGTTGATGTTGGTACCATTAGGAGAGATAACACTACTGGCAAACGATCCAAATCACATTGCCTAAAAAATCTAAAAGATTCAGACATTTAACAATAATTCCTTCTGCTCCCAAGAGTTATAGATCTATAGGGTTGAATTGGAGCTCTTTGTTACTTGCGCAAGCAGAGCGTGCAAGTAATGTTTTTTGTCCGGTGCTCCGATGCGTATGTCCGTGGCTGCGGATGACGTAATGATTAATTTGTGCAAACGTTATGCAAAGCCCGGCCAATCACAGCGGAAGTTAGATTGCTCCGGAATAGTCTGTTTGTAATAACATAGATTACATAACCAACAACAGCCAATTAGCTGCTACAAACGTTATGCAAAGCTCGGCCAAACACAACGGAAGTTAGATTGCTCCGGAATAGTCTGTTTGTAATAACATAGATTACATAACCAACAACAGCCAATTAGCTGCTACAAACGTTATGCAAAGCTCGGCCAATCACAACGGAAGTTAGATTGCTCCGGAATAGTCTGTTTGTAATAACATAGATTACATAACCAACAACAGCCAATTAGCTGCTACAAACGTTATGCAAAGCTCGGCCAATCACAACGGAAGTTCGATTTGATTATTCAATTACTCGACAATAATCTGGGCAATTATAATATAACCGTTTTGTTTTAAACAACAGATATCACTTTTCAGTCTCAGGCAGCAGCTTTAATTGAAATTGAAATCACACCAGTTTGCATTAAACAGAAAACCTTTATTGCATTACTAGCAGAAAGCCACCAGAGGTCGCTAGTGTTTCAGAAGACGGCAGGAATTGAAGTCCATGGTCTTTTTCCTGCCTCTGTTTGACACTGATCCTATGATCAGGCAGAACAGGATAAGTTCATCACTTTGATCTTAAAATACACATACCGTACTGTAAGAGTCCTGAACCCATAATGCTGGCTTTGTGTTTCCTTATGAAGTAGCTGGAGCCTGGAGTCATACCTTTTTAACCTGCTATTTATTTTATGTCGATTCCATCGGCTACTTTAATTTTGACAGTTTATTTTATTTATTCACTAATATTTCTTAATTTGTTTTATTTCTTGTATTAATTGTAGGCTACCTATACCCACCATTATTGTTCCTTAACGGTTCTGTTCATGTTTGTTTTTTGTTGTTTTTAATATTTACAGTGAAATATGTGGTTTGCATTTTTTCTTTTTGTTGCATAGGCCTAGGCTATATCAACAAATTTAAATAAATCCAAAGGAACTTTTTTGGCACGAGAAAACATATATTGACATTGCCATGAATTATTATTATTATTATTATTATTATTATTATGTCACATTACATCGTTCGTTATACATGTTATCGTAGAAAGCTTCTTGAAACAAACAAAATCACACCTGTGTAAAGTGTGATTTTAATTGAATCTTTGTGTAGGACAAATTTAGCCGATTTGCTAAATTCTCCATTCATTGTCAATTGCATTTAATGTTTATTCATGTGTAAGGACAAAAATCTACACTAGGCCTGTAGCTGAATATAGGAGGGGCTATAGCGCCCCTCAATGGTAGCAGCAATCTTTATCAGTCACTTTAGGACAAATAGCAGCATTTTGTTTCCCTCAAGACTATTTAAAACATCAATACATCCACATTAAACAGGAATTCAACTCAACGTGTCAGTCAGTAGTATAGTAGTAGGCTACTTTTTGAATTGTTAAATTGTTTTATTGTACATAAATTGATAAATAAACTCAGCGTGTGCGTCCACTCACAGTTAACCATCGTTGTATTGAGTTGTGCTTTAAATGTAGGCTACTGTAATTCTGCAAACTGTTAATACATATTTCAATCAATCAATCAATCAGTGTGTGTGTGTGTGTGTGTGTGTGTGTGTGTGTGTGTGTGTGTGTGTGTGTGTGTGTGTGTGTGTGTGTGCGCGTGCGCCTGTGTGTCCCTTCTCTATGTGTGGGGCACGCCGCGCGCGTTTAGGGGTGTGTGTTTGTGTTGAAATTAAGCAAGACCCGCCATGCAGGCAGTGAGTGAGTGAGTGAGTTCCGTGCAAGCAGCATCCCAGACACACAGCCGTGGGGACAAGTTCCAGCTCGGCTCCTCTCCTCTGAGACCCCCGGCGTGCGTATTATACACAGGAAGACAACACTAGACAGACGGGAGGGAGCGACGTTAACTTTCCGAGGTAATTATTTACGACTAACTAAAACTACTAATGGTGATGGAAAACGGTTCCTCTCCCTCCCGCCTCCCCCCATGGGTCCTCTACCTGATGTTTGTTATGACATTTTACAGACACAGTAGTGTAGTGGTGCGCCCATGCGGCTCAACTCTGTCTCTATGGCTGGGACCGAGTCGCTATAATGTCGCTATACTTGAATACCGGATAATGTCTCTCCACTCTGACACTCTCAGACAGCTGAGCGGTGGTAACCACTGTGGTCTATTCGGTAACAGGTACGGTCGCCCCAATTCAACCTCGCCCAGCTTTTTTCCGCCGACCTCACGCCGAACAGCTCGATGCGGCGGTATACTTGTATTATTTATTTTGTTTTACTGGTTTAGGGTTAGGCATCGTTTTACTGGGGTTACGTTTAATATAGGGTTAGGTTAGGCATAGTTTTACTGAGGTTAAGGTTAGGTTTAACCGTTTAAAAAGCATACTTACTTTAGGAATACCAGGCCGCGCTATTCCGCCGGCTGTACGCTCGGGGCGAGTTGGTAAAGGGGCGAGTTGTTTTGTATTTGTTTTACAGCCATGCAGCAGGCTACACAGCTACACAACTAAAGAGTACTGGACTTCTACGCTACGAAAAGCAAAAAAGTGCGGTAGCCAGCCCAGAACTGTACGTTTGTGGACGTTTTATTTGTCTATATCCCCATATCCCCCAAGTCAAAGCAGTACACTGACTTACACTACGTGATTACCTCAAGAACAAATAGTGTAATATCACTTATATGCCGATATAGGCTATCTCATTTGGCTGCAGGTTGACCATGCAGTTGAAACACTTTTAGCCATTTGTTACATTTTTGTTCGTAGTTACTGCACTTTCGCTCGTCTCTATGGTAGTGTAGTGCAGCTGTAGTAGCTAGCTTAGTACTGACTTGAGTGTTGTAAATGAAACCGCTTGCATGTGTAACTCTCAGTCTCTCAGAGCCTGATGTTTGTTTCGTTCTATAGTGATCTTGTTTGCGCGAATTTTTGACATTCTTCATATAAAACAGTGTTTTTCATCTCTGTTTATACGTCAAGCTCCATTATTTATTCTGCATTTGAGCCACGATTTGACCACGATTTGATGATATTTAGCAGCCTCTCAAGCCCAAGACTTTGAAGAATATTGTCCACAATTCAATGCTGTATTGATGTTGGTACCATTAGGAGAGATAACAATTCTTCTACATTCTCTTAATTGTGTAGACTTTTTGTAAATTAAGTAATGCATGATGTTTAACAGCAATGTAACTCTTGAGAGCGTAACATTAAACAGGCCCATTTGGTTTAATCTTTCGCTCTCAAGAGCATAGCACTGATATAAAAGATGTTTGCTGCAGTAACTTAACGTATGTTGTAGAATTATCATACCAAGAAAGACCACCCATTTCCCAGATGAACAACATGGCTGTGTGCTTGCCTTGCATACTAAGCTACTGTAGTATACTGTACTGTGGCATAATTACTGTCTGTTATTGCCAACTCCCACACATGTAACCACACCCATGTTTGGCTGGTATTCTCTCTTCTCGTCCTCACAGCCTGGCTGGCTGTGTTACCCACCCTAGGACTGTGGTTTTCAACCCTTTTCATGTCAAGGCCCATTATTATTTATTCTGCATTTTGAGTTGGTTTCAAATTAGTGCATCATTTGGATATCTCAGAGATTAAAGCTTTTGTTGTTGCGCCAGGGTAGTTCACAAGGAATATGTAGTATAGGCCTTAAATGGTCATTTGGCACTTGCACATTAAAAACTTAGATAGATATGTGAGCCGTTTATAAGGGCAAATATAGTCTATATTGATTGTCATTGAACACGCTTTGGTGGAAAGCTAATAGAAGGACTGTGTATAGCAGTGTAGCACACAGGAAGGAACTGCTGCCAGCTGGTTCTGAGTGATTTGGACAGGTGTGACTCTCTTCTGAGCCGGGCTCTGTTCCATTTCAGTCTAAAAGGAAGCTTTCCTTTTAGACTTGTGTCGCGCGACACACTACAACACACACCCCCCTGTTTAAAATAGACACCGACTACATACCCTTCATTACGAGTTGTCATTACTGTGTTTGCCATATACCCTATATGCCTGGGTGTAATTAATCAATTTTGAGCGGGAACACCTTTTGGTGTTTTAAGCATTATGTTATGCTTTAGCTATTGAAAAATAGCAGATGGCGCGCTATGAAAATGTGGCGCAAATCTTTGACTAGATATTCTTTCAGAGCAAACGTTTTAAACTCAAATCTTTGCTTCTGAAGGGGGGTCCCTGGAACAACATATTTTCAGATGGGGGTCGTGGCCAATTACAGATCATTTTTGGGGTCCTTGACATGAAATATTGAGCACCACTGATATAGAAACATGGGTATTTCAGAAACCTGTCAGGATTTAGGAGACCTTTTTTCCCGACGTCAGGTCTAAATGGGTTAAAGCTGTTCCCTACTTTGAACTAATGCACTTTACTTCATCATTTTTAATGTGGATCCTTCTCCTGTAACCTGACATTGATGTCTCTGGGACCGTTACCTCCTCTGGAGTGATTGCCTGGCCACTGACATGCTCCAGACCAGTATAGTAAACATACAGGTCATCTCAGGAGAGGGAAACAGAGAGGAGAATTTCTCTGTTGTACATTCTTGGCCTAGATTAGAATCTTTAGAACATTCTCTACGTGTGGTTATTTACACAGGGAGGGGCAGTGCCTGTGCTAGACAACTGTATGGTTAGTAGCAGGGGTGCCCACACAAAAAAATACTTGAGAGCTATACTTTCAAAATGTTCAACAAGATCTACCCACCCAAAAAATATTATGCAATTGCTGGAAATAGTCTAAACAATTAATGTACCTGTACCTTTGGAATAGTGGCAATGGCATTACATATACGACTAACGCACTTGGAATGGGAAATAGCCAAATAGGCTACAGATGCAAAAATAGAATTGGTAGGGTTTTCCTGGATATACATTTGTAATGCTACTGATGTTACTTGAAAAGACAGGCCTGTTTTTATGTCGATCAAACAAGTCACCTTAATTCAAGTGGCATATGACGCATGCGGAAGCCTGTGCTCCGCGGCCGCCATATACACACACACACACACACACACACACACACACACGCACACACACACACACACACACACACACACACACACACACACACACACACACACACACACACACACACACACACACACACACACACACACACACACACACACACACACACACACACACAGACAGACAGACAGAGTTATATTTCTCAATCCCTATTTCCTGTATGCCTCGTCGGCTGACACTGAGTCATTCCATAGTCAGTCGCCATGGTTGTGTTGTGGTCATTTAAGGGAAATAAACAGCCATGGTTGTGTTGTGATCATTTGGTCTGTCCACAGTTTAGTGCTGGGCGGAGAAGCAAACAGCAGAAACAAGAGAATACAGTACTCACACTGGATAAAGCTCTAATTTTTACCACCCAGTTTGTTTCAGTGGCAGCTCTTGATTCTGTAATGAATGGATCTTGAAAACGTTTATTTGGTCCCGGACAGTTGATGATGTTAGTTGGTTAACACAAGAACACAAACACACACACGCACGCGTGTGCGCGCACACACACACACACACACACACACACACACACACACACACACACACACACACACACACACACACACACACACACACACACACACACACACACACACACACACACACACACACACACACACACACACACACACACACACAGTCCAGTCAGCATTGCATGACCAATGCGTGATGTTGGAATCTGTTTGTAAACACCCCTTGGAAATCAATGGTCCACAGTGTCCACACTATCTGTTCTCGTCATCTGTCATCTTCTCTCTGTCTCTGTCTCTGTCTCTGTCTCTGTCTCTCTCTCTCTCTCTCTCTCTCTCTCTCTCTCTGTCTCTCTCTGTCTCTCCCCCAGTAACATGATTAGGTACTGGCCCACAGACACTACAGCCATAAACATGTAATGTTATTATAAAGAACCACAGCAGCACGGTCAGCATCTGGAGCCCACTTGAAAACCATCTTCATGTTGTCTAGTGAAACTGGTGAAAATAGCCGATCTTACAAGCTCACAACTCGTCGATTCGCTTCGCGTTGTGAGCTTGTAGATCGGCTATTTCCACTATACTACTTGTCAGCGCTGCAGTCCAAAGTATTAATTTAACGTCTACAAATGGAGCCAAATGAGTTGAATTGACACCGAAGATGTATTTGTCGGTCTGTGTTTTGTTTCGACGCCAGTCAGCTGTGTTTGCTCTGCTGGCCATCCTTAGTTCAACATGACATGGGACTTTCTGTTTGATTCTTCCTGTCATGTGACCTGACCCACTGGCTACTATTCTGCATGTCTTTTCTTTTTTTTCTATAATTCCTATCCCACGATTTTGCAACCCATTGTTTTCACCCAGCGTCAATTATCTAGGCGACCGCAGTACCGCAGTACCGACTGTGCCACCGTGCCCTCATGCGTGTCTTTTCTATGAGGAGGTGTGTGTGTGTGTGTGTGTGTGTGTGTGTGTGTGTGCACGCGCGCGTGTCCGTGTCCCCGTGTTTGCGTGTGCATGTCTGTGTGTGTGTGTGCTAGTTGTGTGTGTCAGATTTGTATTTATCTGATCCCTCTGTCTATTTGCATTCTAATAGCTGTCCACCATACCCACAGTCATCAAATATATAAGGATTTGCAACAAGGATATCCTCCTTTTCACGCACGCACGCACGCACGCACGCACGCACGCACGCACGCACGCACGCACGCACTCACACATGCACACAGACAGAGGTCTATTGGGTTGTCTAGTTGGCAGGCAGCTGGGTGCAGGGAAGTACCATTATCTGACAGAGCAGCTGGCAACTGACAAGGGCAACCTAATGAACTGTTGGAGAAAGTAGCTACAATCAGTAGACACTGGACAATGGAATTAAGAATTAAGAATTAATAGAAGAATTAAGGATACATACACAAAATCTCCAATGGCGGTCCCGTATACGAGGGTCAGTGTAATAACATTGTGTTGTCCTCTAGGGGGTGACGACGGTCCCGTAACGAAATTATGACCGATATCCGAGCTCCGATTATTAGCAGGGTCATTCATATCTGCCGATACAGATTCTGACCGATTCCGATATTATACATAGGACCACAATGGAAACAAGCCTAGGCCCCTATAGGGGCTTGGCCCAAAGCCTGTTGATAAAGTATTAAATAAATCAATAAATCGCCTATAGTCTGTTTTCACAACTGAATGAAAGAACATTTTAAACTTTATTTTTACTCTAGACTTTTGTTCTAGACTTTTGATTTATATTGAACTCCTTGATGATTTTTTTCATTTTAAATTTAACCCATTCTGGGCGGGAACCCCTTTTGGTGTTTTAACTAAGCATTATGTTATACTTTAGCTATTGAAAAATAGCAGATCTATAATAAGCTATAAGCTTGTAGGTCTGCTATTTTTGAAAAATTGTGAAAATGCGGCACAAATCTTTGAATATATATATTCTTTCAGAAGACTTTTTTTTTATTTTGACGTCAGGCTTAAAAGCCTTAAATGGTTAAAAAACAGTTTTGCTGGCGAAAACCGATTCAATAATCAGTATTATTTTGAGCCCGATTCCGATTATGCTACCGATTAATCGTGCGTCCCTAAATGTGTTGTCCTCCAGGGGGTGATGGCGGTGCCGTACGAGGGCCAGTCCTACTCCGACCTGCGGGGGCGCTGTCAGCAGACCGGCGTCCTGTTCGAGGACCCTCTGTTTCCCGCCGCGGACCGCTCGCTCTTCTACCAGGACAACCGCATCGGCCGGATCACCTGGAAGAGACCCAAGGTGAGGAGAGGGAGGGAGGGAGGGAGGGGGTGTGTGTCCGTGTGTGTGTGTGTGCGCGCTCACGTGTGTCTGTGTGTGTGCATATGCATGTATGGTAAGGTCATGAATACCCACCTGTAGCCGACGAGACCGAAAATCTTAAAACGTTAATAACTCTTGATCTAAATCGTCCCGTCCAATTCTAAGGAAAGATTATATGTGTTCGATCACTAGTCGCGGTAGAATCAATCATACCCTCCCGTTGTTGTCGATCGCCTCAAGTGTGTTTTGGCTACATTTAGCTGCTTCAGCCACATCCGGGATAACATCCGAGCCGCCGGTATAAGTGCTCCGCTGCTATAAAACGCTGGGCGCTATGATTTAATGGATTAAATAACTCCGGGCGTTCGGGGTGTTAATCGTTGAACTGTTCAACCATTGTTGATCTAAGTTTGAACGTGGCCTCTATTGTGCAGAATCATGGCTGCTGGCTGCTGCGTCCGGGACTGTTTCCTCTGATTCAGACCACTGGCCTCTTTGAAGCACAGTCTGGAACCATTGGGACTCTGTAATAAGCCACGCTGTTTAGTATCACATTGTTTAGCCTACGGCCTTTAGTTGTATGATTATAGAACCAAAGTTATTTCTTTTAGTGGAGAAAAGGGGCCTATATAGTATTAGTATACTATCCAAGCTTACACACAGTATCTGATACCAGTGACTGATATGTTTTAGTGCGGCCATTTACAGCTGCGGAGATAAAGCTCTAAGAGTGAAGCCTTTAGCCAACTAAATGGACCCCATTAGTGTCAATCATTAATGACCCAAAGATTGGGAGGAGAATGCCAAGGCCTTTCCGAATCGATTTAGTCTAGGTGTGGACGGAACAGAGAGAGCAAACAGAAGATGATTCATTCCATTCCATACAATCGTCCCTGAAAATCTATGTTTTTAGCACGTTTATGAATCTGTGATTAATTTGATAAACAGTAGCTATAGTTTAGTTGTGGTGTTTTACTGCAGCGCTATAGCACTTGCCCCTAGCCTCGACAACCTTGCAGGCGTAAGGCGTATATAGAGTTATGCAATTTTCATAGCATGTTATGTAGATATAGCATTCTATAGTGTATACACATATGTAGTTTCATTGTACAGATATTCTACTGTTAGACGGATGTTGGGTGCTTTGCTTACAAGTTTATGATCCAATGACTATGTATGTGATGTATTACCATGTGTTGTTCTTGCTTACTGTAAGTCGCTTCTGCTAAATGCCTAAATTGTAAATTGTATGGTGCAATGCCAATGAATGAGTTATATTGTTTTTTGGAAGGGCAGCGCCTGCCTCCCTGTGTCCTAACTAAGTATAGCTTCTCTTCACTTGACATACGACAGGAGAGTGATATTTGACCCGACTCAGCCAGCATGTACACGTTTGGTGTGGATATTTATGAAGGAATGAATGGCTCAATCATGACATGACGGTGAAACATGGTGTGGACAGTTATTGTACAATAGGACAATTACAGACAATGGAAGCTAGACAGCTAGTACAGTATCTATACTCCAAACAGAGAGACACACACTGTGCGTGCGTGCATGCGTGTGCTTGTGTGCGTGCGTACTGTCTGTGCGAGTGAGCAAGTGGGAGAGAGATTGGGAGAGAGACACATGCAGGACAGCATCACAGTGGAATGAGGGGAACAGTGGGAGAGAGAGAGAGATATGGAGGGAGATATCGCACTAATATTTGACTAGAGCTACGAGGAGAGACGGAGAGATGCAAACTTATTACACAGATGGCATTATTGCATGCACAACACTGTCAATGTGTGTGCGTGTGTGTGTGCGCGCGTGTGCATGTGTGTGCATGTGAGAGAGAAAAGGCTATAGGAAGTGAAAATGACAACACCACGGTTGTGAAATAAGGTAAACGGATCCACCCTGTGCTATTTCTCCACTCCCTGTCACCTGTGTGTGTGTGTGTGTGTGTGTGTGTGTGTGTGTAGAAGGGTGTGTGTGTGTGGGTGTTTGTTTATACTGTCGTGCGTGCTGTGATGGGTGTGTGTGTGGGTGTGTATACGTGCGTGCTGTGAAAGAAGGGTGTGTGTGTGTGTGGGTGTGTGTACGTGCGTGCTGTGAAAGAAGGGTGTGTGTGGGTGTGTGTACGTGCGTGCTGCATAGAAGGGTGTGTGCAGCATTGGTTTATGCCAGCTCTATCATTTGACTGCCGTCCTATCAGCCCGCCTCCCCGTGGCCTCTACTTTACATGTTCTTTGAAGATTTAAAAGGGACTATTATATTCAGTAGCACTGTTGGTATGTCTGACGTACAGTATGCACCCTGAGTTAATGGCAGGAACTGATTGCTTCCTGGAGGCCCCCGCCATAAAATAATGGATAGATATAGTTTAAATGATATTTATAATATGGAACAGATCACTTTCTCTCTCAGACTACAGAAGGAGAAATGTATAAAGTTTTGGTCTAATTGGGTGAATTATGTATAATGCCTTTGCGACCGGATTTTGTAGTGGCAAGGATGTGTCTATTTTCGTTTTGTTTGTTTTAATTTTAATTATTGCTCACAACTTCATATACCGTAATTTCCGGACTATAAGCCGCGGCTTTTTACCCATGATTTGAACCCTGCGGCTTATACAACGGTGCGGCTAATCTATGGATTTTTACAGCTAACGCAGAGCCATCTCAGGCTCTGAGCTAACGTAGCTGCGGCTTATAGTCCGGTGCGGCTTAGAGTCCGGTGCGGCTTGTATATGGGATTTTCCCTAAATTTGGCTGGTGCGGCTTATATTCAGGTGCGGCTTATAGTCCGGAAATTACGGTACTCTCCTATGTCTTCTTATGTCTTCCTATGAGTATTATATTGTATTGTACTTTAAAAAAAAATTGTTTTTAACATATATCTCTCCAATACGCTTTATTTTCTTTTTTTCCCTTTTTTGTCTCTGTTTAAAAATGATAAAAACCTGTGGATGGACAAAGAAATACTATTTGAAAAATGTTGTATAACATAAATGTTGATGTCCTTAAAAAAAAGAGAGAACAACGTCAAACTCACCAACATTGCATGGCTAAGGCAAGCTTGAATTATCCTCTTTCTATCTACGATGTTATAACTTATGAGCTACTGTATACTTTAAGTGTTGAGTTTGGACCTTTTGTGCTGAGGACCTGTATGTCCTTAGAATCAAAGCCACGGGATGTGTATAGGCGTCTTTACGTCCTTTTTTATTGATATCAAACCATATTATAAAAATCCAATTCTATTTTTATAATTTATTTGGTCTTTCCTTCTTCAGCGATCCTAGACCGGTTTCGCACATGCGCACTGCCGCTCACTTCCTTGTTTAGGGGCCGACAAAAAGTTTCTCATAACTCTAAATCTACGCCCCCCCCCCCTTCCATGGTTTTGATCATAACGCTGATGTTCTGTGGTCATTTCTTACTTCAGCAAAGCACTGAGAAAACTGTTGCGCCTTTCTTCGTCCTTTTTTTCTCTTCAAACTTAACTACGGTAGCGGTGGTCTCAAAAACATAAGGAAAACTTTGACTGGAAAAGACTCGCTCACCATATAGAAAAAGAAGTAAAACTCCTTAGACTGAGACTCATGGTGCTCTGTGCTCATGGTGCAATTAAAAAGCAAACGTTTCGGTCCTCAGACCTTCGTCAGTGCTATGGTTTTTCACAGACAAAGAACTTGCTTTTACACAACTCCAAAACAATACAGCTCAGGTGCTGAGAATTACTAATTGGTGACATCACCTTACTTCAGCAAAGCACCACGTTTGGAATATTAACGCTTCTAGAGAGACATAAGACGAGGTAGCGTGAGGTATTAACCCATTTTGGGGCGGGAACCCCTTTTGGTGTTTTAAGCATTATGTTTAGCTATTGAAAAATAGCAGATCTACAAGCTCATAGCACGGCGAGTGCCGCGCTATGAACTTGTAGGTCTGCTATTTATTGAAAATGTGGCACAAATCTTTGAATATATATATTCTTTCAGAGCAAACGTTTTTAACTAAAATATTTGCTTCCTGGGGGGGGGGGGGGTCCCTGGAACAACATATTTGCAGATGGGGGACAGCGGCCAATCACATATATTTTGGGGGTCCTTGACATGAAAATGTTTGAGAACGACTGACACAGAGACATGGGGTTTTTCAGAAAACTGTCAAGATTTAGAAGACATTTTGTAGAATCGTTCCCAGGTCTAAATGGGTTAAGGGAAAATCATGCAGCCTCCTGGTTTTTTGGGGGGGGTAACGGAAGGCTGGGCTTTTCAGAGTAAAATCTTACCTCATCTGCGTGGCACTCTAGCACCTTTTTTATTACGTAAAATTCCCCTGCGAAAGAAGTGTTTTAAGTAAACCTAACGTTTCTTTCCCCTCCGTTCTCCAGGAGCTATGTGCCGACCCCCATCTGTTCGTGGACGGGATCAGCGCCCACGACCTGCACCAGGGCCAGCTGGGAAACTGCTGGTTCGTAGCCGCGTGCTCCAGTCTGGCCAGCAGGGAGGCGCTGTGGCAGAAGGTAAGACCAGAGAGAGAGAGAGAGAGAGAGAGAGAGAGAGAGAGAGAGAGGCAGAGAGAGAGAGAGAGAGAGAGAGAGAGAGAGAGAGAGAGAGGCAGAGAGAGAGAGAGAGAGAGAGAGAGAGAGACAGAGAGAGAGAGAGAGAGAGAGAGAGGCATAGAGAGAGAGAGAGGCAGAGAGAGAGAGAGAGAGAGAGAGAGGCAGAGAGACAGCCTGGGCACACTTTAGATTCCATGCGTGGACAGAAGAAGCTGTGTTTTGCGTAATTTCCGTTTTTTTAGACAGCTGGTGGATGGAAAAGAAGCTCCACCCACGTGGCAGGTTGCCGACTGGGGCAAGCTTTTCATGGGATCTTAGATGTGCCCATACCCAGAGAGAGAGAGAGGCAGAGAGAGAGAGAGAGAGGTGTGTGTGTGTGTGTGTGTGTGTGTGTGTGTGTGTGTGTGTGTGTGTGTGTGTGTGTGTGTGTGTGTGTGTGTGTGTGTGTGTGTGTGTGTGTGTGTGTGTGTGTGTGTAGCAGTGGCTCTGAGCCTCGCGCCTGATGGCCTCAAAAGTCTAATATATCTCCCCCAGTCCATTTGGGATATCCCTTTGGTCTAGTGGTTAAAATGTTGGACTTTCACGCGGGGGACCCGAGTTGGAATCCCGGGCGTTACACGTGTGCTCTAAAGGTCCTTTCAGATGTGCAATCATGTGACAATGTGGCACTGGTGTTGTCGCCTGGCTCAACGACAGGTCTGCTCATGAGGGACGCCACAACGTGAGCGCGGGAGGAAAGAAAATCACACCTGCGTGAACTGAGTGGGGTTGGGTCTCGGAACTTCCAGACCCACAGGAAGGAAAAGGACCTTAAGGGTGTAGTCTGTATTCTGTAACATACTGTAATAAAGAGCAGTCCTTCTAGTGGGTGGTGATTTTGCTCCACAGTGACTCTCGTCTTTAAAGACATGGATGGATTATCATGACCCAACTGGCCGTGGGCCCTGCCCCCTGCATAGTACACGCACGCACGCACGCACGCACGCACGCACATAGTCACTTGTGTGATGCTTTGCCAAGCACATCATGGCAAACACAGCATGTAGTACTTTGAAACGATGCTATTTTTAGATATTAAATTACTGGCATTTTAGGTCCATTTTAGTTCTGTAACTGCCATGTACTGTACTGCACCGAATGGCAGTGGTGGGAAGTAACTAAGTGCATTTACTCAAGCACTGCACTTCTGTACAATTTTGAGAAATTTGTACTTTTCTTGAGTTTTTCCAAATTCCAATACTTTTACTTTGTCGCCACTACGTTTATTTGAAAACTTTAGTAATAATTACTTTGTAGATTTAGATTATGATTACGAAACATACCACAAAAAACATATTACAAAACATACCACTTCAGCCCTATTTAAAAATATAAAGAAAGAAAGGAAGAAAGAAAGAAAGAAAGAAAACTTGTGAAATGGGACATTGTGCATGATTACTACTTTCCGTTTGGCCTGTCTCTTTTTTCCAGGGTTTATTGTCTTCCTCTGTCCTCGGAGGGGTCTCCTCCTCTGCTCTGATTAAGGGAAACTATCTGCAGACGCCAGTGGTGGAAAGTAACTAAAGTACTTTTACTTAATTTTGACCCGAGGTATTTGTACTTTACTTGAGTATTTCCAATTTCCAGTACTTTTACTTCTACTCCACCACATCTCAGAGCCAACATTTTTACTCCACTACAATTATTTGAAAACTTTAGTTACTATAGTTACTTTTTAATTTTGATTAGAAAACCCTATACATTTTGGCAATTTGAAAATAGCCGTCTATTGCGACGCATTGAGAGCTTGTAGATAATAAAATAGCCGTCTCAAAATCTACAAGCTCACAAAAATGCGTCGAGTTGCGACGCATTGTGAGCTTGTAGATCGGTTATTTTCAATAGATTTTGTACGCATTTTGCAGTGTTGGTACTTTTAGTAATTGAGTACTTTTTCCACCACTGGCAGACGCAAGCGTGACGCAACCTCCCACTCCCAGGGAGGACAGCCCCGTTGTCCTGGCAACAACCTCCCACTCCCAGGGAGGACAGCCCCGTTGTCCTGGCGACAATAAGCACCCCAAAAAAAACAAGCAAATAGCATCAAGCAAAGTAGTCGTGTTGGCCCCTGTTAACAGAGGTGAGGGGATCACAGCAGTGTTGAGGTGGAGTGGAGGTCTTTAAGATGCACACGTTTCGTTCAAATCATTAGGATTGTGATTAAGACAACAACAAGCACCATTTTGTGCGGGAACCCATTTTGGTGTTAGCATTATGTTATGCTTTAGCTATTGAAAAATAGCAGATCTACAAGCTCATAGCGCGCCACCGAGTGGCGCGCTACGAGCTTGTAGGTCTGCTATTTTTGAAAAATCGAAGAACGACTGACATAGAAACATAGCTATTTCAGAAAACTGTCAGAAAACTGTTTAGAATCTGATCTCAGGTCAGAATGGGTTAAAGGCGAAACTTCAGTTGAGCAACAGTTTGGGATGGTTGTATACTAGCCTCTGAAGGGGGAACAGGACAATGTCTGAGAGCTCAGAGACTCTATGGTGCTCCAGGAAAGTTTGACTGGAAAAGGGTGCAACTCAGTTCTGACCCACGTTGACCCATGCAGTCACTATGGATGAAACCATGACCACGCACTGCTGGAATGCAGTTCCCCCGTTTCGCTTGGGTTCTCCTGATTAGAAAGAGAGCAATTGAAACAATAGTAAATGTAAAACAAAGAGGCAAATTGCTACTCGTCACGGTCATTGTCATCATGTAATTTAACCCATTTAGGCCTGACGTCGAAATTAAAAAAAATGTTTTCGAAATCCTGACAGTTTTCTGAAAAACCTTATGTTTCTGTATCAGTGGTGCTCAATATTTCATGTCAAGGACCCCACAAACTATATGTAATTGGCCACTCGTCGTTCTGAAAGGGGGAGGGACTGCGACGCTCTATACTCTTCTCAGTGATTTAGTATGCGTGTTCAAGATCCTTCTAGAAAACCTCAGCGTGACGGACTGCCGGCCATGTATGGTGTGTGTGACGGATCGACCGATGGGCTGACATGGTTTTCATAGTAATCTGCGACCTGTCACCTGCGGTCTCAACTATTCCCTCACATGCAATGTAACGAACGGGCTGCTTAACGGCTTGTTCTGTTTGAACAAATCCATGCGCCTCTCTTTGTTAGTTGTTTTCTGGTTTTTACTATCATGTCTTTCTGTGTCATGTCGTCTATGTTTGTGTGCTGTCACGGTTGTTTGGCCGGTTTGTTTTGACTGACGACAACAACAGCCACAATTCTTTAAAGAGAATAAAACAAGAATACATGAGATAGTATAAAAAAAACATGACAGTTTTATGTGAAACAATATTAGCTTTGTACTGTTTCATTCTGAGATTCATGCCAAGGAGGGAGTGAATGGAATTCCTGAAACCGAAACCAATAAAAATAAGCGTCATAGGCAGAGACAAAGACAGCAAGTCATGAGAGAGAGAGAGAGAGAGATAGAGAGAGAGAGAGAGAGAGCGAGAGAGAGAGAGAGAGAGAGAGAGAGAGAGAGAGAGACTGGAGAAGGAATGAAGATAGTTGGTGAGACTGTGAAGCTGAAACAGTGGTGGAAAGTAACTAAGTACTTGTACTTACTTAAGTACTGTACAATTTGTAGAATGGTCCTCAGGTCTAAATGGGTTTTAAACGTCTACACATGTAAAAAGGCTATACTAGAAGTATAGTTTAGCTCCTGTTTGCTTCCCCAGTGGTTAGATAAAGCCATCCTGAAAAACACAGCTGTTTCCTCTATGAGGATTGGTCCAACTACACGGGAAACAGCACCACAAAACACTTTCTAAGTTTCTATATGGATCACGTGACTCGAATAAAATAAAAAAAATATATATTTTATTTAATTTATGAATATGCCATGAATAAAAAATGTATAATGATTAAGAAGTAGTGGAAATAACAAGCTCGCTGAATATCAATCACATATCAATATAAAAAATGTATATGTTCATTGATATGTTCAATCAGATCTACAAGCTGACAAAACGTCATGTAAGCTTGTAGAGCAGCTATTTCCACTATTTTGTAAATTCTTTGGGGAAAGAAAAAATATATTAGAAATGATTAAATATGTCAGTGATTTCTTTATTGCGACCGGAGAGCGCAGTTAACTGTGGAATCTTGCATCACTCAAAATCCCCATACATATTGTGCCCAGGTTTGTGACATCACTATGACATCGTTGCAGGACAACAGCAGTAGCTGTGTGGGGTGAGTTTAGTGAACGATAAGGGGACGTTGCAGGACAACAGCAGTAGCTGTGTGGGGTTAGTTTAGTGAATGATAAGGGGACGTCGCAGGACAACAGCAGTAGCTGTGTGGGGTGAGTTTAGTGAATGATAAGGGGACGTTGCAGGACAACAGCAGTAGCTGTGTGGGGTGAGTTTAGTGAATGATAAGGGGACGTTGCAGGACAACAGCAGTAGCTGTGTGGGGTGAGTTTAGTGAACGATAAGGGGACGTTGCAGGACAACAGCAGTAGCTGTGTGGGGTGAGTTTAGTGAACGATAAGGGGACATCGCAGGACAACAGCAGTAGCTGTGTGGGGTGAGTTTAGTGAATGATAAGGGGATGTTGCAGGACAACAGCAGTAGCTGTGTGGGGTGAGTTTAGTGAACGATAAGGGGACGTCGCAGGACAACAGCAGTAGCTGTGTGGGGTGAGTTTAGTGAATGATAAGGGGACGTTGCAGGACAACAGCAGTAGCTGTGTGGGGTGAGTTTAGTGAATGATAAGGGGACGTCGCAGGACAACAGCAGTAGCTGTGTGGGGTGAGTTTAGTGAATGAAAAGGGGATGTTGCAGGACAACAGCAGTAGCTGCGTGGTGCGCGTTGATATGACGCTGAGCTGCATTGGGGCGGTGTTGGCTCAGGGGTAGAGTGGCTGGATGGTAACCGCAAGGTTGCCAGTTCGAACCCGGGCTCCCCCAGAGTTAGTGTCAAAGTGTCCTTGAGCAAGGCACTGAACCCCTTAATTGCTCCTGATGTGCTGGTTGGTGCCATGCATGGTTTCCAACCGACATCGGTGTATGAATGTGTGGGTGAATGTAATGCACAATCTATGTAAAGCACCATTGGATAAAGGCGCTATATAAATGCACCATTTATTTACCAATGAAAACAGGCAAAATCCCTCAACAGTGACATCTGCTGGCAAGTTCTTATGTCATTTATTGTCATCTATGGGATATATGGGATTTGTGGACTCAGAGCACTTGTTTGTTTTGGGTGCAATTGAGCTCCCAACTCTATAGTCTCCTCTGTGAAATGTACTCTGTCTTAACTCATTTAGACCTGAGGACGATTCTTCTAAATGTCTTCTAAATCATGACAGTTTTCTGAAAAACCTCATGTTTTTCTATGTCAGTGGTTCTCAAACTATTTCATGCCAAGGAGCCCAAAAAGTATGTATGTATGTTTGGCCTCCGACCCCATCTGAAAATATGTAGTCCCAGAAGCAAAAGATATGAGTTAAAAACACACTGAAAGAATATATATTCTAAGATTTGCTCCACATTTTCATGATTTTTATAAAATAGCAGATGTACAAGCTCGTAGCGTTGCTATGAGCTTGTAGATCTGCTATTTTTCAATAGCTAAATTATAACATATAATGCTTCAAACACCAAAAGGGGTTCCCGCCCAAAATGTCTTAACTCCCAACTCTATGGAGGAAACACTGGAGCTCCTATTGGGCCTCATTTGTGCTCTTTCTAATGAGCAATTAGTGCTCTGTGTTGTCACGCACGCACACACACACGCACGCATGCACAGTTGCACACACAAATGATGGCCCAGGTGGCCTCACATACAGGCTGTGTTAAGCGGAGCATATTAGTCGCTGTCTGCGTGTACAGTACGCTGAAGGATGTGACGAGAGTCGCTTTGTTCTCTTGTGATCTGCATCTCTCTCCATCTCTCTCTCTCTCTCTCTCCATCTCTCTCTCTCTCTCTCTCTCTCTCTCTCTCTCTCTCTCTCTCTCTCTCTCTCTCTCTCTCTCTCTCCCTGTCCTAAACCTGATTGTTAACATTGTGTTGTTATTGGCAGCAAACTTTGATTTTAGTTTGTCATAGTCTCTTGCATAGTTTTCATTTAGTTTTAGTCACCTGGAAAGGCTGGAATATTTCTATATTCTATATAAATGTCATAGGATTTTAGTAGACTAAATCTACAGTTGATTTAGTCGACTAAAATGTATTTTGGCAGGCCTATTCGGCTATTTTCAGCATGCAAATAATTGTAAAATGACTTATACTGGATCTCTTGTCCACTAGTACCTTCCTAACAGTTTTTATTTGTCAACAAAATTGTCAGTATCTTTAGTCTTAGTCTTAGTCGTCATAGTTTAGTTTTCATTTAGTTTCCATTTAGTTTTCGTCAGTGAAAAAAGGTGGCCAACGAACATTTTTCGTCTTGGGCGCTCCGTTGGTGCAAAATTGCGGGTGTGGAATTCTCGGAAATGTAATAATAGATTCATCCAAAAATACACATCAGCTTCTGTTGCTCCAGACCCTATATGACCATAGAGTATATATATCTATAGAGAAGACACCCGAGTTCTCCTCCCATCCACTTGCATTGAGTTGCTCAAAAGCGCATGAGGCGGATTCACTCCTCCTTCCGGGTAGGAACAGAGTGCATTCTGGGACGGATTGCAATGGTGAGTGGCCCCAAAAACATGAACGCGCTGCCGTTGAACGCGCACGAGCGTCGTCCGTCGTGAACGTGTACAATGATAGTCAACGGACAGCGCGTTCATGTGTTTGGGGCCAGGCTGCAATACCTTCATTCGGCCACTATGTCCATTTCGCCTCAAGATTTCCTCTGGGTGCCTTCTCTATAAATATATATACTCTAAGTATATGTCCCCCCCCCAGTGTTGTTTTCGTAGACTAAAACCAAGACGAAAAAGGTTCGTCGACTATCTTTTTCCACTGACGAAAACTAAATGGAAACTAAATGAAAACTAAGCTATGGTGACTAAAACTAAGACTAAATATACTGACAATTTCGTCAACAAATAAAAACTATAGACTAAAATGTTAGGAAGGGACTAGTGGACAAGAGATCCAGTATAAGTAATTTCACACTTGGTTGCATGCTGAAAATAGCCGATCTACAAGCCCACAACGCGTTGCGCTGCGACGCCTTGTGGGCTTGTAGATCAGCTATTTTCAGCAAGTGAAAAGAAAAACAGTCATTATGACGACATCAAGGCCCGCCAAAATACATTTTGTTCGACTAAATCACCTGTAGATTTAGTCTACTAAAACTAGACAATAAGACATTCCAGGTGACTAAAACGTGACTAAAACTAAATAAACTATTCAAGAGACTATGACTGAAACTAAAATCAAAATGTGCTGCCACCAAAAAGAACACTGCTCCCAGACCCTATGACGGAACTCCACCCCCCCCCCCCCCTCCCTCCCCCCTTGTACCAAAGCAGAAAAGAGATCACACACACACACACACACGGAAACACAATGTCGCTTCCAGTTCGATATTTAATAGTCGTTTTTCTCTAGTGATGACTTTGTTTCGGGCTGACAGACATGTATAATATAGACGTGAAACTATAAGGTCCATTATTCATTCAGGCATTTGAGTCACGGACGGACCACCATAGACTTATATGGGCTGTATTTTGCGTGTCTTAAGTACCAGGTCTTATTACTTAACTTAAGACCTGGAGGCGTGATCAATGCCATTTGGCTATTCTGAGTGTCCAAAGAGCATTGACCACGCCTCCAGGTCTTAAGTTAAGTAATAAGACCTGGTACTTAAGACACGCAAAATTACATTTACAATTACATATGCTGTATTGATGTTGGTACCATATAGGAGAGATAACAGTCCAACGTTCTTCTACATTCTCTAATTGTGTAGACTTCTTGCAAATGAAGTAGATGTTTAACAATAATTTAACTCTTGAGAGTAATACAATTATACCAAATAAGGGTCATTGTCCATTGGTCTGGATTCTGGCAGTGGTGGAAAAAGTACTCAATTGTTTTACTTAAGTACCTAAAACTAACGTTACAAGTAAAAGTACGGAATTGAAAATGTACTTGAGTAAAGGTACAAAAGTATCGGCATCAAAAATTAAAAATGTACTTAAAGTACTAAAATAATTAATATTGCACAATGTCCCATTTCACAAGTTCAAAATGTGTAGAAAATCTATTGAAAATAGCAGATCTACAAGCTCACAATGCGTCGCATTGCGACGCATTGAGCGCTTGTAAATCGGCTATTTTCAAATGGCCGAAATGTATAGGGTTAAATATAGTGGTTAATGTGTGTTTTCTAATCAAAATGAAAATCGCCAAAGTAACTAGTGACTAAAGTTTTCAAATCATTGTAGAGGAGTAAAAGTACAAATTGTGGCTCTGTGATGTGGTGGAGTAGAAGTGAATGTACTGGAAATTTGAAATACTCAAGTGAAGTACAAATACCTCAAAATTGTACTTGTAAAAGTACTTATTTACTTTCCACCACTGGATTCTGGAACAACAACTTGGACAATAGCAATATTACACGAGAGGGTGTGGTTTAACGTGATTATTGCCACGACAGTGACGCGGTCAAGCATCACTGAAGTGGCAATAATCACGTTAAACCACACCCTCTCGTGTAATGTTGCAATTATACAACAGTTACCCTTAAAACTAAGAAAATCGCTGAATTTGTTTTAATGACAGATGTAGTCACTACGACCACAAATGTCCCAAGAAACTAGCTAGCCTAGCCACCGAGTTTGCTGCGCTCTGGGAGAACAGAGCAGCTGAAATCTTTGTTGTGATTAGGTGTGGAGTGGTGCTCGTTTGATCCACGGCTAGAAGGCAGTTTCAACCAATCAGATTGCTTCCTCGAAACATCCTGTGGTATAATATGCTACGTTCTCAAACATATGACGTGACAACTGTGTTAAATCAATACCAAACCACTGCTGAGCACACATGTATAATTATAATTATGTATCTGTGTTCAGTCTGATTGATTGATTGACTGACTGAAAATGCTTTTAACAGTTTGTAGAATGGGTACTGTTCAGCGAAAGTACAGGTCAATACAAAAACTGCCATGAGGATAAAAATAAAATATATATATAAAAAAACAGTAAGACTTGTTTACATCAGCATATGTAAAGATTTAAAGACATACAGATATACACTTCTATGCAAAACAAGGAAATCATCATATGTACAGTATATAAAAATAGGACTGGCCGGGGGGGAACTTTGTACAGTTTGGGCCAGTTTGGAATTGCAGTTAAGTGCTCTTTGAGAGCGGTTATGTAGGGATTCACATTTCTCAACGGCTGTTGGTGGGGCGTTCCACATTTTAGTGCCATATAGGAGCGCAATGAGTTTAACCCCTGGTTTGAGCCGAATGTGCAGGTTGAACATGCATGGTTTGTGGAACTCATGGACTTCGTTGACGTTGATCAAGGGAGTATTTTGACAGTCGTAACAGTAGAAGGATTTGACGTTGAGTTAAAAAGGAAATGGTTTGCTTTTTTCCCCCCATCATCAGTTGGGGGGAATTGCGAGATATTAGTTCTAATGGTCAAAGTCAAGGTGAATTGCTTCCAGGTGGCTGGACATTGATGCTAATTGCGTTATGATTACTAATGCCTAATGTACGGTCTCTTGAGAACGAGGCGAGCCTCTCTCACGTGTGTGTGTGTGTGTGTGTGTGTGTGTGTGTGTGTGTGTGTGTGTGTGTGTGTGTGTGTGTGTGTGTGTGCGCGTGTGTGTGCGCGTGAGTGTGAGAGGGAGACAGAGACACTGCTTCGCTTGGTCCGCAGACCCCCAAGTGGTCGGCGAACCACCCGCCTCAAAATACATCAATAATGAATATGATCTATTGAAGCACACATACGTCAAACATGCACAGACAAGTAATGGGTACAGGCTTTAGTTTAGAGTTAGACATACTGTTGGTCCGACTGTCATTAGACCGACAACCTAACCTCAAACCCTAACCTAACCCTAACCGCAAGCACGCGAGCAGCGCATGTCCGACCGCATGTTCGACCGGTGTTTCCACACGTCGGCGTGTCTAATCTGCGTGTGCATCCCCCATTGTCATCCTATATAAGGCAAGGTTTTAAAAACATGTCATTATGCTTTACGTACCACGTGACGACGTGTCAAACTAGGGGGTTATCGTGATTCTGAATCCTTGGGCTAAAAACGGCCAAAATGTGCCCAAAATGTGCCGACCTCATCATATTTGTGATGTCGACGGCTATGGCCGTTTGTTTAGCCTAATGCGTGGAATGTCACAGCATGCTACTTAAAGCATGATGACATTTTGACATTTTTTGCGTTATATAGGTTGTTAATGGTATGGTCACATATCTCTCTCTAGGTCCTATAAAACAAATTGCTCAATACCGACAGCCGGTTAGCAAGTGGATTCACGAATGTATATATAGACAATATTCTAGGCCAAAAAAAAAAAAAACTATATACCAAAATGTCCCACTCCACACCCCCCGGCTATGACATCATCATCATCCAATCACGGAGCTCTGCTCCATATTCTCCCCCGCCCCGCGACGCGCCCCGACGTCGACGTCGTCCGTCGTCACTCCTCGGGAACGAACTCCACGGCGAACTTGGCCTTTCCCGGCTCCGCCCCTTCCTTGTAGGCCACCAGGAAGTACATGACCCGGCGGACCTTGGCGAGCTCGGCGATGCGCTCGCCGAACTCCTGCATGTCGGCCTCCAGGCTCTTGAGGGGCGCGTCGTGGGGCGGGTCGCCCCCGGGGCTCCGCCAGAACGTGCCCACGGGGTCCAGCAGCTGGCGCGTCATCAGGTGGGTGAGGTCGGGCGTCCACAGCTGGGACGTGCCGGTGATGGTGACGCGCCCGACGCCCTCCAGCGAGACGCGCCAGCGCGAGAACGCCAGCGCCTGCAAAAACGCAATGGTGTATATAGTTAACCCATTCTGACCTGAGATCAGATTCTAAAAAATGTCTTCTACATCCTGACAGTTTTCTGAAAAAGCTATGTTTCTGTGTCGGTCGTTCTTCGATTTTTCAAAAATAGCAGACCTAGATCTGCTATTTTTCAATAGCTAAATTATAACATAAGTGGACCCCAGGAAGAGTAGAGCTGCTACTAAGGTAGTAGCTAATGGGGATCCAAATAAACAAATAAACAAATAAACTATTATTATTTCCACACTCACTCCAGAGGGTTCATATTCAGTTAGTGCATGTGGATATATAGGAAATATATGTCTCATAATAGCTTATATATGTCCACAATATATATGTTTCATTTCCGTGTCAGGTATAGGTCGGGGGATAACAGGGTAAAAGGGGGTGGACGACCAAAACACAGCAATTATTTCTTGACTGTTTTGACATAATCGCGATATTTTTTTGCATAATCGACAAATGTCCGTACATTTTCAAAAATCAGAAATAGCAGATCTAATGGCTTCAAACAATTATCAAAGATTATTAAATGTGTCATGGGGATTTCTTTGTATATTTAAAGGACCACTTCACCACTTTTCAACCTATCTTCATATAATAGGTCCTCACTAATAATCATGAAGAAATGGTGCAACTTTTTTCTACTCGGTCTGTGTCTCATTAAGGGCTGTGGGCAGTTCAGAAACCGTCTTCCAGTGACATCATCTAGTTCATTCTAGTCCTGAAAAGTTGCAATGCGAAAATGGAAGCCATCGTTCTCACGATAATGACAATAATGACATTTTTGTAAAAATAATCTTGTTTAAAAAAAATCTGCCTAATGATGATGTCACTGGAAGACGGTTTCTAAACTGCCCACAGCCCTCCTATGAGACACAGACTGAGTAGAAAAAAATTGTGCCATTTTATCATGATTATTAGTGAGGACCTATTATATGAAGATAGGTTGAAAAGTGGTGAAGTGGTCCTTTAAGTTATTCGTCATATCTGCCCCCTGTGCAATTCACCCTTTGTCAAGTCCCGCCGTGGTTCTGCCCCTCTTTGCACCCATTGGTTGCCGTTTCGTGGTTGGACAAAAATCCTCTCTCTCTCCATCCACTACCATTGAAATAATATGTTTTTCAGTTGCTTCGTATTGATATTCTGTGCATTCAATTCTTATTTTAAACTTGGTGTCAGTAAAAAAGAACATCACATGCGCAGCATGGTGACTGGGCATATCATGTTTGTTTTTTGTTGTTTCCAAAAATGATGCTTTAGCAAATTCAACATAAACCAAGCGTAACCAGGGCGGAACAAGGCAGAGAAGGCTGACAAAGGGTGAATTTGCGAACACAAAGCCTAAAAAAAAGGCAAACCCAAACACAAATCGTATGACGTTCCAATGTTCCATGCAACAAAAAAAACCAAAATGAATCATGATTATTTGTGTGACAATTAACCCATTCCGGGCGGGAACCCCTTTTGGTGTTTGGTGCACTATGTTATGCTTTAGCTATTGAAAAATAGCAGATCTACAAGCTCGTAGCGCGCCACCGAGTGGCGCGCTACGAGCTTGTAGGTCTGCTAATTCTTTTGTAATCGAAGAGCGACTGACGTAGAAGACATTTTTTTGAATCTGATCTCAGGTCAGAATGAAAAACTGTCAGGATGTAGAAGACATTTCTAGAATCTGATCTCAGGTCAGAATGGGTTTAAAGAATGTATATATACCTGGACGGGGAAGTCGAGGCGGTACACGGCCTCGTGGGGCAGCAGCAGACGCTCGCCCTCCTGACGCTTCTGGGACGTCCTCTGGAGAGACGCGGCGCGCTGACGCATCACCTGATGGGGGGAGGGGGGGGGGGGGAGACAATAACCCACGTTATTTTCTGAAAAACCCATGTTTCTATATCAGTGTTGCTCAATATTTCATGTCAAGGACCCCAGAAATTATCTGTATTTGGCCGCCGACCCCCATCTGAAAATATGTTGTTCCAGAAACCCCCCAAAAGCAAAGATATAAGTTAGAAATGAAAGAATATATCATATTCAAAGATTTGCGCCACATTTCACGATTTTTCAAAAATAGCAAATCTACAAGCTCGTAGCGCGGCACTCGGTGCTGCGCTATGAGCTTGTAGATCTGCCATGGCCATAGCCGTCATCACAAATGTGACGAGGTCAGCGTATTTGGGCTAATGGCCACATTTAGCCCAACGAGTGTTTTTCGTGCAAAATGAATGTTTGCAATGGATTCCGAATCATGAAACCCCCCTTGTCTGACACGTGCACATGCTACTTAAAGCATAATGATTTTTTTGAATTTTAGCCTTGTATAGATTGTTATTGGTATACCCCAGCTTATTGTGCTAATTATGAAAATTGCCCAACATACGCAAGTTAGCATCCGGCAGTTTCAAAATGCTGGGGACCCATACTCAAACATTTCTTTTTTTTTTTTTAAGATATTTTTTTGCGGCTTACGCCTTTTATTAATTTTTTGAAGGGACAGACAGTAGGCTGACAGGAAACGGGAGAGAGATGGGGGGATGACATGCAGTAAAGGCCGTGTCGGGTCCGGGAGTCGAACCCGCGGCACACTGCGACTGGATTACCAGTCCGGTGCCCAGACCGTTACGCTACGGCCTGGGCCTACTCAAACATTTCTAACATACAACTTTAGCGTACTCAAAATGTTCGGGTTCACATTCTGGCAAGTGGACTATACTATACTGCTGTCTGCTGTCAGACCAATATAAAACCACAATGCTTTGGTCGCACGTAAACGAACGAGGAATACTTTTTATTCATGTTATTCCAGGATGATAACAGTCGGGTATGAATCTCTGTTCGGGAATGCATTCATTCTGAGTGAATTCTGTAAATATTGTCCCGTGTAAAAAAAAAAAGAAAACCCCAGCCAGTGTTTGTTCTGAAGACGTCTCAGCTGCCACTGCCGTGTTTGTGCAGGTGTCTCAGGGGAGAATTCCAGTTGAAGACACTTAAATGACGATGCAGTTTGTCACGCCACTCTGTTCTATCAACAGCCTTACTGTACGTCTTGCTGTACGTCGGACACTAATTCATATTTCACGATACATTTAAAATGTTTTTGTTATCACAATATACGGTAAATAATCCTTATGACAGTGGTTCCCAAACTTTTTCATGTCAAGGACCACCCCCCATTTGAAAAGATATGCCAGGGACCCCCATAAGAGAAGAAGAATTTTTACGTCTCTCAACCCAATTACCCCCAATTTGACATGCATGTTAGTCTATACAGACTCCCCATTTAATGGCATTTCTATCTCTGAGACTCCAATTTACATTGTAAAATCAATGAATACATTTAACTCTGAGAGTGTATACAAATGGTTCCATTTGTACACTCTCAGAGTTACAGACCCATAAGGGTCCACTTGATTTCCAAACTATCATTAAACCCATTCTGAACGGGAACCCATTTTGGTGTTAGCATCATGTTATGCTTTAGCTATTGAAAAATAGCAGATCTACAAGCTCATAGCGCGCCACCGAGTGGCGCGCTACGAGCTTGTAGGTCTGCTATTTTTGAAAAATCGAAGAACGACTGGCATTTTTAGAATCTGATCTCAGGTCAGAATGGGTTAATCAGACCAGTGTGTGTCCAGTGGAAACCTCGTATGAATCTGATCTCAGGTCAGAATAGTTGCAGTGGATCACCAGAGCCTTACCTCCGTCAGCGAGGCGTCCTGGGTGAACGTCAGCACCATGGCCCCTGGTGGCGGGCTGGTGGCGTCCGTGTCAGAGCTCATGGTCCCTGGGTTAGAGAGACCAGTTAGAGAGACCAGCCTCTGTCTGTCTGGAGCTGGTGTTATGGTCCCGGGGTTAGAGAGACCAGCCTCTATCTGTCTGTCTGGAGCTGGTGTTATGGTCCCGGAGTTAGAGAGACCAGCCTCTATCTGTCTGTCTGGAGCTGGTGTTATGGTCCCGGGGTTAGAGAGACCAGCCTCTGTCTGTCTGGAGCTGGTGTTATGGTCCCGGGGTTAGAGAGACCAGCCTCTGTCTGTCTGGAGCTGGTGTTATGGTCCCGGGGTTAGAGAGACCAGCCTCTGTCTGTCTGGAGCTGGTGTTATGGTCCCGGGGTTAGAGAGACCAGCCTCTGTCTGTCTGGAGCTGGTGTTATGGTCCCGGGGTTAGAGAGACCAGCCTCTGTCTGTCTGGAGCTGGTGTTATGGTCCCGGGGTTAGAGAGACCAGCCTCTGTCTGTCTGGAGATGGTGATGGAGGTCTGTCCTGTGATGCTATGATACGTCCAGATGTCTGTCTCCTCGTTCGCTTCTGTCTCTCTCTCTCTCTCTCTCTCTCGCTGCGTGTCTTTCTCTCTGTGTGTGTCTCTCTCTCTGTGTCTCTCTGTGTGTGTCTCTCTCTCTCTCTCTCTCTCTCTCTCTCTCTCTCTCTCTCTCTCTCTGCGTGTCTCTCTCTCTCTGTGTCTCTCTCTGTCTCTCAGTCTCTGTCTGTCTGTCTCTCTCTCTCTCTCTCTCTCTCTCTCTCTCTCTCTCTCTCTCTCTCTCTGCGTGTCTCTCTATCTGTGTCTCTCTCTGTCTCTGTCTCTCTCTCTCTCGTACCTCTCTCTCACCCTCTCCAGCTAACTGACACTCATAGACATCCACCAACCCCCAACTCTCTCTCGTCCCTCCCTCCCTCCTCTAATCTCTCTCTCTCTCTCTCTCTCTCTCTCTCTCTCTCTCTCTCTCTCTCTCTCTCTCTCTCTGTCCTCCCCCCAGAGGGCAGTGGGGTGGTTGTTATAGTGTCTATTGATTCATGTGACACAGAAAAGAGAGAGAGAGAGAGAGATGGTGTGTGTGTGCGTGCATGCGTGCACGTGCGTTCGTACGTCAGAGGAGGGGTTGGGACTCCCCTGTCACTGTCAAAGCCACACGGTTTCCTCTGTGGTATTGTTTGTTCTATAACACCAGAAACAAGTGGCACTTATTGTTATTGTTACGCTGAACGAGGGGGAAAAAAACCCACACACACCTGTGTGAAGTGAGTGGTGCATCTCCGTGTGTGTGTGTGGGGGGGGGGTGCGTTCCACAGGAACGCACCCAGGGGGCCGGTCCGGTTCCCGCGTCCAGTTAATATGTGCGTGTGTGTTTGTGTGAATTTCTAGGTTGCGGAGGAGGTGAAAAACAACCATGTTGTTTTCGTGCTCATACCCAGCCAGCTACCCAGCTATAATACCCAGCCACACACATAGCTCCGTAAGGAGCTATGAACTATGAACCTATGAACTATGAACCTATGAACCTATGAACTATGAACCTATGAACCTATGAACTATGAACCTATGAACTTATGAACCTATGAATCTTGAAAAATGGTGCTGTAAAGTGAGAGCTCTCCTCTGAGGGAGAGGGGGAGAGGTGTGTGAAGGCGCTCATCGCCAGGCAACCGACGACGATGACGCACGGCAGGGAACTCTGGGACTTTCCTCTGGGCTTCTGGGAGCTTTTTGGCAGTCTTAATTAGCTCAGTGGACCACTTATTTACACCCCACCTCGGGGGGGGTGTGTGTGTGTGTGTGTGTGTGTGTGTGCGTGTGCGCGCGCGTGTGCATGTGCGCGTGCGTGCGTGACAATATGAAAACCACATGAGGATTAAGAGACATGGAATCCCCTCATTAAAAAGAAAAACACACACACACACACACACACACACAAGCGCACACACACACACGAGCAAGCACACACATACACTAAACTAAACTACTGTAGTTGTTTCTGAAAGGTCAACTTAGGCAACACAACACTCTTGTAATTGTTTGGGCCACACAACACTGTCGACATGAGCTGTCGAGTATACTAGTAGTTATCGTTGTTCTAGTAAACCTCTCACCTCTCATCCCTCAGCCCCGGTAGAACATAACACATACGGATATGGAAAACCGTGAGGTTCCCGGTTGGATCCCTGCATGCGGGCTCCCCCAGAGTTAGTGTCGTATATAGTGAGTGTCCTTATTGAGCAAAGACTGAGTCTGAACCCCTGATTGCTCCAGGTGTGCAGGTTGATATAGGTAGAGTGGGGAAAAAAGGCTGAAAAAAAACCAACTGACTTAACCCATTCTAGGCGGGAACCCCTTTTTGGTGTTTTAAGCATTATGTTATGCTTGAAAAAATAGCAGAGCTGAGCTTGTAGGTCTGCTATTTTTGGAAAATCGTGAAAAATGTGGCGCAAATCTTTGAATATATATTCTTTCAGAGCGAACGTTTTTAACTCAAATCTTTGCTTCTGAGGGGTTCCTTCCTGGAACAACGTATTTTCAGGTGGGGGTTACATATAATTGTTTGGGGTCTTTGACATGAAATTGTTTGAGAACCACTGACATATAGAAACATAGGTTTTCTCAGAAAACACTTAGGATTTAGAAGGCATTTGTAGAACCGTCCTCAGATCTAAATGGGCTATAATGCGTGTGTGTTTTGTGTGGCCCGTCCCCAGGTGATCCCGGAGCACAAGGACCAGGAGTGGGACGGGCAGCGCTCCGAGGCGTACGCCGGGATCTTCCACTTCCACTTCTGGCGCTTCGGCCGCTGGGTGGACGTGGTGATCGACGACCGTCTGCCCACGGTCAACGGAGGAGAGCTGGTCTACTGCCACTCCAACGACCCCAACGAGTTCTGGAGCGCGCTGGTGGAGAAGGCCTACGCCAAGTAAGTTCTGGAGCGCGCTGGTGGAGAAGGCCTCTATATACGCCAAGTAGGTTCTGGAGCGCCCGGGGTCTTTGGAAAACAGGCGTCAAAAGGCGACGTCGGCGCCGACGTGAGTTAACCCATTTAGACCAGAGGACGATTCTACAAATGTCTTCTAAATCCTGACAGTTTTCTTGGAACCCCTATGTTTATATGTCAGTTGTTCTCAAACTATTTCATGTCAAGAAACCCCAAGAATGCCTGGTCCAGGCACCTTGGCTGGTAATCCAGTCTGGCAGTGTGCTGCGGGTTCGACTCCCGATCCCGACGGCCTTTACTCCATGTCTCCCCCCCATCTCTCTCCCCATTTCCTGTCAGTCTACTGTCTGTCCCTCCATAAAATATAAAATTTAGTTTGGCAAAATAAAGGCGAAAGAAGAATAAAATAAAAAGAATAAAAAAAACAAAAAACAAGAAGGATCTGTATTTGGCCGCCGACCCCCATCTGAAAATATGTTGTTCCAGGGACCCCCCACCCAGAAGCAAAGATTTTAGTTAAAAACGTTCGCTGTGAAAGAATATATATTCAAAGATTTGCGCCACATTTTTCATGATTTTTCAAAAATAGCAGACCTACAAGATCTACGAGCTTGTAGATCTGCTATTTTTCAATAGCTAAAGTATAACACAATGCTTTCAAAACAGTAGCATCTGCTGGCGAATATATGGGATTTGCAGTCTGTGACATCACAAACAGCACTAAAATCAAAGCACTTGTTTGAGCCAGAAAACCCCAGACCACAGAAAATCTACTGAATGTTAAACGTTCAGGTTTTATGCGTGCAATTGAGCTCAGAAAACCCCTTAAATCCCTTAAATTTCATGTCGTTAGGATTAGGATTATTATTGGATTGTACTGTGTATGAATCATGATATTTGTCTCCACCAGGCCGAAGGCATGTGGGGAGAGTATGTTTTGCACTCCGTCCGTCCGTGTGTCCGTCCGTCCGTCCGTCCGTGTGTCCGTGAACAGCTAATCTCGGCCACCGTTAACCCGGTCCATGCCATATTTTGCACACACACTCCCTGGATGCCAACGATGAACCTCTGCCCCAAACTTTCCAGAACGGCCTGTTATAGCGCCACCAGGAGGCCGCTTTGTGCAAAACAAGTTTTTGCACAGTACACCTACAGATTTTGTCCAAACATCACGCAAATTGGTACACAGTCTCTCTAGAGCCATTCAACGAAACGGGTCTTTCAGATTTATCAGACTCCATCCTGATTGGTTAAGATTGGCTTCCAAAGTTCACAGGAGTGCTCAGTTTCAAACAAAATGCTGCAAATCATGAACACAAAGCGTGATTTCCGTGAAATTGTGCACCCACATTCCCACTAGGCCGAGGACGAAATGCCACATGAACAATTTCAACTCAGCCTCAAGGTGGCGCTATAACTGGCCGAAAAGTGTTTTTACCTCTAACTGCACGGATCTGTGGATAACCTGGTGGAGACCTGTGCCCGGAAGGGCACTTTTTCTAGTATAACATGTAATCGATGTTCAAATTGTTCATGGAATTATTGTACCTGAGGGGGGGGGGGGGGGGGGGTTGTGTGTGTCGATATCAGATTCTCTGTCTCGATGCTCAGGTAATCTGTGACATCACATGAGCAGAGCCACACCGCCAAACTAAATGCAATAAATGGTTATTTATGGTCAGTCCTGAGCTGAAGAGTCTTAACCCATTCTGGTCGGGAACCCCTTTTGATGTTTTATGCTTTAGCAGCTAGAGTTTAGCTGTTGAAAAATAGCAGATCTACAAGCTCATAGCGCGCCACTCGGTGGCGCGCTACGAGCTTGTAGGTCTGCAAATTCTTTTTTATTGTGAAAATGTGGCGCAAATCTTATATATTCTTTCAGAGCGAACGTTTTTAACTCAACTAACTTAACTGCTTCTGGGGGGGGGGGGTCCCTGGAACAACATATTTTCAGATGGGGGTCAGCTGCCAATTGCATATAATTTTTAGGGGTCCTCAACATGAAAATGTTTGAGAACCACTGACATAGAAAAATAGTGTTTTTCAGAAAACTGTCAGGATTTAGAAGGCATTTGTAGAATCGAATCGTCCTATCGGGTCGAATTGCGACTATCTCGAACAATTGCGATTTGACGATCACCGTGTGATAATTAACCGCGCCAACGCCACACCTGTCCTCGTCCAGGATGTACGGCTGCTACGAGGCTCTGGACGGCGGCAACACGGCCGACGCCCTGGTGGACTTCACGGGCGGCGTGTCGGAGCCCATGGACCTGACGGAGAACGGGTTCAAGGAGCAGCAGGAGCAGCGAGACGAGCTGTTTGAGAGGGTCCTCAAAGTCCACGACCGAGGAGGTCTGATCAGCTGCTCTATACGGGTACGCACGCACACACACACACACACACACACACACACACACACACAGAGAGAGAGACAGAGATGCATATATTCAGGTATATACAGTGCACACACATAGATACATCTTACAATAACATCTTACAATGAACCCTGACCCATATATCTCGTGTTGTGTTTATAGCTATCTAGCTATATATCTCGTGTTGTGTTTATAGCAGACTCCTCACTAAAACGTGCATGGTTTGGGCAACTCCAAAGCAAACTTGCCCCAACATTTTATTTACCTTCCATAGTGTCAACCCCTTACCCCTGTGTCGGATCGGTGGTTGGACTGGCATATTTGCTGATCCTTATATGACCAAATAAGGGCATATCGGGCAGTGTTTTCCCGATACTGGTATCGGGTATTGGGACATCTCTATCTATAACTAGCCTGGGCACCATTCCATTTTGGGTTCATGAACCGGTCGGGAGCGGATGATATCGCTACGTCATGTATTGTTTTGTAGTCAGCAATCTTCCGGAACTTCCTTTTCCCTCAAAAATATTTTTCTCAATAAAAGCTACAGGCTACGAGAGCTTTTATTGTTATTCTTCCGGTTTGAAGGAAAAGGAAAAGTTCCGTTTGATTGTTCCTGCCTGGTGACTACAAAACAATGACTACAACATGACGTAGCGATATCATCATCCGCTCCAGACCGGATTATACGGCACTTTTGGAACAGAGACCAGGCGTTCCTCCGAGGTGGAAAGCCTGGTGAGGCGAGGTTAATCTATAACCCAAACCACGCCAGTGGATCGAGACGCGAGAAAACGCGTTTGTCCCAGCAGTGTGATATGTCCTGTTGCACATGGCGGCGCATGTCGACCCAAGTGATTCAATTGGTTCAATTCAATGGTTGCTATGCAACTACATGGGTCTACAATGCCGTCTACTCGCAAGCGCTTCAATTCAATTCCATTTTATTTAACCCATTCTGACCTGAGATCAGATTCATACGAGGTTTCCACTGGACACACACTGGTCTGATTAAACCCATTCTGACCTGAGATCAGAAAAAATGTCAGTCGGTCTTCGATTTTTCAAAAATAGCAGACCTACAAGCTCGTATCGCGCCACTCGGTGGCGCGATATGAGCTTGTAGATCTGCTATTTTTCAATAGATAAAGCATAACATGATGCTAACACCAAAATGTGTCAAAAATGTGTCAAATCACAACAAGTTGTCTCAAGACAGATATAAAAGCAGAAAACCAAGAGGGTGAGAGGGGGAATAGAATGAAAGAAAACAGACAGGGAAAAAGAGATACAAGTAGTAGCAATAACAATAATGAATGTAATAGTGTATAGGATAATATAACATGGTATAGCAATGTAGGATAATAATAATATATAATGTATAAGAATATTAAGATAGTGTATAGTGGTGTAATAATAATGATAGCAGTCCACAGGTCATACTTTTGGTGGGCTCCGTGGAGGCCTTGCGGGTTTCAAGGAGTGTTTGCATGGCGACCCGTTGGTGTGGTTTGGGCTCATTATTGCTAGTCAAATGAACCTCACGTTGTCATGGTCACGTCCTGAGCCCCCCTATTTGTCCATGAGTTTCCTCTGTCTCTCCCAAGTCCTGCTCCTCTGACTGATTGCCCTGAGTGCCATCACCTGTGGGGACCAGCTGAGCCAGGTTGGGTGATGAGCTCCAGTGACTATTTAAACTCTGCCTTGTGTTTGTTCAGTGCTGGATCTTAAGTTAGTGTCAGGTTTTATGTTCAGTGTAGGTACTTCTGTTATCGTATGTCTTTTACCAAGTAAAGTGAAGTTTATGTGATCTTCTTTTCATGCCTTTTTTTGAGTTTCCTGCACTTGGGTCCTAACACCTGCAAACCGTGACACACGCGTGTGAACTTTATACTGTATATCCAGGCGTCCAGCGCAGCGGAGATGGAGGCCAAGCTGAGCTGCGGTCTGGTCAAGGGCCACGCCTACGCCGTGACGGACGTGCGGCGGGTCAGGCTGGGCCACGGCCTCATGGCCTTCTTCAGGTCGGACAAGCTGACCATGATACGCATGAGGAACCCCTGGGGGGAGAAGGAGTGGAACGGGGCCTGGAGCGACAGGTGAGGAGAGGAGGGGGGATTGGGGGGTCAGTCCCTGCTTGGCACTCAGCATCAAGGGTTAGATTGGGGGTCAAATCAACTAATCAAATTATTCCAAGGCTGCGGCTCACCTCTCTAAGACAGTGGTTCCCAAAGTGGGGTCCGGGGACCCCTATGTCTCAGAGTTAAATTAACATTGATTTTACAATATAAATTGGGGGTCCCAGAGATAGAAATGCCATTAAATGGGGCTCCGTAGACTAATGCATGTCAAATGTCAGGTCTTAAAATTAAACGGGTTGAGAATCACTGCTAGAGCCGTAAAAATCTTCTCTTATGGGGGTCCCTGGTATATCTTTTCAAATGGGGGTCCACGGGGCTAATTAATGTCAATTTGGGGGTCCTTGACATGAAAAAGTTTGGGAACCACTGCTCTAAGAGATGGGTCAAATGCGACTGCGGTAACGTGTGTGACAAATAGGACATTGATTTTGTGTGTTCTGGTGTCATCTCAGATAAATGTAATCTATTTCTATGTGTACCATAGACTGTAAAAAATATGGACAAAGCGTTCCCCGGGTCTAACATGAACGTAAAATGAAGCCTGTCAGTCCTTGAATTGTAAGTCGCCATCTTTCTAGATCCGTTTGGGCCCAGCTGGCCCATTGGCTGGCCCAGACAACGAGGCGGGACTTCCCCCCTTCTTCTTCGTTGGTTTTTATTTTGACTCGAGTGGGTGGGGGATCCCGTTCATAGACTGTAACGGTAGCCACGCCCCTCAGAACATGCGCGACTTTATGGTCATTTGTTTTATAAATGGGACCATAATTTTCCAAAAAGAATATTATGACATTAGAAATGAGACTTTATACTAGTGACTGGAAGCAAAAAGTATTCATGACCATGTTTATTAAGGTAATACAGTCTAGGTGAAATACATGGACTTCTATGGGGCTATGGTTTTTTTTGGGCCCAATGACAGCGCCACAACAGGCCATTACATGAACTTTCAGGAAATCCCGATTTCCTTGTGGCTTCACAAAATATCTGTCTGACTGCCCCCCTGATGTGTACTCAGCTCCAGCTTTTAGTCAAAGTCTCTTCAATAGTTTTCATTTAGTTTTAGTCACATTTTAGTCACCTGGAGTGTTTTTGTGTTAGTCTAGTTTTAGTCGACTAAATGTCATAAGATTTTAGTCCACTAAATCTACAGTTGATTTAGTCGACTAAAATGTATTTTGGCGGGCCTTGATGCCGTCATAATGACTGATTTTACACTTCTTTTTTTTACCGATCTACAAGCTCACAACGTGTCGACGTGTTGTGAGCTTGTAGATCTGCTATTTTCAGCATGCAAAATGCATGCAAAAATGCTGCTATTTTCAGCATGTAAAATGACTTATACTGGATCTCTTGTCCACTAGTCCCTTCCTAACATTTTAGTCTAGTTTTTATATGTTGACGAAATTGTCTTATTTTTAGTCGTCACAGCTTAGTTTTCATTTTGTTTCCGTTTAGTTTTCGTCAGTGAAAAAAGGTAGTCAACAGACATTTTTCGTCTTAGTTTTAGTCGACAAAATCAACACTGCTCAGCTCAGAGGAATGTAATCTGTTACTATGTGTACTCACCTCAGAGGAATGTAATTTGTTACTATGTGTACTCACCTCAGAGGAATGTAAATCTGTTACTATGTGTACTCAGCTCAGAGGAATGTAATCTGTTACTATGTGTACTCAGCTCAGAGGAATGTAATCTGTTACTATGTGTACTCACCTCAGAGGAATGTAATTTGTTACTATGTGTACTCACCTCAGAGGAATGTAAATCTGTTACTATGTGTACTCAGCTCAGAGGAATGTAATCTGTTACTATGTGTACTCAGCTCAGAGGAATGTAATCTGTTACTATGTGTACTCAGTTCAAAGGAATGTAATCTGTTACTTTGTGTAATCAGCTCAGAGGAATGTAATCTGTTACTATGTGTACTCAGCTCAGAGGAATGTAATCTGTTACTATGTGTACTCAGCTCAGAGGAATGTAATCTGTTACTATGTGTACTCATCTCAGAGGAATGTAATATGTGACTGTGTACTCAGCTCAGAGGAATGTAATCTGTGACTATGTACTCAGCTCAGAGGAATGTAATCTGTGACTATGTGTACTCAGCTCAGAGGAATGTAATCTATTACTTTGTGTACTCAGCTCAGAGGAATGGCAGAAGGTCAGCAAGAGTGAGAGAGAGAAGATTGGAGTCACAGTGCAAGACGACGGAGAGTTCTGGTGAGTAGTAATACTAATACCTTTACTTTGTTACTTCCACTACTACTAAAGTACAGATACTGCCATTGAATGCTTTACAAACTTTACAGGTTTAGAATTCAACAGGATGTTTAAACAGCGAGATGAAGTTGAGGACAGGCGTTACATTATCCCTGCTTATTACACGCCTACTTTATTCATAAATTAATAAATGGACCCAAAAGTAACAACAAAACGAGGTATTTCCTTGCTTGCGGGTAATGAAAGTATTCCATAAGTGTCGTTCGTGCTGGCCCGGAGCGCGGTCGCCTAGGAAAAGTGTTGATCAAACGGAATCGATTTCTGGGTTACGGCATCGTCTGTGTGTGTGTGTGTGTGTGTGAGTGTGTGTGTGTGTGTGTGTGTGTGTGTTGGAGACGAGAGAGATTGATAAAGAGCGGGGGAGACGCGCTGTGTGCTCTGATCGAGACGGTAATTTTTTTAATGAATTAGAAACAAATGGTCCGAATGTTCACTCGGAAATTCCTGCAGAAGTTCGAGTTCTAAAATAAGGGCTAGGGTACAGCCTTACTATGTATACAGGGTATAACTTTTTTTTAAACAAGTAGCAGCATTTCTTTTGCAGTCACATTGGGACAAACATCAGCATTTCTTCTCAAGACTTAGGCCCAGGCTACACATACTCAATCTTTAATAAAACGGATATTTTCGTACTCCTGCCCATACGACAAAGATATCTGTGTCCACACATACAACCCAAAACAATCATTTTTGACTGCAACAAGCATCCCAGGCCAGTAGGTGGCGATAAGAAATATGTAACGCAATAGAAAAATGTTCTGAGCATGCGCGGTGAGCTGGTTTTCCAATGAATCCCCCCACGTAACCCGGTAGTACTAAAAACAAAACAAACAAGGCGTGCATACAGGGCTCCGTCTAGTGAGCAATTTTTTGAACTCACCTTCTAATATAAACACAAACCCCATTCTTTCAGCTGCCTCGCTAGCCTAGTGCACTACTACGCCGACTTGTAATATATGCTTTGCTGGTTCGCGCCCCACCGCCGTCACTTGTTTTTTACACAGAAACACAATGTGTGTCTGATAGCATCATTTAAATGCTTAATTTGTAGTTTTAATGTGCAAATGAAACTCTAACCTAAACATAACCGCAAGCAGGGGAGCAATGCATCCTTCACCAACCTTAATCCAGTCTTTTTAATGCAACCTTAATCCAAAAACTATTAAAAAGCCGAAAATGCCGTTTGCGTGTGGCTGAAAGGCCCAAACGCACACAGAAATGTGCGTTTGAATAAAAACCTAGAGACGTGTAGCCCATCCCTTAGAATCAAGCATTAAACCAATTACAAAGCTGTGTAATGCTAATGAACCCAAATGAAAATGTTCATGTGATTCAGTAAAACATGCTGTCCTCCCTTCCTCGGTCAACCGTGGGTCAGCGGCACCCCCTGCTGGGGAGACATGGTGATGCCATCCAACGCATTGATGGACTGAACCTCTCTCAGACTGTTCTGTTCATTCATTAGATGTTCTCCTTTCAGGAGGACGGCATGTGATGACAAATCTTTAGTTAAACCCATTTAGACCTGAGACCAGATTCTAAAAATGTCTTCTAAATCATGACAGTTTTCTGAAAACCCCATGTTTCTATGTCAGTGGTTCTCAAACTATTTCATGTCAAGGACCCCTAGAATTATATGTATTTGGCCGCCGACCCCATCTCACAATATGTAATTCCAGATATTTAGGATATCTAAACGCGTGAATCTTTTCACAATGACGTTATTTTTCAGAAAGGAAGCCATTGAGGGTTAAAATGGGTCTTAATTCTTCCAACTCGAGTAGAATTATTAATGTATAATGACAAATAAAATATATAAAATAAAGACTATTATTATCATTATTATTGAAGGTGGTAAAACAGTCCATTTGCTCACTACAATATTTCGGGGGCATATTCAGAATGTGTGCAGGGTTGAGTATGTTTAATCTAGTTTGCATTAATGAGGATTTAGTTGACACAATGAAATAAAATGGCGATAGTATTCAGCGTGGGGCAGACGGCCTGTCACAGCCAGATTTGGGAGAGGAAAGCGGTAAAATGAGACTTTCGTGGTTGTTTTTAGTCAGACGGAGGGACACAGTATAACTCTATGGGGATACAAAAGCGACACAAAAGTAGGACCCGGAAGTATCTCTGGAGGGGGCGCTCACGTCACGGCTGAAATACTGAATAGAGTCTAGATCTAGAGCGGATCAGCAGCCTGCAAAGCAACTCCACCCCAACCCAGTCTACCATCATAAATAAACACTGGAGCCCACGGTACCGTCAAGGCTCGTGGAAATAGTAACTATTTGGGGAAAAAATTGTAACACATTACTAATATTTTTACTAGTTACTAATTAGTTGTATTACTAGTTAAAACTAGAAAAAGGTAATACTTTAAGTACCGTAAATAAGTGACCTCATATAATAGTTTCTAACACTGATTGTGACTGGATAACGGTCTCCTCTCTCTTTCTCTCTCTGCTCTCTCTGTCTCTCTCTCTCTGTGTCTCTCTGTCTGTCTCTGTCTCTCTCTGTCTCTGCTCTCTCTCTCTCTCTCTCTCTCTCTCTCTCCCTCTCTCTCTCTCTCTCTCTCTCTCTCTCTCTCTCTCTCTCTCTCTCTCTCTCTCTCTCTCTCTCTCTCTCTCAATGTCAATCTCTCTGTGTGTCTCTCTCTATCTCTCTGTCTCTATCTCTCTCTCTCTCCCCCCTCTCTCTCCTCTCTCTCTCTGTCTCTATCTCTCTCTCTCTCTCTCTCTCTCTCTCTCTCTCTCTCTCTCTGTCTCTCTGTCTCTCTCTCTCTCTCTGTCTCTCTCTCTCTCTGTCTTTCTGTGTCTGTCTCTCTCTCTGTCTCTCCAGGATGACGTTCGATGACTTTGTGTCCAACTTCACGGACCTGATCCTGTGTCGTCTGATCAACACGTCCTACCTGAGCTTCCACAAGACCTGGGAGGAGGCGGAGCTTAGCGGGGTGTGGTGCCGCGCCGACGACCCCACCCGGAACCGCGCCGGGGGCTGCACCAACAACAAGGTCACCTTCCTGCAGAACCCACAGGTGTGTGTGTGTGGGTGTGGGGGTGTGTGTGTGTGTGCCCCCGCTCGCGTGTATTTTTTTTCCAATGACACGCTTTGATGACTAAAACTATGACTAAATCATCAACAAATGGAAGACAAAAATAGGGCTTGGTGGTGATAAAGACCTTTTTAGACCTGAGAACAGATTCTATATAAAACTGTTTCTATGTCAGTGGTGCAGTTTTTCACGTCAAGGACCTCGAAAATGACATGCATTTATTTAGCCTCAGACGACCTTTCAATTGTTTCAAAACGTTCGCTCTGAAAGAATATATATTCAAAGATTTGCGCCACAATTTTCAAGATTGTCCAAAAATAGCAGACCTACAAGCTCGTAGCTACGAGCTTGTAGGTCTGCTATTTTTCAATAGCTAAAGCATAACATGATGCTTTTAAACACCAAAAGGTGTTTGGTGTTTTAAGCATTATGTTATACTGACAAAAATGGACTCGTGGAGAAGCGATCCAGTAGAACCAAGACTTAAACGCAAACACAAATAAAGATGTTAAATGTGTGTGTGGGTGCGTTTGTGTGTGTGGCGTACGTGTGTGTGTGTGTGCGTGTGTGTGTGTGTGTGTGTGTGTGTGTGTGTGTGTGTGTGTGTGTGTGTGTGTGCGTGCGTGCGTGCGTGCGTGCGCGTCCTTGCAGTATGTGTTGGACGTGAAGAAGCCAGAGGACGAGGTGTTGTTCTGCCTGCAGCAGAGAGACCGCAGAGCTTCGCTCAAACACGGACGAGGAGAGAACCTGGCCATCGGCTTCGAGATACACAGGGTCAGTGTGTGTGTGTGCGTGTGTGTGTGTGTGTGTGTGTGTGCGTGCGCGTGTGGTGCGTGTGTGTGTGTGTGCGTGTGATCATCTTTTGATGTATTTTTATACTAGACTGGTGCCCGGCTGTAGAGCATCGAGTCTGTTGCCATTCACTTCCTTGTTTGCGGCTCCATTAGAATGTCTCGTATCTCCTAATCTGGGGAGCTCTCCATTGTTTTGACCAAAAGGACAATGTTCTGTCTTCATTTCTGACTTCAGCGTGCCTCTCGTTTGGAATATAAACACTTTAGCGTGACCAGCGTGAGGACAGAACGGAAAATTATGCCTCCCGGTTTTGGGGGGGGGAACGGAACGGAAAGGCTGGGCTTTTCAGAGTAAAATCTGCCTCATCTGCTGGCACTCTATAGCGCCTTTATTATGAAGAATTCCCCGGCAAAAGAAGTGATTACAATATTAACCCATTTATACCTCAGGACTATTCTTTAAAAAATGGCTTCTAAATCCACTTTTCTGAACATGGTGATGACCTCTGGCCTGTGTGTGTGTGTGTGTGTGTGCGTGTGTGCATGCGTGTGTGCGTGCGTGCAGGTGGAGCTGAACCGGGCGTACCGCATGCACGTCCCCCAGCAGAAGGTAGGGGGCAGCACCTACATCAACTCCCGCTCGGTGTTCCTCCGCATGGACATGAAGCAGGGCCGCTACGTCCTCGTTCCCACGACCTTCGACCCCGGCCTGGAGGGAGACTTCCTGCTGCGCATCTTCACCGACGTCCCCGCCGACTGCAAGTATGAAGGCCGCCATTATGCGATACAGCAAATGTGGAACCAAATGGACCCTAACCGGTCAATTTGGTTCCATTTGTACACTCTCAGAGTTGACCCATTTAGGCCTGAGATCAGATTCTAAAAATGTCTTCTACATCCCGACAGTTTTCTGAAAAAACGATGTTTCTATGTCAAGTCGTTCTTCATTTTTCAAAAATAGCAGACCACTCCACTCGGTGGCGCGCTATGAGCTTGTAGATCTGCTATTTTTCAATAGCTAAAGCATAACATAATGCTAACACCAAAAGGGGTCCCAAAAGGGGTTAAATGGGGGACCGTATAGCCTATAATTCAGGTCAATCCTGGGGGCCCCTTGAAATGAAAATGGTTAAAAATCACTGCTAGAGCTGCAACAATCTTCTGTTATGTGAGGGTCCACTGGGCATGTATTTTCAAGGCTATATCGAGTGTCATTTTGGTTTGTCCTTTGACATGAAAAAGTTTTGGGAACCACTGCTTTAACCTCAGTCTCTCTCTCTCTTCTCTCTCTCCCTCTCTCTTCTCTCTCTCTCTCTCTCTCTCTCTCTCTCCTCCCTCAGGGAGTTGACCCTGGACGAGCCTCCTCAGACGTGCTGGTCAGGACTGTGCGGTTACCCCACCCTGGTCACTCAGGTGCACGTGATGAGGGCCGACGGCCTGGCCGCGCAGGACTCCGACGGAGGTACCCAATTTATTTTCATGGCGGCCATGGCCGTCGTGGCCCCTCTCTTTGGCCGTGCACGCCCCTCGAAAAATCATATGCCCAGACGGCCACAGTGGCCGCGGTGCCCATGTGTGCCCCGACCGGCGCCCACAGCAGTTCATTTTACAATTTTTTCCTCTGCGCAATTTATCAGTCATTACGTTATAACCTAATGTTCCCCAAACGTCTCGCGCAGACTTGTATTGTCTGTGTTGTATAGTTGTGTTGCCATTTGCCAAGTTGGTTCTTTTGCGTTACTTTGCTTGATAACTACCCCTGCTGGTCGTCATGACGCACGCACACACACACACACACACACACACACCCGAGCGCGCCTCCTCCTCCTAGCCTCAGACCCATACGTGATCACCCGCTGTGTGTGTGTGTGTCCTCCCCAGCCTCAGACCCATACGTGATCATCCGCGGTGTGTGTGTGTGTCCACTGTCCTCCCCAGCCTCAGACCCATAAGTGATCATCCGCTGTGTGTGTCCTCCCCAGCCTCAGACCCATACGTGATCACCCGCTGTGTGTGTGTCCTCCCCAGCCTCAGACCCATATGTGATCATCCGCTGTGTGTATACGTGTCCTCCCCAACATCAGACCCATACATGATCATCCGTTGTGTGTGTGTGTATACGTGTCCTCCCCAGCATCAGACCCATATGTGATCATCCGCTGTGTGTGTGTGTGTGTGTGTGTGTGTGTGTGTCCTCCCCAGCCTCAGACTCATATGTGATCATCCGCTGTGTGTGTTTGTCCTCCCCAGCCTCAGACCCATACGTGATCATCCGCTGTGAAGGACAGAAGGTTCGCTCTCCGGTGCACAAGGACACCCGGAGCCCCGTGTTCGACACCAAGGGTCTGTTCTACCGCAAGAAGGCCAACAAGACCATCAGCATAGAGGTGTGTATTTGTGTATGTGTATGTGTGTGTGTGTGTGTGTGCATGTATATGTGCTCGTGCGTGTTATGTCCAGACTATAAAGTCAACTTTAAGCTTAAAGATGGTGAACGGCAAATGAGCCTCATGTCACAGACATGCGCAGTTCAGTCAGGAAACTTTCTGGACGGGAACCCCTTTTGGTGTTTTTAGCATTATGTTATACTTTAGCTATTGATCTACAAGCTCCTATTGAAAAATAGCAGACTTTAGCTATTGATCTACAAGCTCCTATTGAAAAATAGCAGACCTACAGTACAAGCTCGTAGGAAAAAAAAGGATGAAAAAGGTTGAGCACCACTGACATAGACACATGGGTTTTTCTTTTTTTTCGACCTTAGTCCACAATGGGTTAAAGATGGTGAACGCAAATGAGCCTCATGTCACAGACATGCGCAGAGCGAGTTCAGTCAGGAAACTCTGTGCAGTTGCTTTACAGAGCAATGGAGAAAGAAAGAAAAGAAAAGCAAGGCATAAAACATTTTAAAAAATAATAGCAGAAATGCAATACAGTGAGGACATGGATAACAAAACATTTAAAAGATCAATTAAAAAGCAAGGGTGTAGAAGTGGGTCTTGCGCTGTGCTTTAAAAATGTCTACAGGCTGCCTGTCGAAGGCAGCAGGTGCACTGCATTTCGCATAATTGCAATAATGCACCTGGAAGTCAGAGTTTGTTCCACACCGTCGTCTATACAGGCTGCATTGGGTCGCCCTCAGCTCCACGTCCAGGACAATCCACTGTATTGTGATTCATTATGCTGTTTATTTTTGTTTGTTTTTTTTGCAAGATCTACAACCACAACGTGCTGAGGGACTCGTTCCTGGGTCAGGTGACCCTGGGGGCGGAGCCTGGCGGCCAGCAGCAGCAGACCGTCCATCTGAGAGACAAGGGCAACCAGCGAGACAACGACCTGCCCGGAACCCTGACCGTGGCGCTGGTCACTAGCACGCTGCTCACCGACATCTGACTCCGGTCAGACCAGTTTCTCTGCAAAATGTCTCCTAAATCAGGGGTCCGGGGACCCCCAGGAGGTCCTTGAGGGAGCTCCAGGGGGGTCCCCAGCTAAATGATAGTTTGGAACCAAATGGACCCTTTATGGGTCTGTAACTCTGAATTTTTACAATATAAATGGGGGTCTCAGAGATAGAAATGCCGTTTCGAGTACTTCCCACCCAGTAGCCCCTCATCAAACTACTTCTACCCAAATCCAAAAGGACCATTTTATTTCCCCGTCCTGAATGGCAGCAGGTGCACTGCATTTCGCATAATTGCAATAATGCACCTGGAAGTCAAAGTTCAGAGGCATCGTGTTGCCTTTTGTCAGGCTAGATATGTGTTTTACCTATTTGAATTAATATCGTCTTTAGTTTAGCTAAACCTAACCTGAAGCAAACAATGACATTTAAACTATATACTGCATTTTGTTTTGTATACTTCGATATCGAGGTATTCGACAACGTTATCGAATATCGCAGGCAAAACACAGATGTATTAACGGGTTAAGAGACACGCACGCACTGCACGCACGCATGCACACACACACACACACACACACACACACACACACACACACACACACACACACAAAATCAATCTGGCTGGCTGGCTGGCCAATCGGAATCTATCACTGGTTTACATTGAATATGAAATAGTGTTACCAGGTAACAAATAGCATTGCCATGTTTACCATTGTTTACAATTAGAAAAAAAAAGAAAAGTGCATATGGCAGGCCTTGTTGACGGATTTGGAAGAGATTTTGAAGGACTGGTTCCAAAAATGAACCAGTATTTAATGTGTAAAATCCATGATATTTACATTGGAATGAATGAGCCTGGCTGGAAAGTGAGGAAAGTGGGAGTGTCTAAGTGGGAGAGGGCGGGGCTTCGCTAAAGGTGAATTCCCAACATGCCATGAGCTCCTAATCCTCGTGTACATTGTACAGTACCATGTACAGTTGAGAGAGGGCCGTTTCACGTACCAAGTGCCTCCTTGTCAAAAAGATTGTTTATTCATTTATATTACTGTCTTCATACATCATTGAATGTGTCTGTTCTACTGTTATCCAGTGGTGGAAAAAGTACTCAATTGTTTTACCTAAGTAAACGTATACCAATGCTGCAATTTAGAAGTACTTTGTTACAAGTAAAAGTACGGAATTGAAAATGTACTTAAAGTACTATAGTAGGCTACTCATATTGCAGAATGTCCCATTTCACAAGTTCAAAATGTGTACAAAATATATTGAAAATAGCAGATCTACAAGCTCACAATGCGTCGCGTTGCGAGTCGCGACGCATTGTGAACATGTAGATCGGCTATTTTCAAATGGACGAAATGTATAGGGTTTAAGTGGTTACTGTATGTTTTCATAACATACTGTATGTATGTTTAAAATCGCCAAAGTAACTAGTAACTAACGTTTTCAAATTGTGGCTCTGAGATGTAGTGGAGTAGAAGTACAAGTACTGGAAATTGGAAATACTCAAGTAAAGTACAAATACCTCAGAATTGTGCTTAAGTACAGTACTTAAGTGAACGTACTTAGTTACTTTCCACCACTGCTGTTATCAGGACCAAAGTTAAAGGTACAGTATACGTCACACCAGTGTTGCCATCTGTTCATAGCGTGCCGAGCGGCCATGCGAAGATTCACAGTAGTCCGTTTAGAATTGTTTTTTCTTTTTCTTTTCTTTTGGGTGATATGAATATTCTAATATTGTAAATTAAGAAAAAGAGAGCGACCGACATTACAAAGACCACAACCTCGGCAGATGTTAACCACCAATGCAATCAACAGAAAACAACTTCAATGTGGTTAAACTTAGAGTTTGATTATGGATTGTATTACTGGAGGAATGCAGCTTTTCAAAACCCCATAATCTGTGGGAGACGTATGACGTTTCCATACATTACAAATACAGTAGTAGGCCTACTGTACACAATGTATTCTTTCACATATCTGGAGGAGAGCAAGAGAGAAGTTGCCAAATTGGAGCTCTGCGCTATTGGTCCCGTGGTCCAATAGCACACCGTTAGCATTATGCTATGCTTTAGCTATTGAAAAATAGCAGATCTACAAGCTCAGTGGCGCGCTACGAGCTTGTAGGTCTGCTATTTTTTGAAAAATCAAAGAACGACTGACATAGAAACATAGCTTTTTCAGAAAACTGTCAGGATGTAGAAGACATTTTTAGAATCTGATCTCAGGTCAGAATGGGTTAAACAAAAATCAGACCAGTCTGAAGCGAGTGGTGCAACAGCACCCCCTATTGGTACTCTAAACATTTGGACATAGTCATAGGTTAGGAAATAAGGGACATTGATGTTCCTTGGAGTGGTTGCACCACTCAAAAGCAGTAATAGAAGATGTAATTGATTCAGTAGGTAATAGTCTGCTTATCACTACCTAAAATAATTTAGTATTTATAGAAATCGACCCAAGACAGAGGGAGATGAACCCAGCAGCTTTGTGTTCCCCGAGTCAAACCAAAGACTCCTGTGGCCTTTTATTATTATTATTATTATTATTATTATTATTATTCAATGATATTGCATAATAGATTGTTTTGATGCATCTTCTCCATGACAGTGTATCTGACCTTTCTTATAGATTTGATCATAAGCCACGCCAACAATATCACAGTAAAACCCCTCACAATTTGCCTTCAGCAGTTTTGATCACTGTTCATTGGTCAGACATGGTTATGTCTGACCACATGGTGGCAGCAGAGTGTCTTGAAATGTCTGAGATAAAGCGTTACTCTCATTATAGTTGATAGGCCTTCCTCGGGTAAAGAAACCATTTATTTGTACATTTGTTTGATTGTGTTAATGTAACGCCCATAGGTTACTGTGCTCCATATGAACTCTGTGCCAGTTACTACATCTACAATGTTCATGTATATATTTTCATGTTGTGCCATTTTACCAACAGCATAGCATTGCTGGTTGCCTAAAACAGTTGGTTTGTCAACCTCCCTATGCACTAATTGTTTTTTTTAACGCGTAAAAAAAAAAAAAACCTTTTCAACCACAACCGTGTTATTACAAACCCCGTGGACCCTATATTTTCACCAGTCCCTTTCCCCTTATCGCTATAAGCTATTTTAACCCATTTTGGGCGGAACCCCCCTTTTGGTGTTTTAAAGCATTATGTTATACTTTAGCTATTGAAAAATAGCAGATCTACAAGCTCATAGCTCATATTTCTTGAAGAATCGTGAAAATGTGACGCAAATCTTTGTATATATTCTTTCAGAGCAAAAGTTTTTAACTAGCTTCTGGGAGGGGTCCCTGGAACAACATATTTTCAGATGGGGGGGGGGGGGGGTCGGCGGCCAATTACATATAATCTTTGGGGGTCCTTGACATGAAATATTGAGAACCACTGATACAGAAACATGAGGTTTTTCTGAAAATTGTCATGATTTAGAAGACATTTGTTTAAATTTCGACGTCAGGCCTAAAGGAACACACGCAAGCCGGTAGTACGCCGGCTTTGTTTGGTTCTGTGTAAAATAACATTCATTTTTTATCATAAATGCATATAACTACAAAGATGCATGTTTAAACAACGCCATGTTTCACTTAATTATATTTGTTTACTTTTATCGTCATGTATTATTATTATATATCCATGCTGATGCTTTTTAAGTTTACGTTAACTTGTATAGATCGCTGTTTGGAAATCGTGCAATTTACAATCTCATGTAAATGTGTTTTCTACTTTTTGTGGCATTTGATACAGTATATACAGTCATAGAATCTGTAATTGTTTGTTTGGGTTCGTTGCCACTCATATTAGGGTTGAATCATTCTATGACCTTAGAGAATAGTTAGTCTGCTTTCTTTGGCTTACATGAACATAATTATACTATATAGTGCCAAATGTTTTGTTTTCTAATTTGTTACGTGACCCTCTTTTGTGGCCTTTGGTTGAGAAACATTCATAATAATAGCCAAACTACAAGCTCACTTACATAACTCATAACTCATAATAATAGCCGAACTACAAGCTCACTTACAAGTGTTCACAACAGGTTCTGAGCTATGTAGATGAGTTGTGAGCTTCTGTTCTGCATGTTTTCTGCCAGGTGTTTTCACTTATGTTGACGATGTGGACAACAGTGGGAGGGGTTAAAAAAGTGGTGAAAGCATGGTGAGAAATCCATTTAGCTGTGGTTTCCAATTCAGAATCACTGTTTCACACACAGGCACGCACGCACACACTGTCACACGCACGCTGCCATGCACGCACAGACACACAGGGCCCTTTCATTCGAAAAGACTACATTTTTCACATCTAACATTTCGGTCGGCACTTAACGGGCTTCACTCCTCTGTTAGCCTACTGGTATTACTGAGAGGAACATGGTTCCAAACTGTAGATGGACACCGCTTATTTGACAAGATATATTCGAAGGGTGTACGTAGAACAATCATGCATTGAAGGAAGCATGAGGTCAGTCCGTTGCTCTCCCCAGCTCTGGCACTGCAGGAATCTGGCCTTCGTGGTCTTTAAGGGCCTTTCTCGGCCTCACCCCTCTCCAATTGTTTATATTGTGTTTAGTTTTCAAGATGGCCGCGGCACCAGGGGGTGGGGCGGAGGTGAGCGGGTGGGGTCGACATAATTGCCCTTACTGGGCTGCGTTCACACATTCAAGACACCTTTCTTGTGTCTGTCTTGTGTCTGTGTTTAATGGCCGCTCCAATGCATTTGCAATGGAAGCCCATATGGTTTGACCAAACATTTTGTTTGATGGGGGGGAGGGGGGCAGAACACATCCATCAAAGGTGTGTTCAGACACAAGTCAGGTGTCAAACACAAGGCAAGTGTCTTGAACGCAGCTCAGTAAGGGCTTATGTCGACCCTGCCCGCTCACCTCCGCCCCACCCCCTCCTGGTGCTGCGGCCATCTTGGAAACAAAACACAATATAAACAGTGGGAGAGTGGTGGGGCCGAGAAAGGCCCTTAAACCAGGCCTGGCCCAGCTACTTTGGCAGAGGGAGTGTAGTGCCCAGTCTGCCCAGGATTACATTATTAGACAATTGACACTTGTATGAAAAAAAAACTAATGGGTTACAAAAAATGTGGGATACAAATGTATTAAAAAAAAGCATGCTATACTTCCCTCCCACCCACTATCGGTTTATAAATTGTTTCCTGTGTTTCCTGTGTTTCTGTGCTATAATACTTTTATTTTGTAATAATGATGTCAGCGAAGGAAGGGAAGAAATGACCTTTACTTGAATGGGGGCCGTATGTTGTTCGTTCACATGCTCTCTAAATAATGCATGCACATTTCCTCAACCATGAAATGGTGACAGGAAGGCTGCCAGGCGTGTGTGTGTGCGTGCATGTGTGTGCGTGTATATGTGTGTGTGTAGTATGTATATCTAACTCAGTGGTTTTCAACCTTTTTCATATCAAGGCCCATTATTTTTTCAGCATTTATTTGAGCCACAGACCACCATTTTGATGACATTTAGACTTGCTGACCCAAAACGAACGAATGTTATCATTGGATTTAGGGTTTTGTCCACAATTCCATTCTGCTAATTAGGCAGACTTCTTATAAATTAAAGTAATGCACATGTTTAACAATAATAACTAACTCTTGAGAGCGTAAAATGAAACCAAATGGACGTGTGTACGGGTCCATTATTTTGGTTTCATTTTACGCTCTCAAAAGTGAAAGAACTGATTAGGGTCGATTTGGTTATAAACTCCATCATTTAGCATGGGGACCACCTGGAAACCCCTGAGGGACCACTGGTGGTCCCTGGACCACTGGTTGAACACCACCGACCCAGCTGGTTGCACACCGAAAATAACTGATCTACAAGCTCAAACAACACATTGTGAGCTTGCAGATATGTTTTGAATCTTTGACATTTCTTCTTGTTTTTCTTTTAGCCATGATGACGTCATAATAAATCAAATGAAATCATTGTCATTTTGCATAGAGGAGCATATAATGACCGTGCACTTTTCACTCTCATATGTCCTCTCATTTCCAGTGGTGGAAAAAGTACTCAATTGTTTTACTTAAGTAAAATACTGCAATTTAGAACTACTTCGTTACAAGCAAAAGTACGGAATTGAAAATGTACGTGCAGTGTACAAAATCTAACGCGACGCATTGTGAGCTTGTAGATCGGCTATTTTCAAATGGCCGAAATGTATAGGGTTGAAGTGGCTACTTAATCAAAACTTAAATCTCCAAAGTAACTAAAGTTTTCAAATAATAAAAGTAAAAATTTTGGCTCTGAGATTTAGTGGAGTAGAAGTAAAAGTATTGGAAAATGGAAATACTCAAGTAAAGTACAAATACCTCAAAATTGTACTTAAGTACAGTACTTAAGTAAAAGTACTTACTTTCCACCACTGCTGATTCCTACCTTGTATGTACAGTATAGGCCTAAGGGGTTGTACGGTATTGTCAGAACACCTCAGTATGCGTTTGTAAATTAATTGGGATTTTATTGATCGGATTAATAGATGAACTTCATTGTTGATGCACGACTGCTATGAAGGCTTTAGAAAGTCACATGTTTTTATATCAGACTTTGTTCATATTGTTTACAGCCTTCATGGTTTACTATAATAAACATGATTGAAAACACCATTATGTTCCATGTCTCTCTCTCTCTCTGTGTGTGTGTGTGTGTGTGTGTGTGTGTGTGTGTGTGTGTGTGTGTGTGTGTGTGTGTGTGTGTGTGTGCGCGTGCGTGCACATTGATGAGTGTAATCAGTGAACTGTACTGAACAAGTTGATTGATCTGTCACATTAACAAAGACAGCTGTGACCTTTAGTGCAACTGCTACCGCCCACACACGCACACACACACAAATACAAATATGTCATGAGGACATGGTTTACTCCGTCAGTAGGCCTACATTCACCATACATGACTCGTGGAAATAAACTAAGAAAACATTTCCCAAACCTTAGCCTACAGACTTTATTAAAAAATAATAGGCAGAAAAGGACAAACTCAGCCTATATAAGGGGCACTGTGGTCATTTTTAATCTGGCCACCCTGCCAAAGGCATCATGGCCGTATCCTATTGGCTGCTGTCCCCACATGCAGATAGACATGTCATTACAAGACTAAATAAGAGTGGAACTAGAAAAGGTAAGGCCAGGAACATTTCGACAAAATGTGTAGAAGTAATATCAAATTGCGTTGTTGCTTAATAGTTTCACAGAATTTGGATGCACGCGCATGGAAACACGCGTGTGTGTGACATGTATTACATTATGTTTGATTAATGTAAACACCAGAATAATATGAAAACCTGCATCTCCCATCAGTCAGTCAGTCCGTCCGTCAGTCACGCCTCGTGACACACTCCATATATGGCCAATACAGAATTTGGATCTCCATATGCGGAGCTGACTATCATCACCTGGATCTCCATAATGAAGATCAAGACCCCTGATAGCTTAATGTTGTTTGTGAATGATATCTCATGTTCCATCTACGACGTCATCACTATAGTTCATGTACTCATCTACTCTCTCTCTCTCTCTCTCTCTCAAAAAAAAAAGTAGGAACAAGTTATGTTGACACTGCATTCCTCTAAATCCTGCCCTGCCCTTCACAACATAATTATCTGTTTTGACACTCAGGTAATTATTTTGTCCCAGCATCATGCCTACATTCATTCTCACCTATAGATCTACACCGCACCTTAATGGAACCACAACTTAAGCTATGTTGGCAAACAAGAAAAATAGTTTAGCTCGTACAACTTCCTGTCTCCTGTTCTCAAATATCACTGTCCTCTGAGAAGGCATCTATCTATATATAGGCCTACTGTAATAACCTAATGTGTAGCTCTCAAGTATATGCTACCTAAGTGGCCCTTTTTCTCCTGCAACTGTACTGATATTATAATATTATATATTAAAGACCCAATTATTTAAATCCCAAACATGGAATATATGTGGCATATAACGCCACAGACGAAAAACTGTCTTAAGTCCACACTATTTATCCATAATGTATACATGATAGATAAGGGGTCAGGACAACGAGGCCTTTTCGTGGAGGGGTCAGAATAATTTGGACTAGACCGTTTTTCGTCTGTGGTAAGGCTCGCTGGGTAACTATATATAGCTAAACACTTTAACCCTGACATCCGGCTAAAAACAAAAGAGAATTGCTGATCTACAAGCTCACAACATGATCGGCTTTCCCTACCCCCCCCCCCCCCCCCCCAAATAATTGAGTGAGTAGCCTTCTTTCTGCTTGCATGTAATGTGGCCATCATGCAACGTTAGGTTTTCAATTGATATCGTTTCATTGAGAGACAATAGAAGGATGGCTGATATAGCAAAGTAGAATTATCAAGAAATGTGGAGAATTTTGTTTATTAAAAAACGGTTCAGAAATGACCATTCACCAAAACAAAATATGCAAAGAATAATAATAATCAAACACTAAATGGAGTTAGGTGGTTTCCTCCCGACAGCAACTGATAGTGAGTAGCCTACTATACCTGCATAGGCAGCGCCATAGCCAATAGGCTACTAAGTATCCCAGATACTTAGCTTTTCTACATACTGTACAAATCACTTGACCTGACAAATACAATGAATGGCATTATATATTACATAAAATGCATGGCCCAAGAATGATGATTATTCAAGAATAATATATATGGCATTTAAATGTCTGATGACATGAAGAACATGATTTTGGCACAGTATCCCGCGAGGCAGACCAAAGTTAGAACACATAGAATAGCATAGACGTCACAAAATACAATTTCACATTACTGCCAACTTCACCTGAGTCAAATATTTAAAGCCATATCGTCAAATATATCCATTCTACAATAAACAGGTTGTCTTGTGGATTATAATAATGGTGAGCTTTGCGTCAGAATGTATTGAGAGAATAGCAACTTGAGATGCAACATCTCATTTTAGAGGGGGTGCTATATTCACAGATACAACAGTACATGCAGTACAGTGCAAATCCACAAGACACAGTACACGATATGCAATACAATTATGGCACAATGAATGTTGTATACCTTATATCCTGAAAAAGTGTCATTGAGGCAAATAACTGGTAAGTGTGTATAATTTGATATAATTGTGTGCAGATCAAATGTCTGATCACTGGTAAAGCATCATTCTCATCTTGTGTCTGTCCCGTGACCCGTTTACTTTGGGTGTGGAAACGGCACCTTTTGGCCACCAATCCACCTGCAACAATTAAAAGCACATTATACAACAGGTCATTTAGAGGAAGCAATCTTGATTGGTTGATTGGTTGAAACAGCCTTCTAGCCGTGGTTCAAACGAGCACCACTCCACACCTAATCAAAACAAAGAATTCAGCTGCTCTGTTCTCCCAGAGCGCAGCAAACTCTGTGGCTAGGCTAGCTAGTTTCTTGGGACATTCGTGGTCGTAGTGACTACATCTGTCATCATGTTTTTTCAGCGATTTTCTTAGTTTTAAGGGTAACTGTTGTATAATTGCAACATTACCCTCGAGAGGGTGGTTGAACGTAATTAATGCACTTCTGCGTTGCTTTCGGAGCTCGTTCCTTCAGCATCGCAGGCGTGCATTAATGACGTTAAAACACCCCCTCTCGTGTAATATTGCTTAAATCTTTGCTACATCAGGTACAACGGGTCAAGCAGGCTGACGGACCTATTGACCAACGTCTTCTCATCGTCCACAAGGCTGTACCCAAACAGTTCCATGGTCGGCCCGCACACCATTTGAACGACCCGGGCCAGCTCGTACGGCAGGCTAAGCCTCCACTTGTCCGCCTGCTCCAAGGAGTTCCTATCGGTGGATAAAGGATCAATGTTCGTCTGCGTGGTCTGCGTGTTCCTCCAAATCCACTCCCTGGCCTGCGAACTGAACGGTATCCCCGCGAAGCTGTAAATCTCCTTGGCCTTCTGCACGGGGTAGCGGGTGACGTCCTCGTAGCGCAGCAGCATGTAGCGTCGCCGCAGCCAGCGAGGCCGGCTCAGACCCACGATGGCCGACGCGCGGACGCTGTCGCATTCCTCCTTTAGCCACTTCACCTGCTCGTCGTCCTCGGGCACCTTGCCCTGCCGCGCCCACGACCTCCACTTCTGGAAGATGTCGGGGAAGGTCACCATGTGGGACGCCAGGATGGCCCGGGGGTCTCGCACCAGCTGGATGACCCTCAGGTCCAGACGAGGGTCTTCCACCAAGGGACGCAGGAGGTCTAGCTGGCGCAGGCGGACGGTCTTGATGGCGCGGTGCTCTTTAGTGAGGCAGGATTGGGACGCCAGGGTCAGGTTGAGAGGCCCGCAGCTTTGCGTTTGACCACCGACTTCACACTGGTTCCTGGGTGAAGAGATGGACATATCTAGCTGTAAGTCCTTAGTGTGTAGTCAAAACAAGACTCTCTGAATAACTGTAGTCCAGAAGGTTGCATACTCGGGTTCGGGTTAATTTTCCTGCAGTTTGATTGGCAGCCAATTTGAACTGGAAACAAATACGAGGCCAGGGGTGTCATATTTGTTTCCATTGCTGCCAATAAGCCAATCGAACTAAGCTATATGAAAGTTAACTGGATCAGTTAACCATACAATGGTACTTTCTGGATACCCCGCACAGAGCCTACTGTAAAACGCTGTGGCTTCCCTACGGTACGGCTTTCAGACTGCTGAATTAATTTGCCTGGCTGTTGAATCCCCCTATGCATAATAGCCTAAATCACAAACAGGATTACGTTCCCTAGCATATCCATTAACATCATTCATACAGTGATATGCAGTTTATGCACAGCCTACACAGTATAGACTGAACAATGCCTACAGTACATCAGCAATTATGTGCCGAATTTAGCCCAATGATTTCTTTTCGTGCAAAACTGAATGCTTGGAATGGATTCAAAATCATGAAAAACCCCTAGTTTGACAGGTCATATGTTACTTAAAGCATAAAGAGAAATTGAAATGCCTTTTATAGGTTGTTAATTGTACGGTACCCCAACTTTTGACCTGGAAAAAAGTATGTTCCACTAAATTCATGAAGGAAAACTTTTAATATATGATGAATGAGGATATTAGGACCAATTAACGATATCACATTACTATTGCAATATCTTCTGGGTCACGCCCCTTTGTGGCATAGATTGACTGGCCGAATACTGGCTCTACGTGAAAACAAAAGTTATAAAAATCTGCAATACCACACATCCTTGACCGCTGGAGTGCAGACAGGCTTTTTACAGAGAGATGCGCTGGAATATCTACGGAACAGCTCGGACGTCACATGGTTCCGAGGCTGCGGAGTAATGAACTTTTCCAGAGTGGCGAAGTCGCACTGGAACAGTCCCCGGATGACGTCCATGTAGATCTCTGGCGGCACCGACCTGGAGTTGGCCTTCAGCATGATATTTACGTGCCACAGGGGTTCGTACAGATAGAACATATTGTCGCCGTGCTGGTTGAAAAACTCCCCCACAAACGAGGAACCCGTCCTGGTCATGGCGAAGATCAGGATGCTCTTGAGGCCTCCACTGTGGCTGTTGGCGTCCATGATGTCCTCCTCGTCCTCCTCCTCTGGCTCCTCATAGGGCACACGCTGCTGGGTTTGATGTTGAGTCAGTCTCTGGATCAGCTCATCAGAAAGCCTGATGAGACATGTTGGATTCATTAGCTCACACTTCACATAAACTAATTCAGTGTACAAACAAATGTCGTTTTCCCAACCACTGTAACCGCGGTCATCACCGTATCACCTAAAATCGGGGTATGTGTGGGCCTTACATCTCCATCACACATGACATAGAGGCCTATACTTTATATTGTTTAGTTTGACAGTGTATTTTTGTCTACAAAAATGTCAATATGCACATTATTTTCATTTCTTTCTATACTTTTTGTCTATGTTGAGTCGGGTGCTGCAAATTGTAATTTAATTGCACCTGCAAAATTTATATTACAGTACGGTTCTCAAAGTGGGGGTCCGGGCCCTCCGGGGACCCCCAGGGGTCCTTGAAGGGGTTCCAGGGCCTCACCAGCAATAGATTTAGGCCCCTTTTCCACTAGCAAGGTGGAACCAGAACTTTCCAGAACCTGAACCAATTTTTTTAGTTCTGGGTTTGTTTCCACAGCGCACAGCGCGGTACGGCACGGTTTCAGACCAGGTTCTCAGAACCTTTTTTCGGCCCTGCTTTTGAGGTAGTACTAACACTGAGTTCTGGGAACCTATGGGCGGGGCCAGCAGCGCTGCTGCTCTCGATTGGTCGAGCTGAGGTGACAGCACCCTGAGCACTGAGGAGACCGGAGCGAGGAGAAGCGCACACAACACAACAGCGCACATTTTAAACTCCTAAGTGCGACACAGCGACAGCGGACACACAGAAAAATAACCTGGAAAAGCACACAGAAACACTATGGCCACGAGAGAGGGAGAGACAGAGCTTGTGTGTGCGTGAGGGAGAGAGAGAGAGCCATAAAGCTGTCGCGACGAGTTGTTTGCTTGCAGTTGTTGTTCTACACTACAGCAGCTAGGCTAACTGCAGATAGGGGTGTGTGTGCGTGTGCGTGTGCGTGTGCGTGTGTGTGTGTGTGTGTGTGTGTGTGTGTGTGTGTGTGTGTGTGTGTGTGTGTGTGTGTGTATGCATGCGTGTGTCGTGTGTGTATGTGTTTGCGTGCGTGTATGTGTTTGCGTGTGTGTGCTCGCGCGCGAGAGCGCCATATGATCTATTCTAAATTGCCAGAACAGAATTTTCTTTCTTTTTCAGGGCAAGGCATTAGGCATATCATTAGGCTACTAGAAATGTGCTGTACACAATACTACACATTGGAAGAATTAAATTCGGGGTCATGCCTATGTTCCCTCAGCCCTAGTATGTTCTCCCATTTCAAAACAGACCCTATGTTCCCTCAGCCCTATGTTCCCTCAATCCGAAGTGCAAGTGTAATAAATGTAATCGTGTAATAAGTATATTAGTGTAATAAGTATAATAGTGTAATAGTGTAATAAGAGTAATACAGACAGCATTTTTTTCCAATGAAATTGCCATTAGATGGTATACTATTTCCCCCCAAAACAGCTCCTCTCGTCTTTTTTTCTCCTCATCATTTTTCTCGTCTCGTTTCGTCTCGTCTTTTTTCTCTCATCTCGTCTTTTATTTCTCATCGCATTTTTTTTCTCGTCTCGTCCTTTTTTCTCGTCTCACCACGCATCAAGGAAGCAGGCACGACTGCAATTCATCTTAATGTCTTTTATCGGGTGCACGGTCTGGGAAGAACCTGTTAAACAAGAGAATACCAGCACTCACGGAACTGTCCTTAAAGGAACTTTATTGTTTCGATTTCCCAGAGTACAATTTTTCAGTTCCTTGTTCCTTGTTCCTTGTCCTTGTTTCCTTGTCTGGTTAAATGTGGTAATGTGTAAAAAGGCTGAGTCACACTTTTTGTTCACAGCGCACACCTGACAAAAGATATGAAATATTCAGACTGTACATGACCAAGACATCTCCCTTCAGGAAGGGTATGGGTATTTGTGACATGGGGTACCAGAGCTAAAGGAAACCCTAATAGTAGTGGCTAGTAGTAATAGTATGGCTTTCCCGATGTATTGTGCAGGAGGCCATCCAACTGGCTTATGCCAGTACAGGGTTTCAGCCTCCTGAAGGCCTTAGGACCGAGGGTGCTGCCATACCCTGGCATATAAAAATATGTTCATATTATTGGTTTAAAAAAGTACAATAAAGCAAATAAATGTGAAAATAGACAATCTACAAGCTCACGTGTCTCATCGAGCTTGTAGTTTGTCTATTTTCAAATGACCGAAATGTATTCAAGTACAATACTATATACAGCTACTTTCCACCACTGTTGAATAATAACCAGTCATTATTTAAACATGAATATCTCTGTATTCCGGGACCCCCCCGGCCGTGCCAAGGGGGGGGGGGGGGCTGCCGGCCGAGCTACTCAGCAGTGGGGGAATGGGGGTGGGGTGGGGGGGGGGGGGGGGTGGCAGACTTAACAGGTTCTTGAAAGTTCTGGGTTCTGGTTATATGGGAACAGAAGCAGAACTTGGTTCTGGAAGTTCACAGGTTCCTGGTAGTTCTGGGATCTGGAAAGTTCTAGTTCTGGTTCTTGTTCCACCCCATAGTGAAAAAGAGGCCATAGATAGATAGTAAATAGGAATAGGAACCAATTATAAATAGGAACCAGGTCAGACTGAAGAAGTATTTTGTCCATCAGTCGACTTTGAGGTTTAATCAGGTTTTTGGCCAGGACTAGACTGAGCTGTGGACATTGCTCTGTGCCCTTATGTCTCTATGTATGTAACTGTATTTTTATTTCTGTTTTTGTGTGTTATGTGTTGCATACAAGGCCTGGGCCACAAGACAAATTTCAGTGCGAATTGACAATAAAGTACTATATCATATCATATCAATTAGACATTTACAGGTTTAGGAACCGATTGGACATTTACATGTTTACAACAGTATACAACTGGAACCAACCTCCACTGCATCTCAATATGAAGGCCACCTCCCTCACCTCGTTAAGATGTTGGTGATGACCAGGGCCACGATGCAGAAGAAGATGAAGGCATACTTGGTCTTCATTCTTAACGGTGGACCTTGAAGGTGACGTCAGTGTGTGTTCGGCTGTTCGCCAACGGCTCCCGTTTTGAAGGAATCTGTTCACTCAGCTCTCCTCCATTCATCACTGTCGTTCAACAGACAGAACTCATTCTGGAATAAAGCAGTCAGGTGGAGGGTGAAAGGCCTCATTTACTAATAACGTGCATGATATTCAACTTTTTGACATATTTTTTACCACCAAAGCAAAACATTAGCCTTGATGCAGAAACAGTGTTCACTGAAACATGAGTATGGGAAACGAGTATCAAATCCGGTATCCTTCAGCCTCTATGGGCTGTATTTTGCGTGTCTTAAGTACCAGGTCTTATTGCTTAACTTAAGACCTGAAGGCGTGATCAATGCCATTTGGCTATTCTGAGTGTCCAAAGAGCATTGACCATCACCCATTCTTGAGATAAGGGACAAAACTTTTTTCAAACTAGATTTTTTTTTTTTTTTAAGATACATTAAAATAAAAAACTACCAATCTTGAGAAGGAACAGGTTTTTCGCATAACATTTCTTTCTAAAATGGGACATTTATGCACTTAATACCTGATTCATGTCAACTCCGTCAGACACACTAAAATCCCTTTTAATTGAATTTGATAATTTCAACTATAATATAAAGTCCTCAGTTATCTTATAATGGCTTTCAGTAATCAAGTTAAGTAATACAATTATTTTAATATTGTTTTGTTCCAATGTGAAATATCCAATTTCTCAAATCCGTCATTGTCTCCACCAGCCGAAGGCATGGGGAGAGTATGTTTTGCACTCCGTCCGTCCGTCCGTGTGTCCGTGTGTCCGTCCGTCCGTCCGTCCGTCCGTCCGTCCGTGAACAGCTAATCTCAGCCACCGTTAACCCGGTCGATGCCAAATTTTGCACACACACTCCCTGGATGCCAACCATGAACCTCTGCCCCAAACTTTCCAGAACGGCCTGTTATAGCGCCACCAGGAGGCCGCTTTGTGCAAAACAAGTTTTTGCACAGTACACCTACAGATTTTGTCCAAACATCACGCAAATTGGTACACAGTCTCTCTAGAGCCATTCAACGAAACGGGTCTTTCAGATTTATCAGACTCCATCCTGATTGCTTAAGATTGGCTTCCAAAGTTCACAGGAGTGCTCAGTTTCAAACAAAATGCTGCAAATCATGAACACATCGCGTGATTTCCGTGAAATTGTGCACCCACATTCCCACTAGGCCGAGGACAAAATGCCACATGAACAATTTCAACTCAGCCTCAAGGTGGCGCTATAACTGGCCCAAAAGTGTTTTTACCTCTAACTGCACGGATCTGTGGATAACCTGGTGGAGACCTGTGCCCGGAAGGGCACTTTTTCTAGTTTCAACCTTTATTTTCAATATTATAACATGAAAACCATGTAAAAAGAAAAAAAAATCATCATTACGTATCATTTCAGTTGGTGTTTCAATACATAAGCACAAAAGATTTAACATCGAATTTTCTATTTCTTTGGAAATTAACAAAACAACACGGGACGAACGTCTGACGGAGTTGACGAACATCTGACGGAGTTTAACTGATTTAGATTCTAGACCACCTAGGATCTTGATTCTGGTCACTAATCCCACATTTTCAAGGATGAGGAATACAGTGGTACTATTTATATTGGCCCTGTGACCATGGCAGCCATTTTCAAAATGGCCGCCACCTGCTGTTATTTTACAATAACTCAAGTTCTACACCACCTAGGATCTTGATTCTGGTGACTAATCATACATTTTCAAGGATGTGGGATACATTGGTACTATTTAGATTTGTCCTGTGACCATGGTAGACATTTTTCAAAATGGCCGCCAACTTTCTGTTATTTCCCAATAACTCAAGTTCTACACCACCTAGGATCTTGATTCTGGTGACTAATCCTACATTTTCAAGGAGGAGGAATACAGTTGTACTATTTAGATTTATCCTGTGACAATGGCAGCCATTTTTAAAAATGGTGGACCTGCTATTATTTTACCAATTTAGTCAGGGAATATTATCAGAATAATGTCAAATCTGTGAATACATTTCTTACCAATAATTTTTTTTCACCAATGTGTTTGTAAAGGTGTCTACTAACATATCCCACATTGGTTTCTATTGAACCACCCTAGGGGCATTTTTGACAGCTGCTGAAAGTTGGGTACCATACCAAGTGGCTATGGCCAAACTAGGGAGTCTATGGCCAAACTAGGGGTCAAACCCCTTGGGCTAAATTCGGCCATATATCCACTTGCCCAAATGTGCTGACCTCATTTTGTGATGACGGCTATGGCCGTTTTCAGCCCAAGGAGTGTTCTTCGTGCATAGCTAATGCTTGGAATGTATTCAGAATCATGAAAACTGACATGTCACATGCTACTTAAAGCATAATGAACATTTTGCCTTATATAGGTTGTTGATGGTACCCCAACTTTCAGCAGCTGTCAAAAGTTCCCCTAGGGTGGTTGAATATAAAGCAATGTGGGATATGTTAGTAGACACCCTTCCAAACACATTGGTGAAGAAAATTATTGATAAGGAATTTATTACCAGATTGTATTAATATCCCCTGACTAACTCATCTTCTAGACGACCTACACCCGACTTCACCAACAGAGACCCGATTGACACCTAAACAACAAGTTTGGACAGCCCCACCAATTAGTGTTACGGAAAATAGCAAGTGTCTACCCTAGGCCCAGAGGGAGACACAGAACTTAGATGCGGCTCACATGTTGCACGACTCCTCAACAAGCTGCCACCAGAGATGAGAGCTGAATTCTGCCGCACAATGCTCTGCGGCCCAGGAGCAACCAACACCATGTTGGAGTTCTCTGAGTGGTTGAAGCACGAGTCCTAGCCATATAGCCTGTGCAAAGGCAAACACCTTGAAGACCTGCTTGAGGTGAACAGTGACCAGTGAACAGTGAGCGAAAGACTGAAGACAGAAGATCTGCCTTCAGGACTATCAGGCAGGATGTGCAGACACTGAAGGCATCAGTGTTGTTCTGTGTCCCCAGCATGTCAGCCAAAGCAATATTACCAAATCAAAGGAGCCTTCACCTCAAGTCACCTGGGGCTGGGTGAGCAATTGTATCCTGTATCTAGCCTCACAACTAAATACAGACACTTGGCCAGACTGCCGTATGAAAGGGTCAAACCCTTCATCCTGATTGGGGAAGACCACCCCACCTAATCACACCAACCGAACAAGTGAGGTTGGGGCCTCCAGGTGGGCCAGCAGTCATCTGCACAAGACTGGGCTGGACCCTGCAGGAAAGCAATCTCCAGCCAAGACAATGTAAGTTGACTATAACAGAGCCCCAGAACACAGAGCTCATGAGAAGGATGGAGAAACACTGGCAGGAGGCCACCAAGATACAACAAGTCAAAGGCCAGAAAGCCCAGCTCCTTTTAATGTCCTGTCAGTAGCAACTCAACCTGCACCTGAAATAAGCCCTGACCCCTCCCAGAGAAAGTTCATCCTTGAAAATGTAATGATTAGTCACCAGAATCAAGATCCTTGGTGGTCTAAAACTTGAGTTATTGTAAAATAACAGCAGGTGGTGGCCATTTTGAAAAACAATGGCTGCCATGATCACAGGACAAATCTAAATTGTACCACTGTATCCCTCATTCTTGAAAATGTAGTCTTAGTCACCAGAATCAAGATCCTAGGTGGTGTAGAACTTGAGTTATTGTAAAATAACATCAGGTGGCGGCAATTTTGGAAAATGGCTGCCATGGTCACCGCGAGACAAATCTGTGATGGCCCTATAGCCAAAAATGTTCCTTAAGGCATGGTCTAACTGTGTGCCAAATTAGAATACGTCCCATTATTCAAAAACTATAATTTTATTGTTTTAGGAACACTTTTGTCAACTCCGTCAGATACATGTCAACTCCGTCAGACACAAAACCTGACGGAGTTGACGTCTGACGGAGTTGACAAAATGTCATTTGTTTTCATCTTAACCCTCTGTAGTACAATGTAGCCATTTTGTTTTTGCTTCATTTGTTAGCTAAACCTAACCCTAAACTAAAATAATAAACATTATTTTGGAATTCTTAACAAAGATCATAATAATGTCCTGACGGAGTTGACATGTAAAAGCTGTGACCTCATTGATATCAACATTGTTTGTTTAAAATATCAAACAATTGAATGCTTGTCAGACCAGGTGCTCCACTGTTGCAACAAATATAAACGGGACTTGGAAAAGGAGTCTTCAGGCTAAATCTGTCGACAATATTTTCGGATTAATTTAAGACTTTTAAAAAACCTGACGGAGTTGACGGGAGACGTGGGACACACATTTGATATGAGATATCTAATGGAAAATATAAATTAATATAAAATTAACTGTGTATATTGTTTGCTATGTTGTTGACAATCTACTTTAATTTAGTATGTATATTTATGTGATTGTGACAGTATTAGACACTTTTTTAGCAGTTTGAAATTGTGACCACTTGCTGGGGACAGGCTAAATACAGGCGTTTTTGGGTACAGTGCCTGCTTTTAACTAATTCAGATGGCATATGAAAAACAATTATAATGAAATGAATGGCATAATAATACACAACTGTATTACATTTAACTTTGCAAGTGCTTTTATTTTTATGAATTAATTTATTTTTAACATAAAATAAGGCTCTTATGTGTGGGACATGTTTTTTCCACTTTTGTCCCTCATCTCAAGAATGAGAATGAGTGATGAGTGGCACGGTGATTAGTTTAATTATTGTAACGCCCAAACCACTCCTATATGCATAATGAAACGGGTACTGTAGCTTTGGAGGTGTTTTAGGGATTTAGACAGGTGAACAAAATAGCCACTTTAGTGCGGGACCGCCCCTTCCCCAATGCTAAATCCCCTTATTCCTTCTAGGGATGAGGCTGAAGGGGTGGCGCAAGATAGCCCTTAGTCTAATTTTAGTGGACTAAATATCATAAGATTTAAGTCCACTAAATCTACAGTTGATTTTCCCAACAAAACATATGTTGGCAGGCCTTGATAGCGCCGTAATACAAGATTGTACACGGCATGCTGAAAATAGCAGATCTACAAGCTCACAACGTGTAACGCTGCAAATCGTTGTGAACTAGCTCGTAGATCTTATTTTAAAAATTTAATACATCATCTGTCAGTAAGTTTGACATGCAGTATGGATTTAGAAAGAACAACTTATTCAAGTATTTCACACATCTAAAGTCACACTCTTATACAATGGTACTAATACAAATCACACAAATTGATCAAACATGTAAAATTCCCACTAATAATTCACATCCAGGTGAAGATAATAGACATTTTACCTTCATCTGCACAGGAGATTCTGAGAGAAAAGACGCTGCTTCTTCACAAACACACCTGTGTGGAGTGTTGCGTGTCGAGTGTCTGAGCTCATCTGAGGTCGTTGTCAGTTTGTCGCGCCCTCAAACTCATTCACTTTCTGTGACATCAATCTGGTCTCACCCTGAAACTATGTGACTCTGTTTGTTTAAGTATAGCCCACCAACAAATGATACCTACCTAAATTACAGTTTTGGAATCAAACATAACTTGTTCCTACTTTTTTTTTTGAGAGAGAGAGAGAGAGAGAGAGAGAGAGAGAGAGAGAGAGAGAGAGAGAGAGAGAGAGAGAGAGAGAGAGAGAGACTGAGTAGATGAGGACTATAGTGATGACCTCGTAGATGGAACATGACATATCATTCACAAACAACATTAAGCTATCAGAGGTCAGGGACTTGATCTTCATTATGGAGATCCAGGTGATGATAGTCAGCTCCACATATGGAGATCCACATTCTGTGTTAGGCGTGACTGACGGACTGACTGATGGGAGATGCAGGTTTTCATATTATTCTGGCCAAGTGTTTACATTAATCAGACATAATGTAATACATGTCACGCGTGTGTTTCCATGTGCGTGCAAATATAAGCAACAACGCAATTTTTACTTCTACACATGTTGTCCAAATGTTCCTGGCCTTACCTTTTCTATAGTTCCACTCTTATTTTGTCTTGTAATGACATGTCTATCTGCATGTGGGGACAGCAGCCAATAGGACACGGCCATGATGCCTTTGGCAGGGGACAGCAGCCAATAGGACACGGCGGTTGGGAAAACCATATCTGAAAGGCTGTCGGCCTCTCTTACCTCCACAAATTATGTGTCAGCAAAGCTAGATTACCCATGGAAAACCAATCTAGGAGAAGCAATGTGATTATTGACGGCATTGCTGATGTGAAATCAGACATTCACTCCTACCCCACAAGGCAAAGAGATCATTTTGAATTACCCTATTGTCGCACTTCAAAACATCAATCTTTCATCAAATTTAGAGGCCCTCATCTATGGAACTCCCTAGATGCTTCACTTTAATCCTCAGTATCCTTGCCAATATTCAAAAAACATCTAAAGATATATCTTATTTCTTCCTCTCTGTAGATTACATGTTTTACCTTGATGCGTTATATTTTCTTTTGTGTGTTTGTTGTTGTATTGTTTATTTCTGTTTTTTGTGCAGTCTGTGTTTTTATTTCTTTACTGCACAGCTGCCCCCCTTTTAAACCAATGACCTCTTCCTACAGGAAAGGATTCAAAATAAGCCTTCTGGCTTCTTCCCTTCCTTGCATTGTATTTTTGTTCTTTGATATGTTATTGTCTATTTTTTGTACTACATGCTGAATAAATAAACCTAAACCGGCCTAAACACGGCCATGATGCCTTTGGCAGGGTGGCAGCTGAAGTGGAGTTGTGTCATCATTCTCTTTCTCACCCAGCTGCTCCTATACAGTATGTCAAACACGTCTAATTGTGCACATTGTACCTCAGATGCATTGGCTTCTATTTGTTATAACCTTGAAAACCACCCTGTCAGGTATTTCACGTTGCCTTATGCGCTATTGGGCGTCCCAGAGCCTCCGGGGACAGTATATGTGTCACTCAAAGATGATTTCATCTGTCACAAACGTTACTCACCAAGACATGTGGATAGAAAGACCAAATGAGTACGGCAAAATGAGTATTCTTAATTCCAATAATTCTCAAAAAACGTTTAAGAATTTGGCAGAAAGATGCAAGTTACAAAAATGATAAATCAACACAAATTGTCAAAATTAGATAATGATAAAGGAGAAGTTCTAACTTCTGTTGAGTAAAACTCTCAAAGTCAAAAGAAGAAAATCCTCTAATCCTAGCTAGAGGCCTCGTCCCAGTGTGATCGGTTCTGCTCTGCTAGGGTTTAAATATCAAACAAATCTGTAATAACCTTGGTATATGCAAACAATTCTCTATTTATAGTTATTTGTTTTCTTCTGCTTTCTTTTACTGATTAAGGTAGGATTAGGTACAATAACACATATCAATTTCTTGCACCCAGTTAAAAAATGTTTATAATGCATTATCATGAGTTTGGTTATAAGGCAATTATAAGTTCATGACAGTCGTCGAAATATTTTCTGCGCAGCAGATCAAAGGCATGATGTCTTCAAAGGTTAGTGAAATACTCAGCAGTGAAGGTTTGAAATTGTGAAGCTTATTTCACTATTTAAATTCTCCGCAGTCACCGTGTTAACCTTGAACCATAGCATCCCTGATCTGAGGATAATTTAGCCAAAAATAGCATATCTACAAGCTCACAACGTGAGACCATGTACAGAGCAAGTTTACTAAGTATTGACAGTATTGTTTAAGTGGTTAAATCATCAATACGCATCAACACTAATGATATACTGCTATCAAACAAGTCTATGACAAAGTTTCATCTGCAACGCAATACATAATCATGCATTGATTGATTGATTGATTGATTAAAATATTTATTAACAGTTTGTAGAATTTACAGTACATTTTAAGCACAAACTCAATACAAAGACTGTTAACTGTGAGTGGACGACCCAATTAAGCATTACACTTGTTTACAACAGGGTCCACATTGTTCAATTCATCAAAACATTTAGAGACATACAAATAGACACTTCTATGTAGCTAAAGAACAGAACAGGAATTCATCATATAGGAAGCAAAAAGGGAAAAGATACATATACAGTGAGGGGAAATGGGGCGGGGGGGGGGGGGGGATTCATATTTTACAGAGGCCAGTTTCGAATTGCAGCCATCCGTAGGTGCCCTTTGAGAGCGGTTTTGAAGGAGTCAAGGGATTCACATGTCTTAATGACTGTTGGTAGGGCGTTCCACATTTTGGTGGCATAGGAGCGAAAATAATTTAGTCCCTTGTTTGTGCCGAATCTGGGTTGTACATGGTTTGTTGCACTCCCTCTGGTGTTGTGGGTGTGGACTTCGTTTACATTAAGGAAGTATTTAGACAGGTACATGGGTATCTTGGTGGTGTATCGAATCTTGTGGACCAGACCCATTGCAAGATGCTGTACTCTGTCGTCGACCCTAAGCCATCCCAGCCTGTCAAAGTGGGCAGGGGTGAGGTGGGTTCGGGGGGTGAGGCCAAGTAGGAGCCTGACCAGTTTGTTTTGGGAGGTCTGGAGCCTTGTTTTAAGGGCCTTTGAGGTGCTGTGGTACCAAGAGGTGGATGCATAGTCAAAGAAACCTTGTACGAGGGCTCCTGTTAAGGTCTTCAAGGTGTTTTTGCTGACCAGTGAGGAGATCCTGTAAAGGAATCTTGTTCTTTGATTGACTTTTTTGATTACGTTGGTGGCCATTTTATCACCGGAAAGATTGGCCTCCAGGATGGAACCTAGGTAGGTACAGTACCTGGTACAGTATATGTACAGCATACTGTATAGTGGGGGTCCCTGCTTAATTTCCTTGGTTTGAAAAAAAAGATTGGGTGGTTCTAATTAAATGGAGTTGGTTTCCTCCTGACAGCAACTGATAGTGAGTACTACCTGCATAGGCAGCGCCATAGCCAATAGGCTACTAAGTATCCCAGATACTTAGCTTTTCTACATACTGTACAAATCACTTGACCTGACAAATACAATGAATGGCATTATATATTACATAAAATGCATGGCCCAAGAATGATGATTATTCAAGAATAATATATATGGCATTTAAATGTCTAATGAAGAACATGATTTTGGCACAGTATCCCGCGAGGCAGACCAAAGTTAGAACACATAGAATAGCATAGACGTCACAAAATACAATTTCACATTACTGCCAGTCAAATATTTAAAGCCATATCGTTAAATATATCCATTCTACAATAAACATAAACAGGTTGTCTTGTGGATTATAATAATGGTGAGCTTTGCGTCAGAATGTATTGAGAGAATAGTAGCTCTGTTCCATAACCGTCCGCTTCGCAGAAGGCTATGGGATTTCAGTTTAAAATATCAAATCGAAATCAGACCAGCCTCTCCTCTTTAGTGGAAATCTCACGAACGTTTGACCTACTCACCAATACAAACACGGGTTGTGCCAAAAAGTACCGTTTATACGTGTGGTGGGGGGCTCAGAGTGCTTCCACTAAGGAAAGTAGGCTTTCTATTGACACAACCCGTGTTTGTATTGGTGAGTAGGTCAAACGTTCGTGAGATTTCCACTAAAGAGGAGAGGCTGGTCTGATTTCGATTTGAGATTTAAAACTGAAAGTCCCATAGCCTTCTGCGAAGCGGAAGGTTATGGAACAGAGCTAAGAGAATAGCAACTTGAGATGCAACATCTCATTTTAGAGGGGGTGCTATATGCACAGATACAACAATACATGCAGTACAGTGCAAATCCACAATACACAGTACACGATATGCAATACAATTATGGCACAATGAATGTTGTATCCCTTATATCCTGAAAAAGTGTCATTGAGGCAAATAACTGGTAAGTGTGTATAATTTGACATAATTGTGTGCGGATCAAATGTCTGATCACTGGTAAAGCATCATTCTCATCTTGTGTCTGTCCCGTGACCCGTTTAGTTTGGGTGTGGAAACGGCACCTTTTGGCCACCAATCCACCTGCAACAATTAAAAGCACATTATACAACAAGTCATTTCGAGGAAGCAATCTTGATTGGTTGAAACAGCCTTCTAGCCGTGGTTCAAACGAGCACCACTCCACACCTAATCAAAACAAAGAATTCAGCTGCTCTGTTCTCCCAGAGAACAGCAAACTCTGTGGCTAGGCTAGCTAGTTTCTTGGGACATTCGTGGTCGTAGTGACTACATCTGTCATCATGTTTTTTCAGCGATTTTCTTAGTTTTAAGGGTAACTGTTGTATAATTGCAACATTACACTCGAGGGGGTGGTTGAACGTCATTAATGCACTTCTGCGTTGCTTTCGGAGCTCGTTCCTTCAGCATCGCAGGCGTACATTAATGACGTTAAAACACCCCCTCTCGTGTAATATTACTTAAATCTTTGCTACATCAGGTACAATGGGTCAAGCAGGCTGACGGACCTATTGACCAACGTCTTCTCATCGTCCACAAGGCTGTACCCAAACAGTTCCATGGTCGGCCCGCACACCATCTGAACGACCCGGGCCAGCTCGTACGGCAGGCTAAGCCTCCACTTGTCCGCCTGCTCCAAGGAGTTCCTATCGGTGGACCAAAGATTGATGTTCGCCGCCGTGGTCTGCGTGTTCCTCCAAATCCACTCCCTGGCCTGCGAACTGAACGGTATCCCCGCGAAGCTGTAAATCTCCTCGGCCTTCTGCACGGGGTAGCGGGTGACGTCCTCGTAGCGCAGCAGCATGTAGCGTCGCCGCAGCCAGCGAGGCCGGCTCAGACCCACGATGGCCGACGCGCGGACACTGTCGCATTGCCCCTTCAGCCACTTCACCTGCTCGTCGTCCTCGGGCACCTGGCCCTGCCGCGCCCACGACCTCCACTTCTCGGGGAAGGCCAACATGCGGGACGCCAGGATGGCCCGGGGGTCTCGCACCAGCTGGATGACCCTCAGGTCCAGACGAGGGTCTTCCACCAAGGGACGCAGGAGGTCTAGCTGGCGCAGGCAGACGGTCTTGATGGCGCGGTGCTCTTTAGTGAGGCAGGATTGGGACGCCAGGGTCAGGTTGAGAGGCCCGCAGCTTTGCGTTTTACACTGGTTCCGGGGGTGAGAGGGGAGATGGTTCCTGGGTGAAGAGAGGAGATGGTTCCTGGGTGAAGAGAGGAGAGGGACATATCTAGCTGTAAATCCTTAGTGTGGAGTCAAAACAAGACTCTCTGAATAACTGTAGTCCAGAAGGTTGCATACTCTGGTTCGGGTTAATTTTCCTGCAGTTTGAGTGGCAGCCAATTTGAACCGGAAACAAATACGAGGCCAGGGGTGTCATATTTGTTTCCATTGCTGCCAATAAGCCAATCGAACTAAGCTATATGAAAGTTAACTGGATCAGTTAACCATACAATGGTACTTTCTGGATACCCCGCACAGAGCCTACTGTAAAACGCTGTGGCTTCCCTACGGTACGGCTTTCAGACTGCTGAATTAATTTGCCTGGCTGTTGAATCCCCCTATGCATAATAGCCTAAATCTTACAAACAGAATTACGTTCCCAAATATCCTTTTACATCATTCATACAGTGATATGCAGTTTATGCACAGCCTATACAGTATAGACTGAATGCCTATACAGTACATCAGCAATTATGTGCTATTATGCTAATGTAAATGTTGTGGTGCCATTCAAAAGCCTATACAGATTGAAGTAAGTAGCCTTGCTTAGCCATGAGGCCCATAGGGAAGGAGCCTTTCTCCTGTTTCTGTAGCGTGAGGCAGCTCGATGTGCAAGTACACCCCCTGTACATGACGCTAGTATGTGACTTAGCCCCCAATCCAACCCTTGATGCTGACTGCTGAGTGTCAAGCAGGGAGACACTGGGTCCCATTTTTTTTCAAGTCTTTGGTATGACCCGGCCGGGGATTGAACCCCGACCTCTGCAGTCTCAGGGCGGACACTAACCACAAGGCCACTGAGCTGGTGCAGATTGAGCATAGAGTATAACCACACCCCGCTTCTGTGGCCAACGCAGAAAAAACCACTAATCAACACTAAAAGAACAAACCTGTTCTACACAGCTGGCCCGTATAGGCCAGTCAATCTAAGGTTTGACCCAAAATAAAATTGCAATAGTAATCGTTCAAGAACATATTAAAATTTGTGAATGAAATATTTAGTGGATCATGGTAAATTCAGGGGTTGAAAGTTGGGGTACCATTAACAACCTATACTGTAAGGCAAAACATTTCTAAATTTCATTATGCTTTAAGTAACATGTGACGTGACGAACTAGGGGGTTTTCATGATTCTGAATCCATTGCAAGTATTAGTTTTGCACTCCTTGGGGCTAAAAACGGCCATAGCCGTCATCACAAATGTGATGAGGTCATCAGTGGCTATGGCCGAATTTAGCCCAATGATTTTTTTTCGTGCCAAACTGAATGCTTGGAATGGATTCAGAATCATGAAAACCCCTAGTTCAACAGGTCACATGTTACTTAAAGCATAAAGAGAAATTGAAATGCCTTATATAGGTTGTTAATGGTACGGTACCCCAACTTTTGACCTGGAAAAGTTCCACTAAATCCATGAAGGAAAACCTTTAATATATGATGGATATTAGGACCAATTAACGATATCACATTACTATTGCAATATCTTCTGGTTCACGCCCCTTTGTGGCATAGATTGACTGGCCGAATACTGGCTCTACGTGAAAATAAAAGTTATAAAAATCTGCAATACCACACATCCTTGACCGCTGGAGTGCAGACAGGCTTTTTACAGAGAGATGCGCTGGCCTGTCTACCAAACAGCTCGGACGTCACATGGTTCCGAGGCAGCGGAGAAATGAACTTTTCCAGAGGGGCGAAGTCGCACAGGAACAGTCCCCGGATAACGTCCATGTAGCTCCCTGCCGACACCGACCTGGTCTGGGTTTTTAAGTGCCACAGGGGTTCGTACAGATAGAACATATTGTCGCCGTGCTGGTTGAAAAACTCCCCCACAAACGAGGAACCCGTCCTGGTCATGGCGAAGATCAGGATGTTCTTGTGGCCTCCGCTGTCGCTGTTGGCGTCCATGATGTCCTCCTCCTCCTCCTCCTCTGGCTCCTCGGTGGGCAGACCCTGCTGGTTTTGTGGCGTCGGATGTTGAGTCAGTCTCTGAATCAGCTCATCAGAGACCCTGATGAGACATATTGGATTTATTAGCTCACACTTCACATAAACTAATTCAGCGTACAAACAAACGTTGTAGTTTTCCCAACCACTGTGACCGCGGTCGTCACCGTATCACCTAAAACCGGGGTATGTGTGGGCCTTGCATCTCCATCTGCCGTCTATCAGAGCGTGCTGAATGCAGAATGCACTGCGAGTGAGTTGACAGATAGACACAACATGACGAGACAGCAAAAACATATTGTAGTTTTACTTTCACCTGCACCAGGTTTAAAGAAATCTAACCCAAACAACAACACAATAAGAGTCACATACTGTTATTATGATTAACTCGGTTAACTAGGTCCTAAAAAAGTCATTATTAGGCCAATTATACCCGAATAAGACCCAAACTTTTTCGCACGGACTCGCTGCGCTCTGACGCGATTTCACGCCCTTCAGCCCCCCCTGGTTTAAATACCTTCCAGCGCCCCTGCACAAGACAAATTTCAGTGTGAATTGACAATAAAGTAGGCTACTATATCATATCATATCAATTAGACATTTACAGGTTTAGGAACCGATTGGACATTTACATGTTTACAACAGTATACAACTGGAACCAACTTCCACTGCTTCTCAATATGAAGGCCACCTCCCTCACCTCCATAAGATGTTGGTCTCCTGTTCGGTGATGACCAGGGCCACAATGCAGATGAAGATGAAGGCATACTTGGTCTCCATTCTTAATGGTGGACCTTGAAGGTGACGTCAGTGTGTGTTCGCCAACGGCTCCTGTTTTGAAAGAAAATAAAAATGGCATGGGGGGTGTGCAGCACAAGTGAGACTTCAAGGCAGCAACACATCACTCTTCCATGGGCTATAGACCGTAAGGCTATGAATCAATATAGCACTGGGCATAATGGCCAACGGATAAGGGATCTCTTACAGGCAATGGCCTGTGGCACGGTGATTAGTTTCATTATTGTAACGCCCAAACCACTCCTATATGCATAATGAAACAGGTGACCAAAATAGCCACTTTAGTGCGGGACCGCCCCTTCCCCAATGCTAAATCCCCAAATAGTGGATGTAGTGTCTTTGAACAAAAATAGAGCCCTAGTGGCTCCATTTTCGGCACCGCTGAAGCCCTTATCCCTAAACGTCTTTCCCTTCTAGGGATAAGGCTAAAGGGGTGGCGCATGATAGCCCTTAGTCCACTCCTTAGTCTTTTAGTGGACTAAATATCATAAGATTTAAGTCCACTAAATCTACAGTTGATTTTCCCAACAAAACATAATGTTGGCAGGCCTTGATAGCGCCGTAATGCAAGATTGTACACGGCATGCTGAAAATAGCAGATCTACAAGCTCACAACGTGTAATGCTGCAACTCGTTGTGAACTAGCTCGTAGATCTTATTTTAAAATTTTAATACAACATCATCTGTCAGTAAGTTTGACATGCAGTATGGATTTAGAAAACTTATTCAAGTATTTCACACATCTAAAGTCACACTCTTATACAATGGTACTAATACAAATTACACAAATTGATCAAACATGTAAAATTCCCACTAATAATTCACATCCAGGTGAAGATAATAGACATTTTACCTTCATCTGCACAGGAGATTCTGAGAGAAAAGACGCTGCTTCTTCACAAACACACCTGTGTGGAGTGTCGAGTGTCTGAGCTCATCTGAGCTCGTTGTCAGTTTGTCGCGCCCTCAAACTCATTAACTTTCTGTGACATCAATCTGGTCTCACCCTGAAACTATGTGACTCTGTTTGTTTAATTATAGCCCACCAACAAATGATACCTACCTAAATTACAGTTTTGGAATCAAGCATAACTTGTTCCTACTTTTTTTTTTGAGAGAGAGAGAGAGAGAGAGAGAGAGAGAGAGAGAGAGAGAGAGAGAGACTGAGTAGATGAGGACTATAGTGATGACCTCGTAGATGGAACATGACATATCATTCACAAACAACATTAAGCTATCAGAGGTCAGGGACTTCATTATGGAGATCCAGGTGATGATAGTCAGCTCCACATTTGGAGATCCACATTCTGTGTTAGGCGTGACTGACGGACTGACTGATGGGAGATGCAGGTTTTCATATTATTCTGGCCAAGTGTTTACATTAATCAGACATAATGTAATACATGTCACGCGTGTGTTTCCATGCGCGTGCAAATATAAGCAACAACGCAATTTTAACTTCTACACATGTTGTCCAAATGTTCCTGGCCTTACCTTTTCTAGTTCCACTCTTATTTTGTCTTGTAATGACATGTCTATCTGCATGTTGGGACAGCAGCCAATAGGACACGGCCATGATGCCTTTGGCAGGGGACAGCAGCCAATAGGACACGGCGGTTGGGAAAACCATATCTGAAAGGCTGTCGGCCTCTCTTACCTCCACAAATGATGTGTCAGCATACCTGGAAAACCAATCTAGGAGAAGCAATGTGATTATTGACGGCATTCCTGATGTGAAATCAGACATTCACTCCTACCCCACAAGGCAAAGAGATAATTTTGAATTACCCTATTGTCGCACTTCAAAACATCAATCTTTCATCAAATTTAGAGGCCCTCATCTATGGAACTCCCTAGATGCTTCACTTAAATCCTCAGTATCCTTGCCAATATTCAAAAAACATCTAAAGAAATATCTTATTTCTTCCTCTCTGTAGATTACATGTTTTACCTTGATGCGTTATATTTTCTTTTGTGTGTTTGTTGTTGTATTGTTTATTTCTGTTTTTTGTGCAGTCTGTGTTTTTATTTCTTTACTGCACAGCTGCCCCCCTTTGCCAACTTGTAGACTTATTTAGGCTACTGTTCTTTATGAACTTTTAATCTTTTAAACCAATGACCTCTTCCTACAGGAAAGGATTCAAAATAAGCCTTCTGGCTTCTTCCCTTCCCTTCCTTGCATTGTATTTTTGTTCTTTGATATGTTATTGTCAATTTTTTGTACTACATGCTAAATAACGGCCATGATGCCTTTGGCAGGGTGGCAGCTGAAGTGGAGTTGTGTCATCATTCTCTTTCTCACCCAGCTGCTCCTATACAGTATGTCAAACACGTCTAATTGTGCACATTGTACCTCAGATGCATTGGCTTCTATTTGTTATAACCTTGAAAACCACCCTGTCAGGTATTTCACGTTGCCTTATGCGCTATTGGGCGTCCCAGAGCCTAACTCGCTTCCGGGGACAGTATATGTGTCACTCAAAGATGATTTCATCTGTCACAAACGTTACTCACCAAGACATGTGGATAGAAAGACCAAATGAGTACGGCAAAATGAGTATTCTTAATTCCAATAATTCTCAAAAAACGTTTAAGAATTTGGCAGAAAGATGCAAGTTACAAAAATGATAAATCAACACAAATTGTCAAAATTAGATAATGATAAAGGAGAAGTTCTAACTTCTGTTGAGTAAAACTCTCAAAGTCAAAAGAAGAAAATCCTCTAATCCTAGCTAGAGGCCTCGTCCCAGTGTGATCGGTTCTGCTCTGCTAGGGTTTAAATATCAAACAAATCTGTAATAACCTTGGTATATGCAAACAATTCTCTATTTATAGTTATTTGTTTTCTTCTGCTTTCTTTTACTGATTAAGGTAGGATTAGGTACAATAACACATATAAATTTCTTGCACCCAGTTAAAAAATGTTTATAATGCATTATCATGAGTTTATAAGGCAATTATAAGTTCATGACAGTCGTCGAAATATTTTCTGCGCAGCAGATCAAAGGCATGATTTCTTCAAAGGTTAGTGAAATACTCAGCAGTGAAGGTTTGAAATAGTGAAGCTTATTTCACTATTTAAATTCTCCGCAGTCACCGTGTTAACCTTGAACCATAGCATCCCTGATCTGAGGATAATTTAGCCAAAAATAGCATATCTACAAGCTCACAACGTGAGACCATGTACAGAGCAAGTTTACTAAGTATTGACAGTATTGTTTAAGTGGTTAAATCATCAATACGCATCAACACTAATGATATACTGCTATCAAACAAGTCTATGACAAAGTTTCATCTGCAACGCAATACATAATCATGCATTGATTGATTGGTTGATTGATTGAAATATTTATTAACAGTTTGTAGAATTTACAGTACATTTTAAGCACAAACTCAATACAAAGACTGTTAACTGTGAGTGGACGACCCAATTAAGCATTACACTAGTTTACAGGGTCCACATTGTTCAATTCATCAAAACATTTAGAGACATACAAATAGACACTTCTATGTAGCTAAAGGAATTCATCATATAGGAAGCAAAAAGGGAAAGGATACATATACAGTGAGGGGAAATGGGGCGGGGGGGGGATTCATATTTTACAGAGGCCAGTTTCGAATTGCAGCCATCCGTAGGTGCCCTTTGAGAGCGGTTTTGAAGGAGTCAAGGGATTCACATGTCTTAATGACTGTTGGTAGGGCGTTCCACATTTTGGTGGCATAGGAGCGAAAATAATTTAGTCCCTTGTTTGTGCCGAATCTGGGTTGTACATGGTTTGTTGCACTCCCTCTGGTGTTGTGGGTGTGGACTTCGTTTACATTAAGGAAGTATTTAGACAGGTACATGGGTATCTTGGTGGTGTATCGAATCTTGTGGACCAGACCCATTGCAAGATGCTGTACTCTGTCGTCGACCCTAAGCCATCCCAGCCTGTCAAAGTGGGCAGGGGTGAGGTGGGTTCGGGGGGTGAGGCCAAGTAGGAGCCTGACCAGTTTGTTTTGGGAGGTCTGGAGTCTTGTTTTAAGGGCCTTTGAGGTGCTGTGGTACCAAGAGGTGGATGCATAGTCAAAGAAACCTTGTACGAGGGCTCCTGTTAAGGTCTTCAAGGTGTTTTTGCTGACCAGTGAGGAGATCCTGTAAAGGAATTTTGTTCTTTGATTGACTTTTTTGATTACGTTGGTGGCCATTTTATCACCGGAAAGATTGGCCTCCAGGATGGAACCTAGGTAGGTACAGTACCTGGTACAGTATATGTACAGCATACTGTATAGTGGGGGTCCCTGCTTAATTTCCTTGGTTTGAAAAAAATGATCGGGTGGTTCTAATTAAATGGAGTTGGTTTCCTCCTGACAGCAACTGATAGTGAGTACTATACCTGCATAGGCAGCGCCATAGCCAATAGGCTACTAAGTATCCCAGATACTTAGCTTTTCTACATACTGTACAAATCACTTGACCTGACAAATAAAATTAATGGCATTATATATTACATAAAATGCATGGCCCAAGAATGATGATTATTCAAGAATAATATATATGGCATTTAAATGTCTAATGAAGAACATGATTTTGGCACAGTATCCCGCGAGGCAGACCAAAGTTAGAACACATAGAATAGCATAGACGTCACAAAATACAATTTCACATTACTGCCAGTCAAATATTTAAAGCCATATCGTTAAATATATCCATTCTACAATAAACAGGTTGTCTTGTGGATTATAATAATGGTGAGCTTTGCGTCAGAATGTATTGAGAGAATAGTAGCTCTGTTCCATAACCGTCCGCTTCGCAGAAGGCTATGGGATTTCAGTTTAAAATATCAAATCGAAATCAGACCAGCCTCTCCTCTTTAGTGGAAATCTCACGAACGTTTGACCTACTCACCAATACAAACACGGGTTGTGCCAAAAAGTACCGTTTATACGTGTGGTGGGGGGCTCAGAGTGCTTCCACTAAGGAAAGTAGGCTTTCTATTGACACAACCCGTGTTTGTATTGGTGAGTAGGTCAAACGTTCGTGAGATTTCCACTAAAGAGGAGAGGCTGGTCTGATTTCGATTTGAGATTTAAAACTGAAAGTCCCATAGCCTTCTGCGAAGCGGAAGGTTATGGAACAGAGCTAAGAGAATAGCAACTTGAGATGCAACATCTCATTTTAGAGGGGGTGCTATATGCACAGATACAACAATACATGCAGTACAGTGCAAATCCACAATACACAGTACACGATATGCAATACAATTATGGCACAATGAATGTTGTATCCCTTATATCCTGAAAAAGTGTCATTGAGGCAAATAACTGGTAAGTGTGTATAATTTGACATAATTGTGTGCGGATCAAATGTCTGATCACTGGTAAAGCATCATTCTCATCTTGTGTCTGTCCCGTGACCCGTTTAGTTTGGGTGTGGAAACGGCACCTTTTGGCCACCAATCCACCTGCAACAATTAAAAGCACATTATACAACAAGTCATTTCGAGGAAGCAATCTTGATTGGTTGAAACAGCCTTCTAGCCGTGGTTCAAACGAGCACCACTCCACACCTAATCAAAACAAAGAATTCAGCTGCTCTGTTCTCCCAGAGAACAGCAAACTCTGTGGCTAGGCTAGCTAGTTTCTTGGGACATTCGTGGTCGTAGTGACTACATCTGTCATCATGTTTTTTCAGCGATTTTCTTAGTTTTAAGGGTAACTGTTGTATAATTGCAACATTACACTCGAGGGGGTGGTTGAACGTCATTAATGCACTTCTGCGTTGCTTTCGGAGCTCGTTCCTTCAGCATCGCAGGCGTACATTAATGACGTTAAAACACCCCCTCTCGTGTAATATTACTTAAATCTTTGCTACATCAGGTACAACGGGTCAAGCAGGCTGACGGACCTATTGACCAACGTCTTCTCATCGTCCACAAGGCTGTACCCAAACAGTTCCATGGTCGGCCCGCACACCATCTGAACGACCCGGGCCAGCTCGTACGGCAGGCTAAGCCTCCACTTGTCCGCCTGCTCCAAGGAGTTCCTCTAAATCCTGCCCTGCCCTTCACAACATAACCATACATAATTATCTGTTTTGACACTCAGGTAATTATTTTGTCCCAGCATCATGCCTACATTCATTCTCACCTATAGATCTACACCGCACCTTAATGGAACCACAACTTAAGCTATGTTGGCAAACAAGAAAAATAGTTTAGCTCGTATAACTTCCTGTCTCCTCCTGTTCTCAAATATCACTGTCCTCTGAGAAGGCATCTATCTATATATAGGCCTACTGTAATAACCTAATGTGTAGCTCTCAAGTATATGCTACCTAAGTGGCCCTTTTTCTCCTGCAACTGTAGGCCTACTGATATTATAATATTATATATTAAAGACCCAATTATTTAAATCCCAAACATGGAATATATGTGGCATATAACGCCACAGACGAAAAACTGTCTAAGTCCACACTATTTATCCATAATGTATACATGATAGATAAGGGGTCAGGACAACGAGGCCTTTTCGTGGAGGGGTCAGAATAATTTGGACTAGACAGTTTTTCGTCTGTGGTAAGGCTCGCTGGGTAACTATATATAGCTAAACACTTTAACCCTGACATCCGGCTAAAAACAAAAGAGAATTGCTGATCTACAAGCTCACAACATGATCGGCTTTCCCTACCCCCCCCCCCAAATAATTGAGTGAGTAGCCTTCTTTCTGCTTGCATGTAATGTGGCCATCATGCAACGTTAGGTTTTCAATTGATATCGTTTCATTGAGAGACAATAGAAGGATGGCTGATATAGCAAAGTAGAATTATCAAGAAATGTGGAGAATTTTGTTTATTAAAAAACGGTTCAGAAATGACCATTCAGGCCCAGGCCGTAGCGTAACGGTCTGGGCACCGGACTGGTAATCCAGTCGCAGTGTGCCGCGGGTTCGACTCCCGGACCCGACACGGCCTTTACTGCATGTCATCCCCCCATCTCTCTCCCGTTTCCTGTCAGCCTACTGTCTGTCCCTTCAAAAATCAATAAAAGGCGTAAGCCGCAAAAAAAAAAGAAAAAAAAAAAAAAAAAAAAAAGAAATGACCATTCACCAAAACAAAATATGCAAAGAATAATAATAATCAAACACTAAATGGAGTTATGTGGTTTCCTCCAGACAGCAACTGATAGTGAGTACTACCTGCATAGGCAGCGCCATAGCCAATAGGCTACTAAGTATCCCAGATACTTAGCTTTTCTACATACTGTACAAATCACTTGACCTGACAAATAAAATGAACAGTCTTTATGACATATTTTATATAAAATGCATGGCCCAAGAATGATGATTATTCAAGAATAATATATATGGCATTTAAATGTCTGATGACATGAAGAACATGATTTTGGCACAGTATCCCGCGAGGCAGACCAAAGTTAGAACACATAGAATAGCATAGACGTCACAAAATACAATTTCACATTACTGCCAACTTCACCTGAGTCAAATATTTAAAGCCATATCGTCAAATATATCCATTCTACAATAAACAGGTTGTCTTGTGGATTATAATAATGGTGAGCTTTGCGTCAGAATGTATTGAGAGAATAGCAACTTGAGATGCAACATCTCATTTTAGAGGGGGTCCTACTGTATATTCACAGATACAACAGTACATGCAGTACAGTGCAAATCCACAATACACAGTACACAATATGCAATACAATTATGGCACAATGAATGTTGTATACCTTATATCCTGAAAAAGTGTCATTGAGGCAAAAAACTGGTAAGTGTGTATAATTTGACATAATTGTGTGCAGATCAAATGTCTGATCACTGGTAAAGCATCATTCTCATCTTGTGTCTGTCCCGTGACCCGTTTAGTTTGGGTGTGGAAACGGCACCTTTTGGCCACCAATCCACCTGCAACAATTAAAAGCACATTATACAACAGGTCATTTAGAGGAAGCAATCTTGATTGGTTGAAACAGCCTTCTAGCCGTGGTTCAAACGAGCACCACTCCACACCTAATCAAAACAAAGAATTCAGCTGCTCTGTTCTCCCAGAGCGCAGCAAACTCTGTGGCTAGGCTAGCTAGTTTCTTGGGACATTCGTGGTCGTAGTGACTACATCTGTCATCATGTTTTTTCAGCGATTTTCTTAGTTTTAAGGGTAACTGTTGTATAATTGCAACATTACCCTCGAGGGGGTGGTTGAACGTAATTAATGTACTTTCGGAGCTCGTTCCTTCAGCATCGCAGGCGTGCATTAATGACGTTAAAACACCCCCTCTCGTGTAATATTGCTTAAATCTTTGCTACATCAGGTACAACGGGTCAAGCAGGCTGACGGACCTATTGACCAACGTCTTCTCATCGTCCACAAGGCTGTACCCAAACAGTTCCATGGTCGGCCCGCACACCATCTGAACGACCCGGGCCAGCTCGTACGGCAGGCTAAGCCTCCACTTGTCCGCCTGCTCCAAGGAGTTCCTATCGGTGGACCAAGAATTGATGTTCGCCGCCGTGGTCTGCGTGTTCCTCCAAATCCACTCCCTGGCCTGCGAACTGAACGGTATCCCCGCGAAGCTGTAAATCTCCTCTGCCTTCTGCACGGGGTAGCGGGTGATGTCCTCGTAGCGCAGCAGCATGTAGCGTCGCCGCAGCCAGCGAGGCCGGCTCAGACCCACGATGGCCGACGCGCGGACGCTGTCGCATTCCTCCTTTAGCCACTTCACCTGCTCGTTGTCCTCGGGCACCTGGCCCTGCCGCGCCCACGACCTCCACTTCTGGAAGATGTCGGGGAAGGCCAACATGCGGGACGCCAGGATGGCCCGGGGGTCTCGCACCAGCTGGATGACCCTCAGGTCCAGACGAGGGTCTTCCACCAAGGGACGCAGGAGGTCTAGCTGGCTCAGGCAGACGGTCTTGATGGCGCGGTGCTCTTTAGTGAGGCAGGATTGGGACGCCAGGGTCAGGTTGAGAGGCCCGCAGCTTTGCGTTTTTTTACACTGGTTCCGGGGGTGAGAGGGGAGATGGTTCCTGGGTGAAGAGAGGAGATGGTTCCTGGGTGAAGAGAGGAGAGGGACATATCTAGCTGTAAGTCCTTAGTGTGGAGTCAAAACAAGACTCTCTGAATAACTGTAGTCCAGAAGGTTGCATACTCTGGTTCAGGTTTATTTTCCTGCAGTTTGAGTGGCAGCCAATTTGAACTGGAAACAAATACGAGGCCAGGGGTGTCATATTTGTTTCCATTGCTGCCAATAAGCCAATCGAACTAAGTTATATGAAAGTTAACTGGATCAGTTAACCATACAATGGTACTTTCTGGATACCCCGCACAGAGCCTACTGTAAAACGCTGTGGCTTCCCTACGGTACGGCTTTCAGACTGCTGAATTAATTTGCCTGGCTGTTGAATCCCCCTATGCATAATAGCCTAAATCTTACAAACAGAATTACGTTCCCAAATATCCTTTTACATCATTCATACAGTGATATGCAGTTTATGCACAGCCTATACAGTATAGACTGAATGCCTATACAGTACATCAGCAATTATGTGCTAATATGCTAATGTAAATGGTGTGGTGCCATTCAAAAGCCTATACAGATTGAAGTAAGTAGCCTTGCAGTCTCAGGGCGGACACTAACCACAAGGCCACTGAGCTGGTGCAGATTGAGCATAGAGTATAACCACACCCCGCTTCTGTGGCCAACGCAGAAAAAACCACTAATCAACACTAAAAGAACAAACCTGTTCTACACAGCTGGCCCGTATAGGCCAGTCAATCTAAGGTTTGACCCAAAATAAAATTGCAATAGTAATCGTTCAAGAACATATTAAAATTTGTGAATGAAATATTTAGTGGATCATGGTAAATTCAGGGGTTGAAAGTTGGGGTACCATTAACAACCTATACTGTAAGGCAAAACATTTCTAAATTTCATTATGCTTTAAGTAACATGTGACGTGACGAACTAGGGGGTTTTCATGATTCTGAATCCATTGCAAGTATTAGTTTTGCACTCCTTGGGGCTAAAAACGTCCATAGCCGTCATCACAAATGTGATGAGGTCATCAGTGGCTATGGCCGAATTTAGCCCAATGATTTTTTTTCGTGCCAAACTGAATGCTTGGAATGGATTCAGAATCATGAAAACCCCTAGTTCAACAGGTCACATGTTACTTAAAGCATAAAGAGAAATTGAAATGCCTTATATAGGTTGTTAATGGTACGGTACCCCAACTTTTGACCTGGAAAAGTTCCACTAAATCCATGAAGGAAAACCTTTAATATATGATGGATATTAGGACCAATTAACGATATCACATTACTATTGCAATATCTTCTGGTTCACGCCCCTTTGTGGCATAGATTGACTGGCCGAATACTGGCTCTACGTGAAAATAAAAGTTATAAAAATCTGCAATACCGCACATCCTTGACTGCTGGAGTGCAGACAGGCTTTTTACAGAGAGATGCGCTGGCCTGTCTACCGAACAGCTCGGACGTCACATGGTTCCGAGGCAGCGGAGAAATGAACTTTTCCAGAGGGGCGAAGTCGCACAGGAACAGTCCCCGGATAACGTCCATGTAGCTCCCTGCCGACACCGACCTGGTCTGGGTTTTTAAGTGCCACAGGGGTTCGTACAGATAGAACATATTGTCGCCGTGCTGGTTGAAAAACTCCCCCACAAACGAGGAACCCGTCCTGGTCATGGCGAAGATCAGGATGTTCTTGTGGCCTCCGCTGTGGCTGTTGGCGTCCATGATGTCCTCCTCCTCCTCCTCCTCTGGCTCCTCGGTGGGCAGACCCTGCTGGGTTTGTGGCGTCGGATGTTGAGTCAGTCTCTGGATCAGCTCATCAGAGACCCTGATGAGACATATTGGATTTATTAGCTCACACTTCACATAAACTAATTCAGTGTACAAACAAACGTTGTAGTTTTCCCAACCACTGTGACCACGGTCGTCACAGTATCACCTAAAACCGGGGTATGTGTGGGCCTTGCATCTCCATCTGCCGTCTATCAGAGCGTGTTGAATGCAGAATGCACTGCGAGTGAATTGACAGATAGACACAACATGACGAGACAGCAAAAACGTATTGTAGTTTTACTTTCACCTGCACCAGGTTTAAAGAAATCAAACCAAACAACAACACAATAAGAATCACATACTGTACTGTTATTATGATTAACTCGGTTAACTAGGTCCTAAAAAAGTCATTATTAGGCCAATTATACCCGAATAAGACCCAAACTTTTTTGCGCGGACGCGCTGCGCTCTGACGCGATTTCACGCCCTTCAGCCCCCCCTGGTTTAAATACCTTCCAGCGCCCCTGCACAAGACAAATTTCAGTGTGAATTGACAATAAAGTAGGCTACTATATCATATCATATCAATTAGACATTTACAGGTTTAGGAACCGATTGGACATTTACATGTTTACAACAGTATACAACTGGAACCAACTTCCACTGCTTCTCAATATGAAGGCCACCTCCCTCACCTCCATAAGATGTTGGTCTCCTGTTCGGTGATGACCAGGGCCACAATGCAGATGAAGATGAAGGCATACTTGGTCTCCATTCTTAATGGTGGACCTTGAAGGTGACGTCAGTGTGTGTTCGCCAACGGCTCCTGTTTTGAAAGAAAATAAAAATGGCATGGGGGGTGTGCAGCACAAGTGAGACTTCAAGGCAGCAACACATCACTCTTCCATGGGCTATAGACCGTAAGGCTATGAATCAATATAGCACTGGGCATAATGGCCAACGGATAAGGGATCTCTTACAGGCAATGGCCTGTGGCACGGTGATTAGTTTCATTATTGTAACGCCCAAACCACTCCTATATGCATAATGAAACAGGTGACCAAAATAGCCACTTTAGTGCGGGACCGCCCCTTCCCCAATGCTAAATCCCCAAATAGTGGATGTAGTGTCTTCGAACAAAAATAGAGCCCTAGTGGCTCCATTTTCGGCACCGCTGAAGCCCTTATCCCTAAACGTCTTTCCCTTCTAGGGATAAGGCTAAAGGGGTGGCGCATGATAGCCCTTAGTCCACTCCTTAGTCTTTTAGTGGACTAAATATCATAAGATTTAAGTCCACTAAATCTACAGTTGATTTTCCCAACAAAACATATGTTGGCAGGCCTTGATAGTGCAGTAATGCAAGATTGTACACGGCATGCTGAAAATAGCAGATCTACAAGCTCACAACGTGTAATGCTGCAACTCGTTGTGAACTAGCTCGTAGATCTTATTTTAAAATTTTAATACAACATCATCTGTCAGTAAGTTTGACATGCAGTATGGATTTAGAAAACGTATTCAAGTATTTCACACATCTAAAGTCACACTCTTATACAATGGTACTAATACAAATCACACAAATTGATCAAACATGTAAAATTCCCACTAATAATTCACATCCAGGTGAAGATAATAGACATTTTACCTTCATCTGCACAGGAGATTCTGAGAGAAAAGACGCTGCTTCTTCACAAACACACCTGTGTGGAGTGTCGCGTGTCGAGTGTCTGAGCTCATCTGAGCTCGTTGTCTGTTTGTCACGCCATCAAACTCATTTACTTTCTGTGACATCAATCTGGTCTCACCCTGAAACTCTGTGACTCTGTTTGTTTAAGTATAGCCCACCAACAAATGATACCTACCTAAATTACAGTTTTGGAATGAAACATAACTTGTTCCTACTTTTATGTTTTGAGAGAGAGAGAGAGAGAGAGAGAGAGAGAGAGAGAGAGACTGAGTGAGTAGATGGAACATGACATATCATTCACAAACAATCAGATGCATTGGCTTCCACCCGTCAGGTATTTGACGTTGCCTTATGCACTATTGGGCGTCCCAGAGCCTAACTCGCTTCCGGGGACAGTACATGTGTCACTCAAAGATGATTTCATCTGTCACAAACGTTACTCACCAAGAAATTAAAGAAAATGGATAGAAAGACCAAATGAGTACGGCAAAATGAGTATTCTTAATTCCAATAATTCTCAAAAAAGGTTTAAGAATTTGGCAGAAGAATGCAAGTTACAAAAATGATAAGTCAACACAAATTGTCAAAATTAGATAATAATAAAGTAGAATAAAGGACAATTCCCAAGTCAAGCAGCTAAATATCATAATGTGAATTAGGGCTAAAAGAAGTTCTAACAAAAGAAGAAAATCCTCTAATCCTAGCTAGAGGCCTCGTCCCAGTGTGATCGGTTCTGCTCTGCTAGGGTTTAAATATCAATCAAATCTGTAATAACCTTGGTAAGAATATGCAAACAATTATCTATTTATAGTTATTTGTTTTCTTCTGTTTCTTTTACTGATTAAGGTAGGATTAGGTACAATAACACATATCAAGTTAAAAGTTAAAAAATATTTATAATGCATTATCATGAGTTTATAAGGCATTATAACATGACAGTGAAATACTCAGCAGTGAAGGTTTGAAATAGTGAAGCTTATTTCACTATTTAAATTATCCGCAGTCACCGTGTTAACCTTGAACCATAGCATCCCTGATCTGAGGATAATTTAGCCAAAAATAGCATATCTACAAGCTCACAACGTGAGACCATGTACAGAGCAAGTTTACTAATGTCACCATCCGTGACAGGTGTTGGTTTTCATGTTTTCCAGTAATGGTTGGTGTTTTACTTTTCTGTTCTGTCCCTCTGATTTATATACTTATATGAAGTATTGTGTTCTTGTTTTCCTAGTACCTGTTTGAGTTTTGCTTTAACCTTGTGTACTTTTATTTTGTAGAATTGTTCCTAGTGTTTTCTGTCTGCCTTGTTTCTGTTTGCCTGCCTTGTCAACCTGTACTGTGATTAGCCTAGTGTTTCCACCTTGTCCTGTTAGTTCCCCAGCCTATCCCAGTGTTGATTTTCAGTTGTGTTCACCTGTATTGTGTATTTATACCCCCTCTGATCCCAGTGTTTCCTTGCTAATTCATTGTGTTGACACCTTTGTGCTTCCAGTCTTTGTTTGTATTCTAGTTTTTTTAGTTATTAAACTTTTTGAAATGACCTGCTCTGCCTCTGCCTCCTCCTGCATTTGGGTCCTACACGCTCTCCTGACTTGAACCGTGACAACTAAGTATTGACAGTATTTTTTAAGTGGTTAAATCATCAATACGCATCAACACTAATAATATACTGCTATCAAACAAGTCTATGACAAAGTTTCATCTGCAACACAATAAATAATCATGCAGTTCAGTATACTGTATAGTGGGCGTCCCTGCTTAATTTCCTTGGTTTGAAAAACGTTGAAGATCGGATAGTTCTGTTTTCACCACGCATGTAGGAACACAAGCTTCCTGGCCCAGAACCCAGCAGCAACGTTAGTTACGTTACGTTCAGGACCTGTCCGTCAACGACCAGGTGATGTTGTCCCACTCGTTGTACGTGTGATGATAGTTTGTAATGTAATGCAAACCTAACCTTAACCCATGTCTAACCAATGACTCGTCTAAACTAGTATGCACCCCTGTATGTACGAAATGTTTAGCCTGGCTGACATAAAATGAGTCAGGGACGTGCAGAGAGTGTTAGAGAGGGAGGGGCTGACATCACGTAAGAGGGCACTTTTGGACAAAAACAATGCGAAAATAGCAGATCTACACGGGGGTTGAGAGCTTGTAGATCTGCTATTTTTGGGGAGCAACCCAGCACTCTTTAGCTAGTGGAGATGCGATGTGTAACGACATTGGATTTCAAAACAAATTTGTTCAGTGCAAAATACTGTGTTCAAGTTCAGGAAGACTTCGGAAAAAAAGCTATTCTCCTGAATGCTGCCTTCCAGCATGGCATGGAAAGGAGTGGCTTTTGCATTTCTGTCACCATAGTAAATGCTGAAGTCTGGAAAGGGCAGTTGTTTCACAGACGGGTAAAAGGGCAGGGGCTGAAGCTCCCTTTGATGTCTATGTGTGCACGTCCCTGACATGGATTCACTGACGCTTCCTCCGCGCTATGAGTCTTGAGTTTGACCTTAAATTAATATATTAATATAGTGTCATCATGAACGTGCACAATGTTAGTCAACGGACCAGCGCGTTTATGTGTTTGGGCCAGCTCTGAAATACCAAATTCGGCCAATATGTCCATTTGGCCTCAGGGTTTCCTCCGGGTGCCGTCTCTATTCATATATACTATAGAGCGTCGCAGTCCCACCCCCTTTCATGACGACGCCAGGCCCAGGAAATGAATCTCAATGCATTTTTCCAAAACGTATTCATTTAGAGACCTTTTAAGCAAATAAGTACAAATAAGTACTGCGACCCTCTACCAACTATAAGAGTTTGACTCATAGGCAGCTTGAAAAGTGGGCGTAATTTGTTGCCTTGATAGACAGACTAATATAGCCAATCAGCATAACAAAAAGCTGACGTCACCATAGTGTGCTAATAATCTGCTCCTCATGCTTGAAAGATGTGCTAAATACAAAAAAACTTGCTAAATAAAAGCACATGAGTTTTGGTGATGTTCTATATTGTCTGAATCAACTTTGTTTGCGTTTGTTTACGTACTAAAAGAGTGACTTTGAGAGCCGTTTTAGCGTACAATGTAAGTCCATGAGGGGCATATTTTGAATTATCAATTTCTAATCACTGAAGGAATTATTTTTAATTTCTTCTCCACATTTGGAGTTACATCATGGCAAGGTACGTATACCTACACAACCCAAACCTCTAAAAAAGTGGTCTTACCCTTACATAACTATTTACTAAACTTACATAACTATTTACTAAAGAAACACATGACCAAAGAGAAGACAGGCACTGTTAATTAGTTCTCAATGAAGTGGACTTGTTGTTGTTGGGGCAGAGATCATAATTAGATCATTCTAAACATCGGAACTTAAGTGGACAATGGCGACCTCTTGAGGATAAAGTGCAAAATTCCATTTAAAAACAACATGAAACAAGAATGATCAGTTAGTTACATTTGATTTAGTTATTTGTGTTCATGAAGACATTTTCAGACAAAATGTGTACTTTTATTTCACTACAATTATTTGAAAATATCATAATATCACAAAGCTCACAATGTGAGCTGCCCGCAACTGCCCACCCAATCAACCCACAAAATTAATGTGCAGCCTGCCAACCCAATCAAAAGGTTATGGGGGATATTTATTTTTAGCCAATATAAAAAAAATACCACAACATATCTGTACCATTTATCATCTCTGATTGGGTTGGCCACTGGGCAGCATTTTTTGAGAAGTTTCCCTCCGGTTAGCCGGCCCTAACTCACAAACAAACTAGTTGTGCACCCCCTGGCAAAAAAAAGCTGGGGATTCCCCCCAGACATTCGCACCCCCTGGGGTCAAGTTCAAGCTACGCACATGGACATGGGGCTCCTAACTCACGAACTAGTCGTGTCATGCAGGGCTCAGGGGGGACTGTGCCTTTGCTGTCACAGGAAGTTCAGTTAAGTTCAAGTTTTATGTATACGCATATAGTGCAACATCAACCCAAGGGGGGTCTGTACACTTCACAACAAATCAAAACACATTTTATTTGAATCCACAAATTGCAATTAAGGAAACAAATATAACAGGGTTGACAGTTCATGTTCACTTACACATGGCACCTCCTCCACACTGACAAACTGCATATAAATAACAGCCGAAACAGAACAGTAGTTAGCAAGTTGTTTGGCTTTGCTCTTTGTCATGCCAGCTATTCTTAGGCCACTCATGGTCAGTTTATGCACATGGCCAGACTTCCAAATATCAGTATGTTGAATCTACAGCGATACCCCAGGTTTGTTATACTTCCAAGTAATGGTTGGTACTTAGAATGTTCAGGCATAGGTTTTTCCCATGCAGGCCCATTGAAATCTCCAAGTCATAGTGCTGGCACTGTTTTACTCTCCCACAGCTGAGACATATAAGGGCTTAATTACAAGGCTGACATTAGAGTTACAAGATCTCAATGAGTTGCTCTGCGAAACCTTGTGAGTTTGTAGATCTGCTATTTGTGCAGGCACACACACACACACACACACACACACACACACACACACACACACACACACACACACACACACACACACACACACACACACACACACACTGTTTTAATCATGAGTTGCCCCGTCTGTGTACTTGAACTTGAGATACAGTGTACTTGATAAGTATTGTGTACTGCCTGAACTGTAGCATACTTTATAGATAGGCTACGAGAGACATCTCGGCAAGGTCAGCCTTGCTGTAGTATAGGCACGTTATTTTGTCTCATTATCTTAATTATTGTCACGTCATTATGATGTTCCCTGTACTGTCCTCTGTGCGTCTGTGACCTTCATCGCACATGCAGCAACCGACAGCCAGGCATACCCTGAACAATGGGGTCAAAGGTCTTGCTGAGATAAGCCACGGGCCTATAGCTATTCCCCTGCTCTTGAGCAAGGACCTCAGCCGTTGTGCTGGCGCCCTCTTTTAGGTAGAGATGAAACAGAATCTCATAGTTGGGCAGTCCCAGCCCGGGACTTGAACATAGTGCTCTCTTTAGAGCAGAAAGGGAGAACATCTTCTCCCTTGTGATTGTTGTAAACTCTAATTACTGGACCCTCGTCAGTTAGTGTGTGCAGGCTGGGTGGTGTGTGATGATCCGGTTGAAGTATTCCTTCGGTACGGCGACTGCGGCGGCGGGCCCGGGAGATACAGTGTACTTGTTGTATAGTTTAATTGATATTAATTTATTCGTGCATTAAATTTCCCTTGCGACTGCGGCAACCACACTGCAAATTTTCTAAATTGCGACCTTTCTAATTTCTAATTGCACGTGTGACCTCCTCTACACTGAGGTCCTCTCTCTCTCTCTGTGAATGTCTCTCTCTCTCTCTCTCTCTCTCTCTCTCCCTCTCTCTAATAGGGATCAGTGGCAGTGAATGACCGCTCTCTGTCACAGCTAATACCTAGAGAGAGAGAGAGAGAACGAGAAGGAGAGGGAGAGAGAGAGAGAGAGAGAGAGAGAGAGAGAGAACGAGAGGGATAGGGAGAGAGAGAGAGAGAGAGAGTCATTAAATTCTTATACCTGCACATAGAGGAGTGAGAAGAGAACAAGAGGGAGGGGGGAGGAAAGAGAAGGGAGTGTTTTATTGCCGTACCTCCACCACACAGAGAGAGAGAGAGAGAGAGAGAGAGAGAGAGAGAGGGTGAAGTAAGGAGCAAGTGGAGAGACTCCCACACAGAAGAGAGAGAGGTCATTCACTTCATATACCTCCAGACAGAGAGAGAGAGAGAGAGAGAGAGAGAGAGAGAGAGAGAGAGAGAGAGAGAGAGAGAGAGAGAGAGAGAGAGAAGGGGCAAGGAGGAACACACAGACATCAGGAGGACATACAGCACCTCCACACATCAGGGAACCAGACACAGACAGAAGGAGTTTGTTTTTTGGGGCTACTTTTTTCTGCACAAAAGGAAGGCGAGAGAGAGAGAGAGAGAGAGAGAGAGAGAGAGAGAGAGCCACTCGACCCCACGTCCTGTGAAGCGAGCAGCAGGTGGTCTTCTCTACCCACTCCTCCTGACTCAAAGAACTCTCTCTCTCTTCCTCATCTCCTTCCATCCGTCCCGGACCCAGGAGGAGGAACGTCTGCTGCTTGTTGCTCGTCTGGAGTGGAGGAGGAAGAGGAGAGGAAGAGGAGGAAGAGGTTGTGTTGAAGATCTCTACAGCCAGAGGTGAGACCACAGAAGCACCGAGACAGCTATTGGGGCCAGTGGCTCACGGGGTAGAGTGGCCCGGTATAGTTCCCAGTTCGAACCCGGACTCCCCCAGAGTTAGTTAGTGTGGAAGTGTCCTGTTGAGCCTTGCATGGTTTCCTCTGCCATTGGTGTGTGAATGGGTGTGTGAATGGGTGGATGTATAGGCTAATGCACAATCAATGTAAAGGTGTATATGAATGGGTGTGTGAATGGGTGAATGTAATGCACAATCTATGTAAAGGTGTATGCATGTGTGTGTGAATGCAGGGTGATTGTAAATATGCACAATCTAATGTATGTAAATTGCTTTGGATAAAAGCGCTATATAAATGCACCATTCACCATTTTACACCCAGTGCAGTGCAGTGCAGTGCTGTACTGTACTGTACTGTACTGTACTGTACTGTACTGTACTGTACTGTACTGTACTGTACTGTACTGTACTGTACTGTACTGTACTGTACTGTACTGTACTGTACTGTACTGTACTGTACTGTACTGTACTGTATAGTGCAGTAACAGTGCAGTATGGTACAATGCAGTAATCAGTGCAGTATACAGTAGTACAGTACAGACAGTACACACAGCTGAGCGAGCCATCTGTGTTAAATGAATACTCAAGAGTTCTGCTGCGTAGGCTTAAGGATGCACGCAAGCTTTAACACTCAAAGCTCCTTAATACTCTCTCTCTCTCTCTGTGTGTGTGTGTGTGTGTGTGTGTGTGTGTGTGTGTGTGTGTGTGTGTGTGTGTGTGTGTGTGTGTGTGTGTGTGTGTGTGTGTGTGTGTGTGTGTGTGTGCGCGCGCGCGTGTGCGCGTGTGTGTGACTGTGTTCCCCTGGCACCCAACTTTGTGAAAATAACAGATCTACAAGCTTGTTAGATCGGCTATTTTCAATGCTTCTTAAACATTATGTTTTCTAATTTCATGAAATTGGAAAATAAACATTGCATTTGGTTTTTAAATCATGAAAATATATAAATATTTTTTAAATGTATTTATTAAGAAGGAAACAAAAAAATAAGGGGACCCATAAAAATGTGTCCGTGTCCCACAAATGGGCCCAGACCCACTGTTTGGGAACCAGTGCAGCAGATGGTCTGCAGTGTGAAACCACTTCACTTGTACTTATTAATCACACATCATGTATATAAACCACGGCCTCTCCTCCAATCTGTCAGGATTAATTAAAAGCCACCAATCACTAACTTTTATGTCTGTCGTGGCATTCTCCTGCATGACAGACCAATTGTCACGGCGAGACAAGTCCATCCATCCATCCATCTTCAACTGCTTATCCATAGTCGGGTCGCGGGGGCAACAGCTCCACCCGAGAGCTCCAGACTTCCCACCCCAGAGGGGAGGCATACTGTGGTTAGACATAGCATTGGTTAGACATACAGTAGCATGGGTCCGACTGGATTGAGGTTGGTGAGGGGTGTGTTAAAATGACCGGATTAAGGTTGGTGAGGGGTGTGTTAAAATGACCGGATTAAGGTTGGTGAGGGGTGTGTTAAAATGACCGGATTAAGGTTGGTGAGGGGTGTGTTAAAATGACCGGATTAAGGTTGGTGAGGGGTGTGTTAAAATGACCGGATTAAGGTTGGTGAGGGGTGCGTTAAGGGTTGGGAGAGGGTTATGGTTAGGTTTAGGTGTGCTGCCCCGTGGGAGGTTAGGGTTAGGGTGAGGGTTTGAGATATCGGACCAATGGTCCAGAGCAACATTAGTGACTTCCTCCTGGGGGATCCCGAGACGTTCCAAGGCCAGTGAGTTGATGTAATCCCTCCCATGGTCTGCCCCGAGGTCTCCTCCCAGTGGGACGTGCCTCGAGTGATCAACACTCAATAGACTAAACTGGGCACATGTGAAAGTCTACACAAATGCAATTACAGACTGGTGAGACAAACAGGCAGCAACAAATGGAGCAGGCAAGAAATATATAGGAACATATATCCACACAATAAATGTACACAGTTCATGACACCAATCATACCGCTCAAGTCACATCAAGACATGACAGACCCTTTTCGAAACCTGCTGGACATATTGCCACGAAACCTTTCGAAGGAGGCAAACCTGATTACCAGGTGGCCTCTATATATCCACACCAGTGTTGATTTTGTCATCGACTACCCTTTTCCACTGATGACAACTAAATGGAAACTAAATACACGCTGTGTTCAGCAAGTGTAAAAACTGTCATTACGACGGCATCAAGGCCCACCAAAATACATTTTAGTCGACTAAATCAACTGTAGATTAAAGTCGACTAAAATCGTATGATATTTAGTCGACTAAAACTAAACTAAGAATGTAAAACATTCCAGGTGACTAAAATGTGACTAAAACTAAATGAAAACTATTCAAGAGACTGTGACTAAAACTAAAATCTAAATTTGCTGCCAAAAACAACACTGATCCACACTAAGCCAGTCGTTATATATTCTCTCAAGGCCGTGACACACCCCCGAACCCAAACACTGTAAAAATGGCTTAAATGGGACCCAATGCCTCCCTGCTTGGCACTCAGCATCAAGGGTTGGATTGGAAATTTTGCATACAGCAAATGTATGTGACGAACAGTAGGACTTTAGTTTACCATAATTATAGATAAATTATAGTTAAAACAGTGAAGGTTTCATTCGCTGAAACCCTTCAGATTCAGCTTAAACGGTAGAAAGAAACGTGCTGACTATTGTCTGCTCAGCAATGCTTTTGACTTCCTTTCCCTCCCTTGGTATACTCACAGCTTTTGTTCCCCTTATCGACTTATTAAAATAATCTCTTTTTTATTGTACTCCCCCCCCCCCCCCCCCCCTCCCTAACGATGGGCGTAACCTTCCTTGAGGTCAACATTCAAATGTCACCGCGTGATATGTCCGTTGATATGAGCGCAGTTATAGCCTTTGTCAAAAGCAGTGACGCCGCTCAACGTTTACAGTGTAAGTACATGACTGTACTTAAAGGGAAACTTCACCCTTTTTGCAAAAAAATACATGTTAGTGACATTTAGAAGACTTAGAACACTTTCCAGGTGGTCTTTATGTGTGTAATATGTGGTTTTAGATATTTTAGATTTTGGCAGTGAGCCCATGCAGTGTCTCTGATGTCATGGACACTGGGCTCACTTACTTCTGGACTACATGTTGTCTTGTCTCAGTAAGATAGCTCTCCCCTCCCCCTATCAACCAAGGAACAGAAGTGGTCACGTGCCATGACACTTTCATGGGAGCCAAACTCACACCGGAAGTGCAATGAATACTGTACATGGCAGTGAATGGAGCCGGTTTATAAAAAACATTATTTATGAACAATTGAGACCTTTTGTTAAGTAATCACTTCTGGAAAATAACAGAAGACATGTAACACATTATTATCTGCTGTGTTGCTATTCGATGTGTACATTGTGTAATTTTTTAGAGGTATAGGGCTATAGGCCCTCATTTATCAATCGAGTGTAAAATCTGCCACAGATTCGAGTGCAGGTTTCGTAGTACACCCACGTCGCCATGGCATTTATAAAGTGATCGCAAACAGCTGATCCTTCCTTAATTTCGTTCTGACGTTAATAAATGTCACGGCTGAAATCGATCTGGCACGCCCTAAGAAATCAAGCCTCGCCCTCGTTTTTGCGACCTGAACCACTGCTATACGATTCTGGAAACCATGGTTACCGTGCCTTTCTGCCCGCCTCACCCCCCTCTCTCATACACACACAGACGCACACACGCTGCACGCACACGCAACTTGCAAGCCCAACTAACTGGTGTGTTGTTAAATAAATAAAGAACTAACACCTGCATGAATTAAATAAAGTTGTAGGCCTACCCTGTCTGTTTCCCTCTCACCTCGCTTGCCTTGCTGTCATGTCCACGCATGCACGCACCTACATGACACATCGACATCGCATCGCCATGATGGGCTGGCCTATATTAATTTTACCCATTCGTGCGCAGTGCACGGCGAAGGCGTGAGACTGCGCATTGCTGTGATATTAAAGTCCTGTGGGTGAGTGTCAGTGATGCCTGCATGAGAGATAGGCTATCATGTCGTCAAGGCAGTCATAATCAACGTTTATGTAGTGATTTGATCATTGATGAACGAATTATAAACATATGGATGAAGGCTTGCTTGCATGTGTGCTGGTATGTATTGGCGACGCATGCCGCGGTCCCGCGTCCTCCCGACCCCCGAAAATGATCTCGCTTTTATCTGAACTGTCAAAACTGTCAAAACCTGTCTAAGCACTTATTTAAATGGTGAATGATTAAGCCCCTTACGCCTATAGCCTGCTAGTACTTACTACAAATAGGCAAGCTGTATGCTTGTCATTGTCACTTGGAAATAAAGGCGTGCAGTCCATTTATGCCTTTTTTTAAATAATATCATAATCACATATGCCGCATCACCGCATGCGCTCCAAAATCATCTCACAAGTGCGCTCGCATAACAAGGCCAGTAAAGCACTGTTTGATTAAGCACAAACTAATACATTGTAAACATGTTATATTGTTTTTAATTGCGCGATTTTAATTACTTGTAATGTTGGAAATCTCTCTTTTGTTTTTTACATACACATTTTTATATTAACATTTTAGGAGTGAAAACATATGTTTAAATGCCTGTGACAGCCTCTCAGCTGGTCAAACAATGCTGCTCCGCTGTTCTACGACAGAAAAACAGGTGAGGACAAAACGTACGCCAGCTCCCGAGCAGACGTGGGTTTTGAACGTTCAATTTCAAGCTTTGCCGGAAATGTTAAATGCCGAAAATGTCGGTAATTTCGGCGTGCGCCCATATTTTGGCGTATGCACGGTTGATAAATGAGGGCCCATGTATCACGAGACTTCCCACCGTTTCCTGTCTGGCAGCCAGAAACAATACCTGCTGCTGTTTAGATCCTCAGGTAAAATGATATACTGTGCACTCTGTGCACATCGAAAAGTAAGTGATTAGAAAACAACCTGTGATATGTCTCTGTTATTTTCCAGAAGTGATTAGAAGTACATGCACACATTTGGGCATGTACAACTTCCTGGTCTCAACTGCGCATGTTTCTTTCCTTCCATGGAGCAACATGGCCTCGCCCGTACGGTGACACCAGTGTTTAAACGCTACATTTATTTAGCACTTTTATTATCCAAAGCGTTTACGTACTGTAGGTTGTGCACACACACATTTACGTAATTTGTGACATTACATTCACCTACCAATGGCGGAGGAAACCATGCAAATCACCAACCTGCACATCGGGAGAAATTATAGGGGTTAAGAGTCTTGCTCAAGGACACTCGGACACTAGCCTCGGTACCAGGCTTTCACTTTGTTGGTGCAAAAATTGAAAGCCTGGAGGAACGCATTGGCCGCTCTGGTCTAAAAGTGGGAGTCAACCCTTCCGGGTGGGCGTCGCTCCAAATTATGTGACGTAGCGCTGCACTAGGGGGGAGAGGAGGGGCCTGGGGTGACGGACAGATCGATGAGATCCAATCAGGGTGCGCGTTTTTCTGAGCCGCGACCCTCCCATCTAGGCCAGAAATGTCTAGCGTTAGCTCAGGCTACTCGGACACTAACTCTGTGGGAGCCCACAGGGATCGAACTGGGAACCTCAAGGTTCTCATATGGCTGACTCATTATTTAAAATAAAAGGTTCTTAAATATAGCACCTGTAAGATGTCAAACTGCTAAAACATCCCAAAACCAATATATTCTGTATGACTGTGTGCCAGAACCCGGAATGGAATGGACCACTAGACCTACTTTGATGTAAATATAGGGCGGAATGGAATGCAATTAAATTGACACGAAGCCAAGCTGTTAATCTGTACTGCCACAGTGTTTGTGCACTGTAGTGGGTTCTCTCTCTCTCTCTCTCTCTCTCTCTCTCTCTCCCTCTCTCTCTCTCTCTCTCTCTCTCTCTCTCTCTCTCTCTCTCTCTCTCTCTGTGTGTGTGTGTGTGTGCGCGCATGTGTGCGCTCAATGTGCACTGACTGGACACACATTCATTTTTTATGTGCGTTTTTGTTGACTTGCATGGGGCGGGCATGGGAATGGAACTCACACAAGCTACTGTGCGAGTGAAGTAATCTTGGCACCGGCTGTATTCCCTTGCAATGTTTACAGTTTCCATGTACTGACAAGTGGGATTATGGGGCGGCAGTGGCTCAGGGGTAGAGTGGCCGATAGAGCAGCTGCATTGGTACTGTGAGGCTCCCGGTTCAATCCCCCAGAGTCAGTGTCAAAGTGTCCTTGAGCAAGACCCTGAACCCCAAAAATGCTCCTGATGTGCAGTTTGGTGCCTTGCATGGTTTCCTATGCCATGAGTGTGTGAATGTGCTTTGGATAAAAGCACTATAAATGCCCCATTTATGGATCTGGTTTGCTTTTGGGGAGACCCAAGAGGTCTGTTTTTCAGTGTGATGAGTGACCGGGTCAAGCTAAGTGTTCGTTTTTGGGTACTGTACCGGTTTAGCAGAGTGGCTCACAACCTCAGCCTGATAAGTGGTTAAGATGTTGGCTTTCAACCCAGGAGACCCGGGTACAAATCCCTGGCGTTACACAGGCACTAAAGGTGGTTGCACACTGGGAGCGTTTTTCGGAAAACCGACGGAGAAACATCGCTAAAAACACGCTCGGTGTGTGGGGACCTTAAGAGTTTGCATGTTATTGCTACAGAGAGTGACATTAACAGGTTACAAATGTCTGCATAAGCAAACATTTGATAGCTCTCTTGAGCAGGTCTTGAGAACAATTTACATTTAGGCATTTAGCAGACACTCTTAAAAGCAACACATGGCAATACATCATATACATAGAAATAGTCATCTAGGATTATAAGCAAGATAAGAAACTAACATCCGTCTAGCAGTAGAATATCTGTACAATGAAACTATGAATATACACAAACACATAGTGCTATTATGTCTACATAATGTGCTATCTAATCTAATGATTCTGAATCCATTCCAAGCATTAGTTTTGCATGGAAAAACCCTCCTTGGGCTAAATTCGGCCATAGCCACTTGCCCAAATGTGCCCAAAATGTGCTGTCCTCATCACATTTATGGTCGTTTTTAGCCCAAGGAGTGTTTTTCGTGCAAAACTAATGCTTGGAATGGTTTCAAAATCATGAAAATCCCCCAGTTTGACACGTCACATGCTACACATGCTACCACATGGTTGTTGATTGTACCCCGACTTTCAGCAGCTGTCAAAACGTCCCCTAAGGGTGGTTGAATAGAAACCAATGTAAGATATGTTAGTAGACACCTTTACAAACCCATTGGTGAAGACAATTCTTGGTAAGAAATGTATTCCCATGCCGATCTTATTAATATCCCCTGACTAGAGGGGGGACATGTCATAATTTTGTCTGGTTGAAGACCAGGCAGTGGCTCAGGGGCAGCGGCGGTGGCTCAGGGGTAGAGTGGCCGGTAGAATGGCTGGATGGTAACAGCAAGGTTGCCAGTAAGTTCAAACCTGAGCCCCCCCAGAGTTAGTGTCCTTGAGCAAGACACTGAACCCCTAATTGCTCCTGATGTGCTGGTTGGTGCCTTGCATGGTTTCCTCCGCCGTATGAATGTGTGCGTGAATGGGAAAATGTAATGCACAATCTCTGTAAAGCACCTTGGATAAAGGCGCTATATAAATGCACCATTTACCATTTACCAAGTGTGCTGTGGCATTCTGGATCAATTTGGAGAGGCTTAAGTGTGCATGCCGGTAGGTAGGCCAGTAAAGGAGGGAGTTACAATAGAGTCAAGTCTTGATATATGACTGATGTCTGGATAAGGAGCTGGGCTGACTCCTTGGGTGGAGAATTAACACGAGATGGGATGCCGTCTGGGCCGGCCGGCAGCTCCCCTCTTAAAACAATCTGTGTGTGTTTGTATGTCATATCTCTATGTCTTCCTCTTCCTCTGTATACGTTTCCTCTTGTATTTTTTCCATCTCCGTCTCCGTCTCTCTCTCTTTCTCCCTCTCTCTCTCTCTCTCTGAGTTGTGTGAAACTCAACAACAAAAGTCCTCTCCACGAGTCGTCGTCACTGGGGTGATGGAATTTCAGCCGGGCATGTGGTCAGACACCCGTGCTCAGGTGGTCGGGTGAAAGGAGTGTGGTGAAACAATATATAGGCTACGCCTCTCTCTCTCTCTCTCTCTCTCTCTCTCTCTCTCTCTCTCTCTCTCTCTCATTTCCGTCTCACTCTCTTCCTAGATGTGTTGTTGGTGATAAAGGGAAACATTGATTAAGCCTAGATAAAGTAATGCCTCTCACTTATTGTTTATGTTAATGAAACATTTGATGCATTTACATACACACACACACACGTGCACATTTGCACACACGCACACACGCACGTGCAGATTGCAACCTTTGTCCTAGACCTCTGCTGAGGTAATTAGATTATGAAATATTGATGGAGTGTGTGTGCGTGCGTGTGTGTTTGTGTACGTACGTACGTACGTGCGCGTGTACGTGCGCGTGTGTGTATCAGAGGGACAAAGGTGCGAGTGTTCACACTTTTTCAATTCACAATGGTTTCAGAAATAAAATCCCCAAAAAATCCAATGACCATGAAGATTACAATTTAAACGTAAATAGTGCTATAGTGATTTTACAATATAAATTGGAGTCCCAGAGATAGAAATGCCATTAAATGGGGGTCTGTAATGCATGTCAAACTGGGGGTCCTTGAAATTAAATGGGGTTGAGAATGGTCTCTCAAAGTGGGTTCCTTAACCCATTCTGACCTGAGATCAGATTCTAAAAATGTCTATTACATCCTGACAGTTTCATTATTAACCCATTCTGACCTGAGATCAGATTCTAAAAATGTCAGTCGTTCTTCGATTTAAAAAAAAATAGCAGACCTACAAGCTCGTATCGCGCCACTCGGTGGCGCGATATGAGCTTGTAGATCTGCTATTTTTCAATAGCTAAAGCATAACATGATGCTGACACCAAAATGGGTGCCCGTTAATGGCCCGTTAATGGGTTAAGGGGGAAGGTGGGGGGACCATGGGCATTTGGGTTGGCCTATTATATTTTTCTCCAAGCTGGGGAGAAAGTAAAGATCCATGCATCATTGGATTATTTTTGGGATAATCATAGGCCTACTATAAAATTTAATTTGCCCTTTCTTGTCGCTTGATTGATTGATTGATTGACAGTTTGCATAATTACAGTACATTTCAAGTACAACTCAATACAAAAAACTGTTAACTGTGAGTGGACGACGCCATAAAGCATTAAACTTGTTTACAATAGGGCCCACCATTTTCAATTCATCAATTCATTCATTTCAGTTCTTGTCAAAACAAACTAAAATAACCCCCACCTGCCCACCAACACACACACACGAACGCACGCACGCACGCACGTGGAGTTTGTGGACACACGCAGAAGCAGCAGTGTTGCCATGTCTGCTTAATATATATTATGCCTGCCCTCTACATTAGGCTACAACCTAGTCGCTTGACTCGCTTCTATTGGGCTTGTTTTCACAGACCTGGCAACACCGCGCGCGAGCTGCATCTCACGTTTGTTGTTTTTTTGACAAGCTACTGCACTCTATTGGTGGAAATAATTACGCAGGAGGTTTTGATTAATTGCTAGTTTAGTAGGACTAGTGTCGGCATGGCGCCATTTCTCCTAAAACATAAAGTTATGAAGGTTTAAAAACGAGGACAACTTCAAGTTGGAGGAGGAAGACAGAAAGGTGAGTTTAACCCCACAAACTGCTTTTTGTGGTTTTCATTTTCAACCCTTTTCATATCAAGGTCCATTCGGAATTAGAGCCACGTAGCCTACGTGACCACCAAAATAATATTTTGTTGTCGGATAAGATTTTGTCCACAATTCCATCCATGCTTTTTGGGAAGACAGTTGGTTTAATTTCACTCTCAAGAGTTAAAGTTTCTATAAGGGTTCATTTGGTTACCAACTCTCCATAGCCTACCCATGTGGACCACCTGGAACCTCCTCAGGATTGAAAACCTACCGGTCTTAATTACTTTCATGGGTAACAGGTCGCCCCTTTTCCATCTCTCCAACTCTACCTATAGCTGTAAATAACAAACATAATTCATGTTGGTGATTCAATTATATAAAAGGTATTATCATATTCATGTATCATTGTTAAGCTCATGTTAAGCTCATCGACGGGCATAATGGCATGATGATGCCATTACTATCTGATTGCATTAAATTACTTTAACACATTCTGGGCGGGAACCCCTTTTGGTGTTTTAAAGATTGTTATACTTTAGCTATTGAAACATAGCAGATCTAGGTCTGCTATTCTTTTTTAAATGTGAAAATGTGGCGCAAATATTTGAATATATATTCTTTACATGCCAGAATTGTACCTCTCAGTCCCGGCATAGTGTCCAACAGATTGTGTGGCCCTGGTCTTTCCCTAGAGCACTGTTTTTCTGGCAAATCTAAGCTAGCAAATTTAAATTTAAATTAATTTAAATGTACTGTCACCACAACAACAGAATCTTTACACACCAAACCCTGCACAATGACTGTAACCACAACACCAGAATCATTACCTTCAACACCTTTTTTGAAATAATTCCCCAATTTTTTCCCCATAGACATTTCCAAAAAGTATTTATTTAAAGACCTTTTAAGCGTCGTACAAAGCCAACTCGAGTCGTGACAAATCGTGACAAAAACACAATATCTTTGGACCAAACAAATAATTACAAAGAAGAAAAACAAGAAAGAAATGTGTTTGTTGTCATGATTTTCTCACAACTCGAGTTGGCTTTGTACGAGGCTTAAAAAGGTATTTAAATAAATACTTTTTGAAATGTCTATGGGGAAAATTAACGGGGAATCATTTCCTGGGCCCTGGTAGGGGGCGGGACTGCGATGCTCTATTGTGCAGTGTTTGGTGTTGTAATGATTCTGTTCTGGTGTTGTGGTGACAGTCATTGTGCAGGTTTGGTGTAATGATTCTGTTCTGGTGTTGTGGTGACAGTCATTGTGCAGTGTTTGGTGTTGTAATGATTCTGTTCTGGTGTTGTGGTGACAGTCATTGTGCAGGTTTGGTGTAATGATTCTGTTCTGGTGTTGTGGTGACAGTCATTGTGCAGGTTTGGTGTAATGATTCTGTTCTGGTGTTGTGGTGACAGTCATTGTGCAGGTTTGGTGTAATGATTCTGTTCTGGTGTTGTGGTGACAGTCATTGTGCAGGTTTGGTGTAATGATTCTGTTCTGGTGTTGTGGTGACAGACAGTCATTGTGCAGGTTTGGTGTAATGATTCTGTTCTGGTGTTGTGGTGACAGTCATTGTGCAGGGTTTGGTGTGTAATGATTCTGTTCTGGTGTTGTGACAGTCATTGTGCAGGGTTTGGTGTGTAATGATTCTGTTCTGGTGTTGTGGTGACAGTCATTGTGCAGGTTTGGTGTAATGATTCTGTTCTGGTGTTGTGACAGTCATTGTGAAAGGTTTGGTGTTGTAAGATTCTGTTCTGGTGTTGTGGTGACAGTCATTGTGCAGGGTTTGGTGTGTAATGATTCTGTTCTGGTGTTGTGGTGACAGTCATTGTGCAGGTTTGGTGTAATGATTCTGTTCTGGTGTTGTGACAGTCATTGTGCAGGTTTGGTGTAATGATTCTGTTCTGGTGTTGTGACAGTCATTGTGCAGGTTTGGTGTAATGATTCTGTTCTGGTGTTGTGACAGTCATTGTGCAGGTTTGGTGTAATGATTCTGTTCTGGTGTTGTGACAGTCATTGTGCAGGTTTGGTGTAATGATTCTGTTCTGGTGTTGTGGTGACAGTCATTGTGCAGGTTTGGTGTAATGATTCTGTTCTGGTGTTGTGACAGTCATTGTGCAGGTTTGGTGTAATGATTCTGTTCTGGTGTTGTGACAGTCATTGTGCAGGTTTGGTGTAATGATTCTGTTCTGGTGTTGTGACAGTCATTGTGCAGGTTTGGTGTAATGATTCTGTTCTGGTGTTGTGACAGTCATTGTGAAAGGTTTGGTGTTGTAAGATTCTGTTCTGGTGTTGTGGTGACAGTCATTGTGCAGGTTTGGTGTAATGATTCTGTTCTGGTGTTGTGACAGTCATTGTGCAGGTTTGGTGTAATGATTCTGTTCTGGTGTTGTGACAGTCATTGTGCAGGTTTGGTGTAATGATTCTGTTCTGGTGTTGTGACAGTCATTGTGCAGGTTTGGTGTAATGATTCTGTTCTGGTGTTGTGACAGTCATTGTGAAAGGTTTGGTGTTGTAAGATTCTGTTCTGGTGTTGTGGTGACAGTCATTGTGCAGGGTTTGGTGTAATGATTCTGTTCTGGTGTTGTGGTGACAGTCATTGTGCAGGGTTTGGTGTAATGATTCTGTTCTGGTGTTGTGGTGACAGTCATTGTGCAGGTTTGGTGTAATGATTCTGTTCTGGTGTTGTGGTGACAGTCATCGTGCAGGTTTGGGCAAGGTAGGCTATGAAATGGTTAGCAACCGTCTACTAAACTGTCTGCATGGCATACTGCAGTACATACTGTATATATAGCGCAGAACACACCGCTGGAAGCAAGGTTGTCCAGATTTCATCCTACTGTAGTTCAAACTTCATTGTAACAGTGATGTATAGGACAAGTCCACCTAAAGGGAGTCCAAGTCCAGACAGATTTTTATAGAAAACATTGCGAGAGCAGGCAGGTGCGTCACCTACACTCTGTTACTTAACGAGATAACAATGTGAGTCTTTTTGATACAGAGACAGTCATGGCGGCAAGACTGTTCAGGAGAGGAGAACAACTGTATTTTTTTTGGTTTAAAAAAATAATCCAAAATGAGTTAATAGCACAGGCATACTCTTCACATACTAGAGCATGTCTGAAATAAATGTCAGAGATGAAATCGACATGAAATAAATGCTTAAGGATGGGAACCCCTTTGGGTGTTTTAAGCATTATGTTATACCTTAGTTATTGGAAAAATAGCAGATCTACAAGAGTAGATATAGAGCTATACGTCCAAGTCCTTGAACATATTTTCAGATGGGGGTCCTCGGCCAAATACAAATACTTCTGTGGTGTGGATGATTTTTATGTGACATGAAAAACATTGAGCATCACCGACATAGTTTTGTGAAAACTATCAGGAATCGGATTTAGAACTTAGAACTTAGAACTTTTTTGTGCCTTTTTATGTGTCAGCTCTGTGCTGACACATGACACAGTCAAAAGATCAAAGCAAATGCTTTATTAGTGCCGTGTGAATTATTTATACAGGATAATTTTCTAACGCACACAAACATGCAAGCACGCACGGTCGCACGCACGCACGCACGCACGCACGCACGCACGCACGCACGCACGCACGCACGCACGCACGCACGCACGCACGCACGCACGCACGCACACACACACACACACACACACACACACACACACACACACACACACACACACACACACACACACACACACACACACACACACACACACACACACACACACACACACACACAGTTTCTCACTCTACACTGGTGGTTGATACACCGTTAAATCTGCTGTTGAATGGGTAGTATAGTGCGTATACACTTCTTCTTCTGTCGTATGTTCTTAGACCTTCAGCTCCGTTGCAGCAAGCCAGTCCAGTGTGTCATTGTCTAGGTCAATTAGCCCACGGTCGCCATTCGGTGGCCGGTATATAGGGCAGCTGGTCAGCACATGTTCAACAGTCTGTAATGGGTCCCCACATTCGCAGTGGGCACTGTCTGTGATACCCCACTTCTGCATGGATGCACCAAAGCGTCCCACACCCGTCCTCAGGCGGTTGAGGGTTGTCCACTCCTTGCGGGGGAGGTGCGTATACACTGTCCCGTCAGGTCTCAAGTTGTATTAGGGAAGCGGCGAAAGCCGACACATGAAGCCTATAGCCTAAAGGTTATTTTTAGCAGCATAGTAGCCGTCTGTCGGTGTCGGGCTCTCCTGTGCATTCAGCGACTGTTTGAGCGGTGCACGCCGCTCCTTTACATGGCTATGTGTGTGTCTGTGTCCATCTGTCGGTGTCGTGCTCTCAGGTGCATTCAGCGACTGTTTGAGCGGTGCACGCCGCTCCTTTACATGGCTATGTGTGTGTCTGTGTCCATCTGTCGGTGTCGTGCTCTCAGGTGCATTCAGCGACTGTTTGAGCGGTGCACGCCGCTCCTTTACATGGCTACGTGTGTCCCTGTGTCCGTCTGTCGGTGTCGGGCTCTCAAAAAGATCACAAAAAATCAATGGGTGGTTTTCTGTGAATGCAATGCTGTCTGTGTGCATGCCTGGTGAGGAACGTACATGTGGGCCGGTTAAACATCAAATTTTATTTCTCATACAACGATGCCATTGCCTGGCCCTGTATCGCAAATGGTCAAATAAATATTTGATTAAGGAATATAATATGCCTTTTGTATTCTTTCTGTATATCAGCAAAGTGTAGATTTTTGCACACACGCACGCACACACACACACACACACGCATGCACCACACACACACACACACACACACACGCACGCACGCACGCACGCACACACACACACACACACACACACACACACACACACACACACAGCCCAGAGAATTGGTTTAATTGGATGCGTCGTGCTGTTTACGTGGATTATACGTGGTGTCATGTGACAATGAAAGAGGGCAGAGCCAGACACATGTCACATGACCAGGGTCATGGAAGGGACATCCTGCAGCTAAGGGGTGTGTGTGTGTGTGTGTGTGTGTGTGTGTGTGTGTGTGTGTGTGTGTGTGTGTGTGTGTGTGTGTGTGTGTGTGTGTTTGTTGCTCAATCATGTGTGCCCGTTTCTGACCGAGGACAAGTCATTGATTTTTTCATGTCGTATGAAAGCAGGGAATCATAGCTTCAAATTGACATATTGGTTGCTCAGTTTGACCCACCAGTTTTGGAGATATGGCTTATAGAGTAATGTCTTGCAGAGAAACGGCAGAAAACCGACTTGAAAGGTTCACTTCTGTGGACTCTAACATTACACCTATAAGCTACTGCACATGTTAGGTGTAAGCAATATTTCATATAGGCTATACATGTCAATTTGTCCTCTGACATTTATTTCAGACAGACATGCTCTAGGTATGTGAATGGTCTGTCTGTGCTATTAACTCATTTTGAATTAAAAAAATAAATATATATTCTTCTCCTCTTCTGAACAGTAAGTAGTTAAGCCTTATAACCACACCAAAGTGTCGAGAAGGTTTTAGCGTTGTCCCTGCGGTGTGATAATTTCAGATGTGACCCCCATCTGAAAATATGTTGTTCCAGGACCCCTCCAGAAGCAAAGATTTGAGCTAAAAATGTTCGCTCTGAAAGAATATATATTCAAAGATTTATAAGCTTAAGCCAATTGTGTTAGTGATTTTCTAGTTATTTAGTTATTTATCATATCTGCCCTGTGCAATATGTGATCACGAAGCCTAATATATATAGCCCAAACCACACCGGGTCTGGATAAAACGATTTTAAGGTCAACCACAAGGTGCTTTACATTAAAAAAAGATTGTGTGATATGTCTTGTTGCACGTTGACCCACGTTGACCCTAGTGATTCAAGAGTCACATTTCGTCCGTGGCTCAAATACTGAATAAATTATATGGACCTTGATGTGAAAAGGGTTGAAAAGCACTTTTAGTTTGATGGGGGAGACTGTGAGTGGTGCCGGTTATAGTCACGTCTCTGCTGCTGCTGCAAGAAGGCCCATCTTAACCCATTTAGACCTGAGGACGATTCTACAAAATGTCGTCTAAATCACGCCGGTTTTCTGAAAAATGTAACTTTCTATGTCAGTGGTTCTTAAACTATTTCATGTCTGTATTTGGCCGCAGACCCCCCCACAGAAGCAAAATATTTGAGTTAAAAACGTTCGCTCTGGGCACGGTGGCACAGTTGGTAGTGCTGTCACCTCACAGCTAGAAGGTCCTGGGTTCGATTCCCGCTCGGGACGCTGTGGGCGCTGGCGGCGTGTTTCCTCCGCTGTGGGCGCTGGCGGCATGTTTCCTCCTCCGCGTCATCAGTGCCCATACCCGAAGGCGGGGTTGGCGAAAGGGCCTTTCTGTGTGGAGTTTGCATGTTCTCCCCGTGTCCCCTAGGGTAGGTACCCTCACAAAAAACATGCAGTAATCCTGGTCACTAAACTGCCTCCCCCTGTCCACTTTGTCCAGCTGGGGCGCCTGATGGAGGGGAAAGGAACTGGTTGGAATAACGTGTTCCTTCCATGCGCTACAACCCCAACCAGGGAAACTCCCCCCTGTCAGGTGTAAAGGAGCAACTTGGACACTCTGTTCTGGTGTTGTGACAGTCATTGTGCAGGTTTGGTGTAATGATTCTGTTCTGGTGTTGTGACAGTCATTGTGCAGGTTTGGTGTAATGATTCTGTTCTGGTGTTGTGACAGTCATTGTGAAAGGTTTGGTGTTGTAAGATTCTGTTCTGGTGTTGTGGTGACAGTCATTGTGCAGGTTTGGTGTAATGATTCTGTTCTGGTGTTGTGACAGTCATTGTGCAGGTTTGGTGTAATGATTCTGTTCTGGTGTTGTTAAAAACGTTCGCTCTGGGCACGGTGGCACAGTTGGTAGTGCTGTCACCTCACAGCTAGAAGGTCCTGGGTTCGATTCCCGCTCGGGACGCTGTGGGCGCTGGCGGCGTGTTTCCTCCGCTGTGGGCGCTGGCGGCATGTTTCCTCCTCCGCGTCATCAGTGCCCATACCCGAAGGCGGGGTTGGCGAAAGGGCCTTTCTGTGTGGAGTTTGCATGTTCTCCCCGTGTCCCCTAGGGTAGGTACCCTCACAAAAAACATGCAGTAATCCTGGTCACTAAACTGCCTCCCCCTGTCCACTTTGTCCAGCTGGGGCGCCTGATGGAGGGGAAAGGAACTGGTTGGAATAACGTGTTCCTTCCATGCGCTACAACCCCAACCAGGGAAACTCCCCCCTGTCAGGTGTAAAGGAGCAACTTGGACACTCAGGCATGAAGGAAGCATGAGTTCAAGTCCGTTGCTCTCCCCTTGTCCCCCATATATGGAGACTAGGTTGGTGGAGGGTGTGTAGAGCCCAGGATCACATTAGATGATTGACACAGGGGTGAAAAATGGGTTTACAAAATCGTGGGATAAAATATATATATATATAAAAAAAAAGTTTGCTCTGAAAGAATATATACCGTAATTTCCGGACTATAAGCCGCACCTGAATATAAGCCGCACCAGCCAAATTTAGGGAAAATCCCATATACAAGCCGCACCGGACTATAAGCCGCACCGGACTATAAGCCGCAGCTACGTTAGCTCAGAGCCTGAGATGGCTCTGCGTTAGCTGTTAAAATCCATAGATTAGCCGCACCGTTGTATAAGCCGCAGGGTTCAAATCATGGGTAAAAAGCCGCGGCTTATAGTCCGGAAATTACGGTATTCAAAGCTTTGCGCCAGATTTTCACGGGTTTCCAAAATAGCAGAACTATAAGCTATGAGCTTGTGCTGTAGAAATCTTGTAGAATTCTGCTTCAAATTCAACACGCGCGTGCCGTGCAGTGTCGAGTCGGTCGGACCCACGGTTGTCCAGAACCGCCACAAAAGTGGGCCCTGCCCATGGTCCATACTGTATAATATGGAGCTGGCCTGTTCTGACATCACAACACTCCATATTTGGGCATGCCCGACACAGAACCACATGTATAGGTATAAAGGAACACAGAGAGACAGATCCTGAAATATTATGGGCACAATAGGGACACATGGGTGGAACGGGTACTCTGACACGGGTACAACGGGTATTGCATAGCCGGGTGAGGCATGGATCTCCAACTTACATCGGTACAGACTCTGTGCTCTTATACAGCTGTGCACCGGTCTAGTTACTAAAACGCCGCCAATTTACATATTGCGTTGATTGTTTAGGTATCAGCGCTATGGAGTCTCACAAATCGCACATTTAGGACTAGGTCATGCAAATGTTTTCAGTCGTACAAGATTTTATTCCGCTTTGAACCATGGCAGCAGCCCTACTGCCCCCATGCCCCGGTGGGGCTCTGTTGTGTCAATATAATGTTGTACATTAGTTCCAAAACCCTCCAGTCTGGGTGGAATTATCCCAGAGGCGAAATAAATGAAAGCTAGACAGACTGGAAAGGGTCTGTTTTTTTGTTGGGACATAATAAACCTGGGAGTCATTAGGAAGGGGGGCTGCCTGGTACGTGTATGTCTCTCATTTCCACCGTCGAGTAAAAACAGAAGCAGGCTTTTATAAAGTCCAGCTTTCATGTGTCTGCTGGGCTTTTTGATCTGGTTTTAACAGGTAACGCGACACACCTGTGTCTGCTTCCGTTAACGCGACACACCTGGGTCTGCTTAATTCCGTTCCGCCTCGACTGCTGCAGAGGTGTCACTTTGAGCAAGGCACTTCTCCCATGACCGTTTCGGTGGAGCGGCTCACTGACCGACAGTAGACCTGTCACAAATTAATTATTAGCCTACATAATTGCCAAATTTCAATTATTTGAAATAATTACATTTTTCTTTTTGCATAATCACAATCGTTTCCACGTTGAGAAATGTCCATACATTTTTCAAAAATAGCTGAAATAGCAGTTCTACAAGCTTACAAGCCAATTGTAAGGTGTTTTGTAAGGTCAACCACACCAATGCAACTCATTGCAACTCAATGAGTTGCATTGGTGTGGTCTACATTAATGTGTCGCGTTTAAAATGTGCGGTGGTGTGTTGTGTGGTTGTGCGCTTCTCCTCGCTGGCTCGCTCCGGTCTCCTCAGTCCTCAGTGCTCAGAGTGCTGTCACCTCAGCTCGACCAATCGAGAGCAGCAGCACTGCTGGCCCCGCCCATAGGTTCCCAGAACTCGGTGTCAGTACTACCTCAAAAGCAGGGCCGAAAAAAGGTTCTGAGAACCTGGTCTGAAACCGTGCCGTACCGTGTGGAAACAAACCCAGAACTAAAACAATAGGTTCAGGTTCTGGAAGGTTCTGGTTCCACCTTGCTAGTGGAAAAGGGGTCATTGTCTCATGTTATTTATAACTTTCTTCATCTCCACATTCTGGTCCCTCAGGGTCTCAGGCTGAATGCTGATGTCCAGTCCTAACAGGAACAGGAACCAGTACCATGGTCATTCTACAGCAGGTAAAACGCACGCACGCACGCACCACATGCATGCACGCAACGCACGCAGTGTGGTTTTTCAGCGGTGCACACCGCTCCTTTCCATGGCTCTGTCTGTCTGTCTGTCTGTCTGTCTGTCTGTCTGTCTGGTTTTTCTTGTGTGTGTCTGTGTTGCTGCTAATCTCACAACAAACCGCTGGGCCAGTGAGCTCCACATGTTCTTGTGCACACTATAGCTGCCAGTGAGTGTGCACAGAAAGTGTTGTTTTCGTCATCATGACTGCCTGTGGCGATACTAGTTGTGTGCGTGTGCGTGTGCGTGCCCGTGTGTGTGTGTGTGTGTGTGTGTGCCCGTGTGTGTGTGTGTGCATGTGTGTGTGGCTGTAGGCCTACATATTGGATGTATTGGTGTTTTAGAGGTCCATTGTGCTGTCATGCTATACTAGGCCTATACTCATAAGTCATAACAGTGAGCCGTTTATCGTGCAATTAGCGGTATTTATATGTATGCACACCGTGGCAGCTATGTTTACTATTGGATGTCATCATCGTGCCCGCCGTGGCAGCTAGCGTTTGTTGTTTTATGCTTATATAGTAGGTATACAGTATATCAGGCCCGTAACCAGGGTTCAGAAAATACTGAGGTCATATCTGTGGGGATAGAAAAGTCCTATCTGATTTACAGTCCATACTCCATACATCCGATTCCAAACAGAAAAGTCCTATCTGATTGCATTAAACGACTCACTTTCACTGCGTGAAAAAAGGAGTTACCGGGCAATTATGGGCACTATAGATTTCCCTGTAAACCTCAAGTTTGGCAGGCATATGCAGTGATATACGGTAATATACAGGTGTGATGGTACAATTTGGGAGTTTACCGGAGTTTGTTGGAAAGTTTAACGGGAGTTTCCTGTAATATACACATCCTTTTGTGCAGTGAATCTTTGACTCGATTTGCCACTCACTTTATGCATGCATAATGTGAGTGGCAAAGTGAGCGGCAAAGTCAGTTTAATGTTGTTTAATGTTGTTTAATGCAATCAATTATAATAATAATATAATTATGAAACTTTATTTGTATAGCACCTTTTATGACATGAAATGCAATGACGGGGAAAAAAGAAAAGAAAAGCATGGCATGGCATAAAACAACATTCAAATAATAGCAGTAATGCAATACAGTGAGGACATTTAGGACTATGAATCAGATAGGACTTTTCTGTTTGGATGTATGGCCTGTCAATCAGATTTGAACATTTTTGGAACATTAAGAATTCAAAATGACATTTCTTTTTGGCTTTCATATATAACAAATCTGCAAAAAATGACAATTAACACATTTAATGGCCATATATACTTAAAAATAAACATTAATAGTGGATTTTTTCCCCTCCTTTATTTACCCAGGGTAGTAGCTGAGCACAAGTGCTCATTTTCAGCAACGCCCTGCACATAGAAACACACATTAAAACCTGGGAGCTGACCAGTACAACAGTCTTATACCGTTGGCCACTAAGCAGCTTCACTGGAGCTGTTGGGGGTTCATCTGTATCTTGTGATAATGTATACGTATGTCTGTTGTACTGTTTCTGAGAGCTTTTATTATCTGCTGTAAAAAAGTGCCCAGTTTGGGACATATGAATAAACCTGACCTTGACCTTGCTCAAGGGCACTTCAGAGGTGTTGGATGAGTGATGACCAATCATGACCCAGATTTTTCCTGCTCGTCCAGGGAATCGAACCGGCAACCTTTCGGCAACAAGGGCGCTCCTTTAACCCTTAGGCCACCGCTTCCCCTTAGCATAGTTGCGCTGCATCCTACGTGACACATTTTGAGCTTATAGATCTGCTATTTCCACTATATTTTGTACGTTTTGGAACATGCATTTTTCATTTTTGAGGGGTGCTATCCACTCCTATATACACAGGGTTAATGTTTGTCTTTAGTTCAATGTTTGTTTTGTAAACGCCATTGACAACGAAGGGAAAATGTACTCATAATGTGCCTCATTATGTCATATTGTCTCTTTATTGTTAATGGCGTTTGTGTTGGCACTGTTTGTTTTACATCACCATTACATTACCTAATCAACATGAGTTAGACTTTAATATATTAATGCCCCTCACTCTACACGGGTGGGATTTTTAACATGGAAATGGCAATTATGGCGACTATTCAAACAAATAATTGTGATTATGTAAAATAATTGCAATTAGGCTGTATGTAATAATTGTGACAGGCCTAATATGTCCGGTACAATGCAGGTGTCCCAATCTGAACCTCCATGTGCGTGCGTGCGTGCGTGCGTGTGTGCGTGCGTGCATGCGTGTGTGCGTGCGACTGTGATGTCATTGTGGCACCCCCTGCTGTTGCTTTGTGATATGACTGTCACAGACCAGTCATCTAGCTGCATTGTTCTCTCATACATTCTAGATCCGGTTCCGTTTTAGATTTCTGGAACCTTCCGTGCATTCACGGAACCGGCCGTGAACCATTGATACTGGAAACTACAACATTAACTTAAGTACTGTAAGCTTAAGTACAATTTTGAGGTATTTGTAGTACTTTACTTGATTATGGCAAATTCTCAGTACTTTTACTTCTACTCCATTGCATTTCAGAGGCAAATATTGTAGCCTACTTGTACTCCACTGCAATTATTTGACAACTTTAGTTACTAATTACTTTGTAGATTTTGATTGCCCTATTTACATTTCGACCATTTGAAACTAGCACATCTACAGCCAATGTGTCGCGCTGTGACACCTTGTATGAGAGGAGGGGGGGGGGGGGGGGGGGGTTCATCAAGGCTTTTTATTGGCTTTTTCCAGCATGTAACTGTGGTTTCCATACGTTGTTTGGTTGTATTGCAGTTGTTAATGTCGCAAAAACGAGGGCGAGGCTTGATTTCATAGGGCGTGCCAGATTGATTTCAGCCGTCACATTTATCACTGCTAGGAATAAAATTAAGGAAGGATCAGCTGTTTGGGATCACTTTATAAATGTCGTGCCGACGTGAGTGTACTCCAAAACCTAGGCTCGAATTTGGGGCAGATTTGACCCTCCATTGATAAATGAGGGCCATAGAGTGCAAATTTCAAATTGTGCTCCTGTTATAATTCTTTTGGAAAATAACCTCCTCCAGGAGTATAGGCCGAGTATAGATTCTAAAAGAATCATTAAAAATAAATGAAAACAGTAAATGAAAAAACACAATATGTTTGTGTTTATGTTCCCTGTTTCCAGGAACAACATATTATCAGATGGGGGCCGCCGGCCACATACATAATATCATTCTGGGGTCCTTCATGGAATCGTCTGAGAACCACTGATATGGAAACATAGGGTTTTTCAGAAAACTGTCATGATTTAGAAGACATTGTATATAATCTGGTCTCGGGTCTCACTCTCAATGGGTTGTTTTTGTCGACTTAAACTAAGACGACATTTTCCACTGACGAAAACTAAACGGAAAGTACATGAAAACTAAGAACGGCCCGCCAACGGCCCGCCAAAATACACTTTAGTCGACTAAATCACCTGCAGATTTAGTCGACTAAAATCACATGACATCTAGTCGACTAAAACTAGACTAACACTAAAACAACTCACTAAAATGTGACTATAAAACTAAATGAAGTTTCATTCCAAAGACTATTACTACAACTAAAATAGAAATTTGCTGCCAAAAACAACACTGCATTGTATACAGAATCTGGTCTGGGGTCTCAATGGGTTCAGTGGTTAGGGGCTTCTTGTATATGTGAGTTAGGGTTTGTGGGGTTCGTGTCCTCTAACGGGACGCTATAATTAACTTGGTTCACAGCGCCTGTGACTCGTTAAATGGATTGCGTCGTTAAAAGAGTTGACATTCTCTGCATTATAATAAACATCAAACAAGCGCATGTATACGACAAACAGGTTAAAAATGTGTGAGTGTGTGCGTGCGTGCGTGTGTCTGTGTGTGTGCGTGTGTTCGTGTGCATGTGTGTGTTGGTGTTTCTCATGTCCAATTAATCCGCCCTTTGACTCGTCAGTCTTTCTGATCGTCTAATCACCACTGACAGCGGGAGGTCACACACACACACACACACACACACACACACACACACGCACACGCACACGCACACACTACACACACACAGTTTGGCTGTGGTCGGTTGTGCAACGCTATTGCAGAATCACACGATTACTTGCATGTGAAAGATAGGCCGGTTCTCTCCAGTCCAACACGGAACACCTCTCTCACGTCAAGGAGGATGTCCGTTCCTTGTGGTCAGAAGATGCATGACGCTTACAGGAGGATTACAGAGAGAACGTTTTGTCACCACGTGGAAGTGACTAACTATAGTGGGGAGTGTTTTTAATTGTTTTGCTCTGTATCCTGGGAGAAGACTCAGCAACCTGCAGTTTCCCGTGGAGCCTGTCTACTTGTAGAGATTCACGGGATCTTGCGATCTTGATTCAGACACCTATGCGATCTACTTTCCAAATGTGAGCAAGAATGGTGCAGCACTATAGTTTGGCTGTCCAATTCTTTTTTGAGTGTTTTTGCTACAAGAGGTCGAGCACTTTGACGTTGTCTGTACTAAAGCCACAGTATAGTTATGGCTCCAGGTGCCACATTTTGAACGTAGTAATGTTCAGCAACTATACGGAATAAAGACAATATACATATTTTCATGGAACATTTTGAATCGTGATCTCCGGATCTTTGGGGAGACCGACCGACTCCACGCCAAACATTGAACTCTCTGGGAAGTAAGAAACCTTCCTTTGAGGAGGTTTACACCTATTTTGATACTCTCAAGGAAGCCACGTTTTTGTCCGAAATGTCACCTACCAGACAGACAGTCGGATGCATGTTCACGTCTGACTCAAACAGTGGTTAGTTTAGACTGTTGAATCCTGTACAGTCCCGTGATCGGCGGTCGGCTCGTCAGAGCCTCATGGGTGTGTGTGTGGAGGGTTCTAAAACTAAAACGTGGTTGCCGCGGCGATGGAGAAGAACCGGAGGGGATCGGATCAGTCCCTAACGGACCGGATCGACAGCGGCACGCGGCGTCTCAGCTACTGGTTCCCGGTCCTCATCACGGTAAGCAGGCCGGGCGCCGTGCAGTATAGTTCGCACACGCATGCGCGTTATTGGAGAACGTGTCACATTGCCTACAACAGGGGTTCTCAACCCCTTGGGGACGTCCCCAGATTATAAAATATCAGACCTGTCTGAAGTGAGTGGTGCTGTACTGTACAAGCTTTCCTCCCTGGCCTGTGTGTGTGTGAGTGTGCGTGCCGGCATTGGCCCCATTTTTACAGTCTTTTGTATGGCCCGGCCGGGGATCGAACCCCGACCTCCCAGTTTCAGGGCAGACGCTCTAACCACAAGGCCACTGTCTGGTTCTAGTAGCTACAGCCCAGAGCCATCTAACAGAAGAGTTACGATATTAAGGGGGCAGAAACCGAGCGCTCGAGCGCTGTTCATGCAGCCTGAACTGGGACAAGCTGGAGTTGGAAATACATTGTTTTCAACAAGGGTGGCGCAAATAAGACCTATTTTAAGCATGTGTGCAACATGACAACTGTTTTAAAGTATTGTACAGTAACAACTAAAGTCTCTGTAATGTTTATGTTGTACTATTACTACAAAACAATCTAAAATAAAGGGATTTAAGAGCATTAAAGCTGGGCTTTTGTCTGAGTCCAATGCATTTCTTCCTACTTCCGCTCCAGGACTTGTCCCAGTTGGTTGTCCCCATTCTCAATAGAAGTCTATGTAGGAGAGCCGCCATTGGACTGGCCCCATGAAGTGAACGCAGTTTGCGTAACTCTGTCTATATCTAAGGCTCTGCTACAGCCTAGCTAGAACAAATAGAATAATGCACAGACACAAATAGGTCATATTAAGCTGCAGCTGTCAAAGCTTGTGCATTCCCACCGTTTGGTAAAGCCTAATGTCATCAATATGAAATGATCAGTGTCCCAGCCAGTCGGCTGGCTTTTTTTTTCTAATTAGAAGGAAGAGTAGGGCAGGGTACTTTTTCTTGTTTTTCTTCTTTGTAATTATTTGTTCGGCCCAAATATTGTGTTTGTTGTCATGATTTGTAACGATCCGAGTTGGCTTTGTTTGCGGTTTAAACGTCTTTAAATAAATACTTTCTATGAGGAAAATGAACGGAGAATTATTTCCTGAATTATTTCCTGGGACCTGTCGTCGTCACGAAATGGAGCGGGTGCAAAATGTACTTGTGGGTGTATATCATGGGAGAGAAAATGTACACAAAGGGAGACTGTGTATGCTGCTTGCTATAGGCCACGGGGCACACCAACCAACCAACCAACTAACGCATGCACGTCTAATTAAAACTGGAATGGGGATCTCAATTTCATGTTCTGTCCTTGAAATCCGCTGTCCCGTGTCAAAACTGCAACCAAATACAATACAAATACATAAAGCACTGTGGGCTGTTGACCACATGGACCCCTAGCGTTTGTTTTTGTTTTTTTCACTCCGAGGGCGAGGCCCAGGAAAGAGAATGGTGGAGAGAGGGAAAGCTTAGTCAAGCGTTTTTCTTTGACCTGACACCGGAGGGGAGGGCCTATAATTGACAGTAGTCTAGTAGTCTTTTTTATAATAATTTTATATAAAAAAATTGCAACCCATTTTTTCACCCAGTGTCAATCATCTAATGTAATCCTGGGCGCTACACTTCCTCTGCCAACCTGGGGACAGCTGCCGAAAGATGGGGTACCATCAACAGCAAAAATATTATAAATTTTATTATACTTTTCATGATTCTGAACCCATTCCAAGCATTAGTTTGCAAGAAAAACACTCCAAATGCGGCCATAGCCACTTGCCCAAATGTGCCCAAATGTGCTGACCTCATCACATTTGTGCTGACCTCATTACATTTGTGATGACGGCTGTCTTTATCCCAAGGAGTGTTTTTCGTGCTAAACCAATGCTTGGAATGGATTCAGAATCATGAAAACCCCCTAGTTTGACACGTCACCTGACGAGGCCGAAACGTTGTATTTTTTGCCCGTTGTCAATACATTTTGGGAACTTTTAAAACGGTGTCCGGATATCCTTACCTTTCATTGTTTTGGATCCTGCACCGTGCACCTCTTGACCATTACACATTATTATATTGAATCTTTTATACTTACTAAAGTGTACACATGTAATACTGAGAAGTATAGAAACAGTGTAATACAAAATTAAGAGGAACAAAGACAATAAAAAATCCAGCTGTAATAAAATAGAAAGTAACCCATCATAATAGAAGCCCAAAGTCTTTCCAAAAACATTCATGTTATATTACAGGCATCAAACAGGTATAGGCCTACAGACTGACATCCAAAAAACGTAATATTACAGGGCTTGACATTAACTTTTTGAGGCACTTCGGACAAGTACATTTCCCATTTATTCGTACAGTTACATATTATGACAGAAACCTTTTTGTTTTAACCCAAACATATCACTTGCACTCCCTTTAAAGGGCCACTTCACCCCTTTTGAAACCAGAGCTTATTTTAATGATGTTTAGGACACAAGAAACACTTTCCTGGGTTTTTTTATGTGTATAATATGTTTTTGAGTGGTGCAACCACTACAAGGAACAGCAATGTCCGTGTTAACCTTAACCTATGTGTGTGGCTATGTGTGTGGCTATGAGTACATGCAGGGGCAAAAGTGGCGCTGTTGTGCCAGAAACACAGAGAGAGAGAGAGATAGTGTTGCACTGTTGGCTGAGAGAGAGAGAGAGAGAGAGAGAGAGAAAGAGAGAGGCAGGGGAAGAGGGGAGTTGCACCACTCAGTTCACACAGGTGTGATTTATTCTTATATATTTTAGGCATGACGCCATGTCCATGACCAAAAAAGACAGAGTTCCTGGACTACAAAGTCACACCTCCATGCAGCCTCCCCCCCTCTCCACAAGGAGGGGAAGTGCACTAAAAGCATCATGGGCATTGTAGGAATTCAGCAATCCAGTCAAACACACAGATTTCATCTAGGCCCTAGATCATGACATCTAGATAACCATAGCACAATTTGAAATTTGCAATTTGCACCCTAGATTCATGGTGCATATCAAATTGTGCTATATGGTTATCTACTAAAAAATACTATTAACATTGAGTGACTGCAGTTTCTTCCAGCTGTGAAATGTCCCTTTAACTTTAACAACCCTGAACTCAGGCGTTATAAAGTTTCACAGTCATGACGGGCGTGCAAGTGTCCGTCATCGTGGCCTCCACTTTAAAATCTTTTAAACGTCTTTCAAATCCGTTCTCGGAACCGCGGTACATCTCGCTCCAAAGGTCGCGGTTGCAGTTTCTGCTCGGGCTGAAGAACCCCGCCGCGTGCCAGTTTGAGTACAGGTTGTAGTCGAAGGGCACGGAGAACAGGTACGCCAGCTGCGTGGTGACCAATTTGTCGCGGGGGTTTTGGAGCTCGTAGGCGAAGCAACCGACGGTGCCCCGCGCACTGAGTGGCGACTTCTGGAACTCCACCGTGCACTCACCGGACAGGCCTATTTGGGCTGGTAAATCTATGGTACAGCTGCCACTCGACACGTACATGCTTAATAACAGTGGGGAGAAGGAAAGAACGTTTTAGAGCCAGACGTGAATCTCTGTGTACAGCTGTCACTTGACACGTACATGCTTAAAGGGACACTTTTTACTAAAATATAAAAAATATAAAAATATATAAAATATATATCAATGACCTTTATAAGATTTAGAACACTTTCCTGGCGTTATTTTTTGTGTAATCTCTGGTTTTAGATATTTTAGATTATCTGAGTGGCTCTGACGTCAGAGCTGTTGCCAACTTCTTACGTTGTCTTTTGTGTATGCTAAACCAGGCTAACCGTGGTCCTTATCTGAGTGCATTCATGCATTGTTGCCGTTATGGCATCAAATGGTTTGTTGCCTAGGATTTAGACTCGTAGATATCGATTATGACATGTCAGAATCGAGAAATACATCTACGACAGACTAAATATCAGGCTTGTTTGTTCTAGAGACTTGATATGCTATCTTGTAATTGTAGCTTCCGAATTGATATTCAACCCTGTCCATAAGTGTTCGTTGTACATGTCAATATTAGGCTACTTTAGGTAGTGGTGTGTATATTACTGTAACTGAAGAGTCAATTCTACTAAACTGCTGTCTTTTTCGAGCTGTCATATTAGTGGAATATCCCGGTCTATGTGACATTAGCTAGTTTACCGAACTATAATCACGTCTGTTTTATACTTTTATTGTCAATTATATCTTTCAGTCAAAATCATTTATTACTTTACCAGTAATTCAACTGTTTCAGTTTGACATACTGTAGGCCTACCCATTTGCACATTTCAGCTGTGGAACTGACACTGCAATGTGAATGGTCAACTTCATTAGAAATGGTCTGATAATAGTCTCATTTGGCCCAGGATTAATTTGACCATGTCTGATACCAGTGTAAGAAGTACATATTACTGTCCATGTTAGTAACAGTGAAATCATGTGAAGAGTAAAAAACTGTCCAGCTATAGCTAGACTTGAATGCTTCTAGCTGGAGTTCAATATTTATCACTAATATCAATTTCATGACAAATAACATTGGTTGCATCTTACAATGGAAAAGGACACAGTAATGCAGTATGTTTTTTTCTTTTTACTTCCACAAGATTGTTCTCTAAAAGCCAGTGCATTAGAATGACAGTATGCAAAAATCTCCATTCCCAACCATTCACTCAAAATAAACATACAGGTAAGCAGTATGCATGCATTGCGGCTTGATTCAATATTTCAATTGGCACACCTAGAAGTAAACAATAGTAACATTCTATCTATGCTTTTGGTTCCTCAAATTGTAATGTGTAAGCAATACAAAGCGTCTACAATGCCACAATGTTCTACCAAATCAGTGTATAACAGTGATGATAGCCACTTTCTTTGTATAAAATATCTGGTTCAGTTATTGTCAGTCATGATTTGCAGTTACAAAATATATTATATAGGAAGGAATATAGAAGTGTTAAAGCTTTACTGCAGGTGGATATCAGGCATTCCCCTGACATCCGGCTATGACCTCCATACAGTATGTCTGTGTCAAGGTAGGAGCTGTCACCCGGGTCATCGGCCTCCACATTCAGTGGTCTAAATGAAAAACAGAAAAACAACTTGATAGCAATCTCTTTCATATGAAACTATGATTGTATTCAAATAAAATAATATTCCAAATGTTCACTGCAACATTTGCACATTTTTAATTACATATTTTCTATGCAGCTATACATGTATGACTCCTATATATTCAAATGTCAAATTAATTAATTCATTTCAAACAGCAAGGCTAACTTACAGATTGACTAACCTTTTTAGTATTGATAATGGACCCATCCGTGGAACTGGGGGTCCCATGGATGCACTAGGCTAGGCCTACTGTACTGTCATTTGGTGCCATTTGACTTTGTTTGCATAATACGTTGCACTGTTGTTTGCATAACTCTTTGCAATAGTCAGATTTAGAATTGTTTATTTCTTTCAGATACTTTTTCTACATGTATATAACCATATAAGCTGAGTAGATAGAATAGAACCCAGGCCATTTCCACCGGTGGAAAGGAAAGCGCCTCAGAGAGAGAGAGTAGATATTTGTTTTATCAAAAAAGAAAATAAGAAGCTACTACATCTGGACAGCTGTATGAGGCCTGGTGAGTTATGGTTTAGTCCACTATAATTAAAACAGTTTCTCAGACTTTCTGTTGTCCAAGCAATGTACAAATGTATCGTTTTATTTTCGTATTATATTATATATATTAGAAAAGAGGCAACATTAGCATTAGCTGCTGGTTGGTTTAGCTGAAGTTGTCAACATAGCTACAATACTACAAAGTAGGCTATGTACTTTCTCGTGCCTGACATTCCATCCACACCACCCAGTTCTTTTTAGTAGGTTTCCAGACATCTGTCTATATGTGGGTCCAAAGCTGCGTTGGGGGGGGGATTTGTGGCAACACAGCTCGTCTCTGAGTTGTTTTTTTCTGTATACTCTCTCTGGTGCTGCTCTGCTCGGCGACATGATACAAACACAATAACAAATGCGCATGTGGGGGTGGAGTCAACGAAGGTTGTAGGTAGGTGGAACAAGTCTTGGGACACCCGAGTGTCAAATCCGTTCTCGGAACCGTGGTACATCTCACTCCAAAGGTCGCGGTTGCAGTTTCTGCTCGGGCTGAAGAACCCCGCCGCGTGCCAGTTTGAGTACAGGTTGTAGTCGAAGGGCACGGAGAACAGGTACGCCAGCTGCGTGGTGATGAATTTGTCGCACTGAGTGGTGACTTCTGGAACTCCACCGTGCACTCACCGCACGGGCCTATTTGGGCCGGTAAATCTATGGTACAGCTGCCACTCGACACGTACATGCTTAATAACAGTGGGGAGAAGGAAAGAACGTTTTAGAGCCAGACGTAAATCTCTGTGTACAGCTGTCACTCGACACGTACATGCTTAACCCAATTAGACCTGAGGGCAATTCTACAAATGCTTTCTAAATCCTGACAGTTTTCTGTTCAAGGACCCCCAAGATTATATGTAATTGGCGGCCGACCCCCCATCTGAAAATATGTTGTTCCATGGACCCCCCCCCCCCCCCCAGAAGCAAAGATTTTAGTTAAAAAACTTTGGCTCTGAAAGAATATATATTCAAAGATTTGCGCCACATTTTCACGATTTAAAAAAAATAGCAGACCTACAGTACAAGCTCATAGCGTGGCACTCGGTGCCGCACTCGGTGCCGCGCTATGAGCTTGTAGATCTGCTATTTTTCAATGGCTAAAGTATAACAATGCATAAAACACCAAAAGGGTTCGCTGTACCTCATACTTTAAATGCTTAGTATGAGGTATAAAGTACAGCAGCCTTGTGTTCATACAACAGAAAGATTGGGTGTTGGGTAAGACTGACGTTGTGTGTCTTTCAAGACTTTTCACTGCTTCATCTCAACCATTACTCTATGGCTCTGGTCTCAGCCACTGCGGTGTATTTTTTCATTGACATTGCGTTTTTCTCCAAAGTTGAATGTTAATTGCCACTACTGTTGGAGCAGCCATAAACTACACAGATTCATCCCCGATGTTCTGGGCATCTTTGTAAAGTTAGTGTTAGTAAAAAGCAGGTAAAAGAGTAACGTTTTTGAGCAGACTAACATCAGTCACTCTACCATTCAATGTAGTAGAAGAAGCTGCGGATATGTCGTCTCCGCCTACAGGAAATATGTTCGCTGCGACCAGGGGACCCGTTTCTGAATTGGTCTATAAGTGAACATTAATACCTGCGACTGGTGAGTGTGTGGTCACTATAGGTGAACATTAATACCTGCGACTGGTGAGTGTGTGGTCACTATAGGTGAACATTAATACCTGCGACTGGTGAGTGTGTGGTCACTATAGGTGAACATTAATACCTGCGACTGGTGAGTGTGTGGTCACTATAGTTGCTGATGGTAATGCTGCACTGGCGATGAGTTGGAAGGAGTTCAACTTCAGCAACAGCGGAACCAATGGAGGCAGCAGCCATGTTAACTGGAAAAACACCGCCTGGCCAGAGTGCAAACAACATGTCAGTCACCGATCACCACTGGTTCATATATACGTTATGCAGTGTTGTTTTTTGCAGCAAATTTTGAATTTAGTTTTAGTCATATTCTCTTGAATAGTTTTCATTTAGCTTTAGTCACATTTTAGTCACCTGGAATGTTTTAGTGTTAGTCTAGTTTTAGTCGGCTAAATGTCATAAGATTTTACTCGACTTAAGGCTCATACATAGTCTGGATTTTCGGTGGTGGGGTGACCACCGAACTACAACATGACGTCACGAGCCGCGGTGAAGAGCACCACCGCTCCAGCCCTTCTCTCTGTTTTTACCGCTCAACGTTATTTCAGCTCCGGTGGTCAGCTCACCACCGGAGCGGTGGTCACCTCACCACCGAAAATCCAGACTATGAATAGGCCTTAAATCTAGTTGATTTTGTTGACTAAAATGTATTTTGGCGGGCCTTGATGCCGTCGTAATGACTGATTTTACACTTGCTGAAAATAGCAGATCTACAAGCACAGAACGTGCTTGTAGATCTGCTATTTTCAGAATGCAACCAAGTGTAAAATGATGTATACTTATAGTCCCTTCCTAGAATTTTAGTCTAGTTTTTATCTGTTGACGAAATTGTCAATACATTTAGTCTTCGTTTTAGTCATCACAGCTTAGTTTTCATTTAGTTTCCATTTAGTTCTCGTCAGTGAAAAAAGGTATAGTCAACGAAAAAATTTCGTCTTAGTTTTAGTCGACAAAAAAAAAAAACTACATAGAAATGTATAGCGCAAAGTGCTTTTATGGGGGGCAGAAAATATCATTAAAACGAGCAAAAATAGCATACAACCGGCCGCACCGGCGGCAGCAAATCAGGCAGAACAATAAGACAATAACACATAGAGCATGAAACCAGTAGCAAATGCAGAACAATGAGCACACGAATAAGAATAAGGTTTTAAAAGCTCAACTGAAAAGGTGGGTTTTGAGCTGTGCTTTAAAGACGTCTACAGATCGGGAGCCTGTCTAAGCTGTAGCGGGAGTTTATTCCAGGCCGTCGGCCCGTACTAGAAACAGAAAGCTGCCTCACTGAATTTCTGGTACTCTATAAGCTTTGTATAACTACTTGACTGCTAACAAGTAAAAAGAACAAAAGACATGCATCTGTTCTTACCTGGATTCAAAATGTATACGTTCTTCTGTATTCAGTTCTTCAAGAGCTTCTTGAGTTTCATTATGTTGTGAGTCTTGTGACACAAATGGCAAGAATATACATATGAGAGCATTTGGGGGCAGGGCTTTGTGTCATCCTATAGACCAGTGCTACTCAACCCACGGCCCGTGGGCCGCATGCAGCCCCTGCGTAAGGTATCTTTTTATTGGTCATACCAAGAAAAAAATATTATTTATTATTATTTTCATTGTTTTGAACAAGATTGTAGGAATTGTATTGTTTGCTCCAAGAGAAATGATATGGTCTGATGTCAGTTGAGTAATCAGTAATCACTTACTTATTTATTCCACTTGTGATAATCTGTTTATTATAATTATCTATAATTGTTATCTCGTTTTGTAATTTCATCATTAATCACAATGTTGTTGTTCATTGAGGTTTCACCTTATTGATGGAGATGTGGCTTTTTACTCTTTTCTCTGTTCCTTAATGTTTTACTATAGTCATGTAGTCTGTTTCAAAAAATTCTAAACATTTCAAACTTTTGGAACTTTGCTGAGTGCCCCTTGAGGCATCTGAAGTTGAGTAGCCCTGCTATAGACTATGGAGCATGGGGGCAGGGCATTGCCTCCTGTCCATCTCCACCGCCTTGACCTTAGCGCAGCATTTGATTCTGTGAATCATACCATTCTGCTCTGCCGCCTATCACCTCACCTTGGTTCCTGTAACTCTGCACTCTCATCACGGCTCAGTTCCCATATCTGCTCCATAGAACCCAGCTCCGTTTCACGCAACTATTTAATGTACAGACCAAGTCCCAAATGTCAGGCAGTTCCCGTAGGGCTCTGCACTTCATGGGCCCAGGCTGCTCTTCTCGTTATACATGCTTGGCCACATATTTTGCAGGTATGTCATTCAAGTTCACTGCTATACTGCGGACAATACCCAAATATTCATACCACTCGCTCCCAATAACGCCATCTCAGAGGCACTATAGGTGAACATTAATACCTGCGACTGGTGAGTGTGTGGTCACTATAGGTGAACATTAATACCTGCGACTGGTGAGTGTGTGGTCACTATAGGTGAACATTAATACCTGCGACTGGTGAGTGTGTGGTCACTATAGTTGCTGATGGTAATGCTGCACTGGCGATGAGTTGGAAGGAGTTCAACTTCAGCAACAGTGGAACCAATGGAGGCAGCAGCCATGTTAACTGGAAAAACACCGCCTTTGGTGCAAACAACATGTCAGTCACCAATCACCACTGATGTCGATCTGGTTCATACATACAGTACCGTACTGTATGCAGTGTTGTTTTTGGCAGCAAATTTTGAATTTAGTTTTAGTCATAGTCTCTTGAATAGTTTTCATTTAGCTTTAGTCATATTTTAGTCACCTGGAATGTCAGTCAGGCAGTTCCCGTAGGGCTCTGCACTTCATGGGCCCAGGCTGCTCTTCTCGTTATACATGCTTGGCCACATATTCACCACAAGTTCACTGCTATACTGCGGACAATACCCAAATATTCATACCACTCGCTCCCAATAACGCCATCTCAGAGGCACTATAGGTGAACATTAATACCTGCGACTGGTGAGTGTGTGGTCACTATAGGTGGACATTAATACCTGCGACTGGTGAGTGTGTGGTCACTATAGTTGCTGATGGTAATGCTGCACTGGCGATGAGTTGGAAGGAGTTCAACTTCAGCAACAGTGGAACCAATGGAGGCAGCAGCCATGTTAACTGGAAAAACACCGCCTTTGGTGCAAACAACATGTCAGTCACCAATCACCACTGATGTCGATCTGGTTCATACATACAGTACCGTACTGTATGCAGTGTTGTTTTTGGCAGCAAATTTTGAATTTAGTTTTAGTCATAGTCTCTTGAATAGTTTTCATTTAGCTTTAGTCATATTTTAGTCACCTGGAATGTTTTAGTGTTAGTCTAGTTTTAGTCGACTAAATGTCATAAGATTTTAGTCGACTAAATCTGTCGACTAAAATGTATTTTGGCGGGCCTTGATGCCGTCGTAATGACTGATTTTACACTTGCTGAAAATAGCAGATCTACAAGCATACAACGCGTCGCAGTGTGCTTGTAGATCTGCTATTTTCAGCATGCAACCAAGTGTAAAATGATGTATACTTATTCCCTTCCTAGAATTTTAGTCTAGTTTTTATCTGTTGACGAAATTGTCAATACATTTAGTCTTCGTTTTAGTCTTCACAGCTTAGTTTTCATTTAGTTTCCATTTAGTTTTCGTCAGTGAAAAAAGGTATAGTCGACGAACATTTTTCGTCAACACTGACTGTATGCACCGACACATAATGATAAACCTTATTTATTTGTTATAGCACCTTTCTGGATATAGAAATGTATAGCGCAAAGTGCTTTTATGGGGGGCAGAAAATATCATTAAAACAAGCAAAAATAGCGTACAACCGGCGGCAGCAAATCAGGCAGAACAATAAGACAATAACACATAGAGCATGAAACCAGTAGCAAATGCAGAACAATGAGCACACGAATAAGAATAAGGTTTTAAAAGCTCAACTGAAAAGGTGGGTTTTGAGCTGTGCTTTAAAGACGTCTACAGATCTGGAGCCTGTCTAAGCTGTAGCGGGAGTTTATTCCAGTCCGTCGGCCCGTACTAGAAACAGAAAGCTGCCTCACCGTATTTCTGGTACTCTACAAGCTTTGTATAACTACTTGTTATACTTGTTATACTACGACTGCTAACAAGTAAAAAGAACAAAATATATGCATCTGTTTTTACCTGGATTCAAAATGTACGTTCTATGTATTCAGTTCTTGAGTTCCTTTTCATGTTGTGAGTCTTGTGACACAAATGGCAAGAATATACATAATATGTAGTGAGAGCATTTGGGGGCAGGGCTTTGTGTCATCCAGTGCTACTCAACCCACGGCCCGTGGGCCACATTCAGCTCTGCGTAAGGTATCTGCGGCCGATCATGGTCATACCAATACAAAATATAATTTGTTATTTTCATTGTTTTGCACAAGATTGTAGGAATTGTATTGTTTGTTCCAAGAGAAAGTGATATGGTCTGATGTCAGTTGAGTATAATTACACTTACTTATTTATTCCACTTGGGATAATCTGTTCATTATAATTGTTATCTATAATTATTATCTCGTTTTGTAATTTCATCATTCATCACAATGTTGTTGTTCATTGAGATTTCACCTCAATGGAGATGTGGCTTTTTACTCTTTTCTCTGTTCCTTAATGTTTTACTATAGTCATGTAGTCTGTTTCAAAAAATTCTAAACATTTCAAACATTTTTGCTGAGTGGCCCCTTGAGGCATCTGAAGTTGAGTAGCCCTGCTATAGACTATGGAGCATGGGGGCAGGGCATTGCCTCCTGTCCATCTCCACCGCCTTCACCTTAGCACAGCATTTGATTATGTGAATCATACCATTCTGCTCTGCCGCATATCACCTCACCTTGGTTCCTGTAACTCTGCACTCTCATCACGGCTCAGTTCCCATATCTGCTTCATAGAACCCAGCTCCGTTTCACGCAACTATTTCATGTACAGACCAAGTCCCAAATGTCAGGCATTTCCCGCAGGGCTCTGCACTTCATGGGCCCAGGCTGCTCTTCTCGTTATACATAGCCACATATTTTGTCATTCAATTTCACTGCTATACTGCGGACAATACCCAAATATTCATACCACTCGCTCCCAATAACGCCATCTCAGAGGCACTAACCTTGAATTATGCCGTCACAGATTGAATGTCCTACGATTTCCTAAAAAAAAAGCTTGGGCTTGAGCTTGACTGAGCAACTTTTATCTGTAGTCGAGTAATGTTTCACCAGGAGTACAGTATCTAGCCGAGTATCAATGAATATCAATGAATAGTCAAAACACGGGGTTATGTACTTTTAATGTTTTGTTGTGATGACGTGATCAAAATGCGGCTACAAGCTAGGGATGCCGCCGATTAATCGATTTTACGATTAATCATCGTAGTCTCCAAAATCGATTTTAATATTTCATAATCGAAAATCGATTCTCTTTATATCAAGTACTTCATACCAGCCCCTTATGAAACAACTTCTCCCCAAATCCAAATGGATTTCATTTTCCATCCTGAATGGCACTGAGAAGATCTCCACAAAGGTTTACTCATCAAAACTGATTATAAAACTGTAACCATCAAAGCATGCACTCAACATATAATGGTTATGTGACCATGGCATGTGCATAATATGAAATCTTAAAGTCTGAAAGTTTTATCTGATATTGATAATTTAAAAAAAACATTTTTTTTCTTTTTTGGGGTGTGGGGTGGGTTCGATTAATCGATTATTAATCGCCAGAGCTGGCGACTATTCGATTTGGCTGATGGTCACTTTGTGACATCCCTACTACAAGCACTACGGTTTGTCATAATCATGAAGTATTGAATGTAAATATAAATGGTATAAAGTAAACCGGTATGTACAAAGGATAGGCATCAATAAGCGTTTAGCAGCTTCAGCCTATGCCTTGTCCATCAACCAAACAAGATGTAAGTAAAGTAAAGCAAACCAGCGCAACGCAACGCAACGCAACACAACGCAACGCAACGCAACGCAACGCAACGCAAACCAAACCAAACCAAACCAAACCAAACCAAACTAAACTAGTTTCCTATATTCGGTATTGGGTTTCGGCCAATAAGAATGTCCTTTTGGGTGCATCCCTAGAATCTACTGTAGCACGTTGCTCATCACTGCTGCCAGTAGAGTCTCACTGTGAGGCGTTACAGTACCGTACAGTGATGTCCAGGACCTTCACATGACCTGCTACGTTGATACGTGCCTCACTGTGAAGAGTAGTACAGTACAGTGATGCCCAGGATCTTCATATGACCTGCTACGTTGATACGTGCCCAGCAGGAGCCTATAAGGTCAGCCATGTTGGTCAGCCACGTGCCAGGTTGTGCGGCCACACCTGAATGGTCAGCGGTGTTGATTGTGACGAATTTTGAAGTGTACTAGTCTTTTGAGTTATTTTCATTAAATTTTATTCAGATTTCAGTCTAGTTTTAGTCCACTGAATATCATACGATTTTAGTCGACTACATCTACAGTTGATTTAGTCGGCTGAAATGCATTTTGGCGGGCCTTGATGTATTTTGCACTTGCTGAAAATTGCAGATCTGCGACGCGTTGTGAGCTTGTAGATCTGCTATTTTCAGCATGCAACCATAAAGTGACTTTATCTAGTTTTCATTTGTTGACGAAATATATTCTGTCATAGTTTTAGTCATCATAGCTTAGTCTCAGTTTTCCTCAGTGAAAAAAGGTAGTCACTAATGGTTAGTGAGCCCGCATGGGAAGCCAATGGTCCCAAGGTTCAATGTGTCCCTGAGCAAGGCACTTGACCCCTGGGTGAATCTGAAAGCCCAAGTTGTCCCTCAGGGCAAAAAAAGGTACAAAAAGGTGACTTCTGAAATGCAGTTTCAACCACCTAAAAGCTATTGGAATTTGGGGAATGTCTTTGATTTGCCCCGAACTAGAGTCAAGATTATTTAATAATCAAAATTGTATCCACATTGAATGGAACAAATGTATGTGTCTCTGTATGTTTCAAAGACTTGCTATTTCTGTCCATTTGGGTGTTTGGGTAGCTATGTGTAAGATATGGCAAAACAAATTTAACCCCACAGGACATTATTTCAGCCATGGTACATGGCAGAATCTTAAAATACACACCTAGAATGCAGTTTGTAAGAGAAATCCACTTGGTTCAGATGGATCGGTCCGATAGGCCTATAGTATGTAAGTAAAACAAAGCCCTTCAAATCAAAGACATTCCACAAAAACATTTTAGTAGTTCTTAAAAATGTCCCCAGGAGGTGCAGCTCTCAAGACATGCGGAACGTCACTTCAGAGTCTGTAAAAGGTAGCAAGTAAGTAAGTAACCTTGCAGAGCCATGAGCCTATCTCCTGTTTTTGGCATTATTTGCTGTAAAGTGAGGCAGCTTGATGTACAAGTAGACCCTGGACATGACGCTATTATGTCACAGGGACTTACCCCAATCTAACCCTTGATGCTGAGTGTCAAGCAGGGAGGCACTAGGTCCCATTTTTAGAGTCTTTGGTATGACCCAGCCGGGTATTGAACCCCAACCTCCCAGTCTCAGGGCAGACACTCTAACCACAAGGCCACTGAGCTGTCTGTGTACTGTAAGGTAACCTCTGGTAATTACCGTAATTGACCATTTTGTTTATAATTTATTTTTGGCGTTATTTGCTGTAAAGTATCCTCTAGAACAGTGATCTGAGGGGAGATAAGTGCAAGTGTCATAATATTCAAGATGTTTATTTACAGTAGGCCTATTCCATCTCGAGTAAGATGTAATAATAATAAGTAGTGTAGACTTATCATAATGACATTAGTTAGAATGAAATACAAGGTACTATTTTTTAATTCATTGCGTTTATTTTTTTTCCAGGGCATAGGTGTGAGTCGAACCCACGACCAGCCCTGACCTTTGGCTCCTCAGCGAGCATACCTAAATTGACAAAGTCACAATTTTCATTCATCTATTGTGTATACTATATATACTATGGACCCCCAAATTGACACTCATTAGCCCGCGGACCCCCATTATAAAATATATGCCATAAAGGACACCCATAAGAGAAGAGTCTTACAGCTCTAGCAGTGATTTTCAAGCATTTTCATTTCAAGGACCCCAGGTTTGACCTGAATTAGGATTCTATCTCTGGGACCTGCAATGTATATTGTATAATCAAAGTTAATTTAATTAGTTAATTAGAGTTATTTGGTTCTCTGAGAGAACCAATATTTGGTGGACCCCCTTGGCCCCCCTCTTCCATTAACCATTTCCCCCCTTGGTAGGGGACCATTACCCAGCCCTGGGGCAGTAGGCAGTAGGCAGTGCATCAGCCTCATAATCTGAAGGTCGTGAGTTCGAGCCTAATGATGAGAATAGGATGACCGATCGGATGGAGTTTGAAGATGAGATGCATGAGACTGATCAGTTAAATTGAGTTTTGATTACTTAAGAAAGTTATATTATGTCTAAATGTAATGTGTGTGTTTTTCTACTCATAAAGAATGGCTGTATCATGTCAGTGACCTTTCCATTAGATTCCTCATGGTGTTAAAATGCTATGAACACTATGATAGCTCCTGCTTTTACTTGTTGAAATATATTTTGACATGCTAGTGGTGAATTGTTGTCATGATGTCGACAAAGATCAACAGTTTGAGCACAGTCAGGCCTCGGCGCACTAGGCAGCACGTCAGTCTCGTAACCTGAAGGTCGTGAGTTCGAGCCTAATGATGATAGACGATAAGGATGAGATGGAGATTGATGATGAGGTAGATGAGACTGATTGAGAAGAGCCACTAGCTGTTTTGCTGTTCAAGTACCTTGCTGCTGAACAAATAATGTGGAATCACTGCATTAGAGCGTCGCAGTCCCGCCCCCTCAAGAGACCCGGAAAATAATTCCCTGTTCATTTTCTTCAATACTTCAAAAAGTATTTATTTAAAGGGGCATGGTGGCACAGTTGGTAGTGCTGTCGCCTCACAGCTAGAAGGTCCTGGGTTCGATTCCCGCTCGGGACGCTGTGGGTGTTGGCGGTGTGTTTCCTCCTCTGCGTCATCAGGAAGCATGAAGGAAGCATGAGTTCAAGTCCGTTGCTCTCCCCTTGTCCCCCATATATGGGGATTAGGATCACATTAGATGATTGACACAGGGGTGAAAAATGGGTTACAAAATTGTGGGATAAAAAATATATTAAAAATAAAAAGTATTTATTTAAAGACGATTACGCTGGGGACAAAGCCATCTCGAGTTGTGACACATCATGACAATAAACACAATGTTTTGGGCCAAACAAAGAGTTAAACAAAGCCCTTCAAATCAAAGACATTCCACAAAAAAGCTTTTTAGTAGTTCTTAAAAATGTCCCCATGGGGAGGTGCAGCTCTCAAGACATGTGGAATGTCACTTCAGAGTCTGTGGAAGGTAACCTTTAGTAATTGACCATTTTGTTTATTACAGGCGTTATTTGCTGTAAAGTATCCTCTAGAACAGTGATCTGAAACTTCTGATAAATCTTGGTTGATCCTCGTTGGAGGGGAGATAAGTTCAGGTGTCATAATATTCAAGATGTTTATTTACAGTATTCCATCTCGAGTAAGATGAAATAATAATAACAAGTAGTGTAGATTTATCATAATGGCATTAGTTAGAATGAAATACAAGGTACGTGTAAGTAAATTTGCTCCAAACCAAGATGAAATTATCGATAAAGTGAAATTCTGATCTGCATTTGCGGTGGAACTCTGAATTTGTGAAAAATATTCATGTACAGTAGTCCTACATATTGTAATACAATAGTACAAATTGTGGTTAGGTGATGGCGAGAAAAGTGATTTCTTGGTCCATTTAGATGGTTTTTATTCAGAACTTTTTAATTCATTCATTCAATTCAATTCATTTTCCAGGGTGTAAGTGGGGATCGCACCCACAACCTGCCCCAACCTTTGATCCTCAACACACACACCTACTTCATTGATCCATCGTGTACTGCTCATAATGTACTTGGATGAATAGATGTTTAAAACAATGGACATTCTTCTTTTTTTATTTATTGCGTTTATTTTTCTTCCAGGGCATAGGTGGGAGTCGAACCCACGACCAGCCCTGACCTTTAGATCCTCAGCGAGCATACCTAAAATTGACAAAGTCACCATTTCATTCATCTATTGTGTATACTATAAAAAGCAGTGGTTCTTTTTCAGGTCAAGGACCCCCAAATTGACACTCATTAGCCCTCGGACCCCCATTAGAAAATGCCATAAAGGACACCCATAAGAGAAGATTCTTACAGCTCTAGCAGTGATTTTCAAGCATTTTCATTTCAAGGACCCCAGGTTTGACCTGAATTAGGCTACGACCCCCCCCATTTCTATCTCTGGGACCCCAATGTTCTCTGAGAGAACCAAGATTTGGTGGACCCCCTTGGAGGGGCTTCCCTTAAAATGTATTCCCCCTTTCCCCCTTGGTAGGGGACCATTCCCCAGCCCTGGGGCAGTAGGCAGTAGGCAGCGCATCAGCCTCATAATCTGAAGGTCGTGAGTTCGAGCCTAATGATGAGAATAGACGACCGATCAGATGGAGTTTGAAGATGAGATGGATGAGACTGATCAGTTAAAATTTTCTTTTGATTTCTTAAGAAAGTTATATTATGTCTAAATGTAAGCCAGCAATCTGATACGTGTGTGCTTTTCTACCCATAAAGAATGGCTGTATCATGTCAGTAACCTTTCCATTGGATTCCTGGTGTTGCTATGAAAACTATGATAGGTCCTGCTTTTACTTGTTGAAATATATTTTGACATGCTAGTGGTGAATTGTTGTGACAGTCTCGTAATCTGAAGGTCATGAGTTCGCACCTAATGATGAGATAGATGATGAGATAGATGAGACTGATCCCTTAAATTGTCTTTTGATTACTTAACTCCTTCCCTGCCACGTTCAAGTTCAAGTTTACCCCTCACACACGGTTTTCGGGCCCTTATTTTGAAGAGCCACCAGCTGTTTTGATGAACCGGAAGTAACAATCAATCTATTTCCGCGGGGCACTCGGTAGCTGCTTTGTTTTCGTCAGAAGCGCTGATACGGTATACCGCGAGGTCGCTAGGATTTTTCATTGAGCTCTTGAAACAGACCAGTCTAACAACCCTAGAAATAACCTTTACACAGGCCTCATTGGTGCTGTAGGCAGCACGTCAAGTCTCATAATCTGAAGGTTGTGAGTTCAAGTCTCACATGGGGCATGGTATCACTTGGGCTGACCCAATCTAGTCATAGATATATATATATATATATATATTTTTTTTGCCGATATCAGTCCATCCCAAACTTTAATGGTTGGACAAAAATAGATCCAAGCCAAATCTGTCAAGTCTGCAGTATCGGTATCAGACGAAATCAGCTATACACCTGCCACCATATAGCATGTGATTTGTACTTCTTTGCAGTTACCTCCATGCAGCAGAAGATGGAGACACAAAGCCTACGGATTGTAGCTTTTTTTTTAATGTTTTTTTTTTGTGGCTTTTGCCTTTTTTTCCATATTTTATAGAGGGACAGACAGTAGCCTGACAGGAAATGGGGGAGAGAGATGCGGGGGGGGGGGGGGGGGTGACATGCAGTAAGGGCCCTCGGGATCGGGAGTGGAACCCACGGCACACTGCCAGGCTGGGGCTACTGGACCGCTGAGCCACGGCCCAGGCCCGGATTGTAGCTTTTAACCTTGATTTTCAATGAACCAGCTGTAGACTGTGTTCTTATTGGTTAGTTCATTATTTGTATTCAACACAATTAAGAGATCAATGCCTCTTCCCTTGTAACCTTTGACTCGCATAAATGAGCTTAAATCCCACCGCCTGTCACAAATCATTACAAATCTTTTTTAGAGCAGAGTAATGTACCTTGCTGCTGGTTGGTTATGTTAAATTATTGCTCCTCGGAGCACAGGTCTCCACCAGGATGTGATTATTTTTGGACAAAATGTGTAGAGTAATATAAACATAATTTTTTTCTCTTTTTTTTTGCATAGTTGTGCCTCCTGGTGGCGCTATAATGGGGTAATTGTATAAATGTTGAGTATGGGTCCCCAGCATGTAGAAACTGCCGGATGCTAACTTGCATATTATGTTGAACAATTTTCAATGTGACCGACCATTAAAAACCTGTATAAGGCAAAACAATTAAACATTTCAAAAGTAAATTTAACTGATCAGTCTCATCCATCTCAACTTCAAACTCCATCTGATCGGTCATCCTATTCTCATCATTAGGCTTGAACTCACGACCTTCAGATTATGAGGCTGATGCGCTGCCTACTGCCTACTGCCCCAGGGCTGGGGAATGGTCCCCTACCAAGGGGGGAAATGTTAATGTAGAAACTGCTGGATGCTAACTTGCATATGTTGAACAATTTTCATAATTGGCATAATAGCCTATGTGACCGTACCATTAAAAACCTGTATAAGGCAAAACAATTAAACATTTCAAAATGCTTTAAGTAGCATGTGACGTGTCAAACTAGTGTTTTTTCATGATTCTGAATCCATGCTGTTGGGCTAAAATCGTCATATCCGTCATCACAAATGTCATGAGTCAGCACATTTGGGCTGTGGCTATGGCCGTTTTAGCCCAAGGAGTGTTTTTTTGTGCAAAACTAATGCATGGAATGGATTCAGAATCATGAAAACTCCCTAGTTTGAGACCATACCTTATTAATCAAAACAAATTTTAATTGATCAGTCTCATCTCTCTCATCATCAATTTCCATCTCATACTCTTCCATATCTTATTATCATCATTAGGCTCGAACTCACGACCTTCTGATTACGAGACTGACACACTGCCTAGTGCGCCAACGAGGCCTGACTGTTGATCTTCTGCCTGTTGATCTTCGTCGACATCATGACCTTTCTAGGTTGTACAACAATTCACCACTAGCATGTAAAAATATATTTCAACGACTAAAAGCAGGAGCTATCATAGTTTCCATAGCATTTTAACACCATGAGGAATCTAATGGAAAGGTCACTGACATGATACAGCCATTCTTTATGGGTAGAAAAACACACACATATCAGATTGCTGGCTTACATTTAGACATAATATAACTTTCTTAACCCTTTCAGGACGGGAACCCCTTTTGGTGTTTTAAGCATTATGTTATACTTTAGCTTTTGAAAAATAGCAGATCTACAAGCTCATAGCGCAGCAATCAGTATCTAAATACTGAATCGAGCAACTTAAAACCTGTGAAACCCAAAATCCTGAACATGTGTGTGCAGTGAACTATCCCTTTAACCCTGTAACACTCGGGTTAATTTATACTTCAAGAGATTTCAACCTTAGTACTACTTTTATTACTAGGACTTATCAGAGGAAATTATGTAAAAAAAATGTATAATAATTATTAAAATAAAAATAATAAATTAATCATTTACATTTTGGGGATATCTTTCACAATAATACATAAAACATGTTCTAGACATTCTAATGTACACAAAAAAACATATATTACAGTTATTTTAATTACTTTTATCAGGGTTAAAGGTGATAGGTAAAAAAATATGTTCAAAATTGCACCCGTCCAGAGATTTTTAATTTGTGTGAATTTCGGTGGGGGGTATTTTTATGCAAATATCATGACCAATGGCATTGCAATGAACATCAATGATGACGTTTAGGTGAAAAAAGAACAAAAATGCATTAATTCATTAAAATATGTTGTATTATTGCAACGCTGGGTGTTCCAGGGTTAAGACACAGAGTGGTGGGAGGAAGAGGCTATGATACATTAAAAACTATGTTTAAAAAATTTGTAATAATAAAGAGTTAAAGTTAAAGTTAATATACAGTTAAAATATCTATACTGTACAGAGCCTATACAGTAAACAATAACAACAACAATAATACTACTACTACTAATAATAATAATAATAATAATGGCTTCGAGGCCTCTAAATGCAGAGACATTAAAGTGTTTTGTGCACTGAGGGTTTTCACAGGAAACACTCAGCAGAATGTCATGTAATACTAATTGAGGAACTGACTTCGACCACAACAATACTGTCCCCATATACTGGTTACCAGTCAGCCTCACTGACACACTGAGAGAGAGAGACCGTTCAGAGAGACATTCACAGAGACAGACAGAGAAACAGCTCAGACAGACAGACAGACAGACAGACAGACGACAAAATTGACAAAGATCAGATCAGAATGTCTGGGATCAAATGGATTCAAGTGGTTTTCATTCTGCTGAGAGTGGACAACTCTCTACAGTACACTGCTATCTACACAAGATCTGGAGACACCGTCAACCTGCCATGCCCGTTACATGGAGAGCCTGGCTGTTTGCGAACTACGTGGCTTCACTCAAAACAGTACGGGAGTGTTAATGTGGCTATGTATGGTGTGATTACAATGAATGAACTACAGGAATCTACAGCAGACAGACTGGTATTGGAGTTTGACTGCTCTCTGACTGTTAAAGATGTCACGGCTGATGATTTTGGTTTTTATACCTGCCAAAAACTTGAAAACGGACGCTATCTTCAATATCTAGATCAACGGAGTCAGCTGTTTGTGCTGGACGTCACTACACTAAACTGTGGGAAAGAACAGAAATGTCATCTGCATGAATACGACACTAGATGTGAAGGTCTCACTGTGAGATGGATAAAGGACAGCACTACCCTGGTAGAAAACACTCAGGATACCGTATGTTCTAGCACTCTGACCATCGACAGACACGACCAGACCAAGAAGTTTACATGTCAGGTTACGAAGGACAACGGAGAGCTGATCGACTTCGTGACCGACCCAACCGACCAGGCCTCCAGCTACGACCGGACCACCACCCGCTGCTACGACCTCCTCTGCTCTGATGGTCTCTACGTGGGGGTGGGGGTGGTGCGAGTGGTGGGGACGGTGGCCATCTTCCTTTTGCTCCTTTTGCTACTCGTGATTCTCGTCGGCAGGCGAACGACCACCGAGACCCCGACCAAATAAGTTGTCATAATATTCTATTTCTAGATATTCCATGTTGTTAATATTCACTGAAAGCTTCAGTGTTGATCATATGGATCAAATCATATTGTAAATTATTACACAGAAGAATATGAATATTATTATTGACTGGTATGAACAGGACCATACAAGTGAACATATAACGAGTGAAAACAAGCGCAAAAACTAAATAAAATGTAACTTTCATGTTCTTTTATTGCTTTATTTACAGAGAATACAATGCATTGAGACAGAGCAGGTTATGTGCGTAGGTGTGTGTGTGTGTGTGTGTGTGTGTGTGTGTGTGTGTGTGTGTGCTTGAGTTCATGAGTAGATTGGGTATTTTCACAATATGTATCTGATGGAACCGAGTCAAACTAAATGTAATGCCTCAACTCTTATACAATTCAAATTGCTTGACATAGTGGGAAGGGAGGTCCCTGCAGTTCACTGTGGGTGGTTGCGTCCTGAAAAGGTTGAAATCTGTCAGATAAATAAATACAGTACAGTAGCTCGGTTCGTCTGAGACGCGTGCGTGGCGAATTTGAAGTCGGGGCGGTCGAGCAGTTCTGGAGATACGTGGATTTTACGTACGTACATACAGTACGTATACAGAGATGCATTTACTGTAAGATACGACATTTACTTAGTAGCCCCTTCCCCTCCCCTCCCCCACACAACACAAGAGAGAGGCAGAATGTCAAATGTTTTCTGAAGAGGAACCAACAACCACAACAGCTCTGCAAGTCACAGCATCGCTGACCACACACACACACACACACACACACACACACACACACACACACACACACACACACACACACACACACACACACACACACACAACGGATCATCAGCTCGTCTAATGTGTATGCTAGTAGTGTCGAGATAAGGCCCAGGGGACAGGTACACCCATAATGCAACAGCACAAAAACATAAACACAGAGCCATATAACAGAAGAGTTACGACATTGAGGGGGCAGAAACCGAGCGCTCGAGCGCTGTTCATGCAGCCTGAACTGAGACAAGCTGGAGTTGGAAATACATTGTTTTCAATGTACCATTACCCCTTACATATATATGCATACTGTAGGAGTGGTTTGGGCGTTACAAAGATTAAACCAATCACTGTGCCACCTGCCATTGCCTTTAATCCATTTTAGGCGGGAACCCCTTTTGGTGTTTTAACATAGCAGATCTACAAGCTCATAACGCGCCACCGAGTGGCGCGCTGCGAACTTGTAGATCTGCTTTTTTGTATCGTGAAAATGTGGCGCAAATCCTGATAGAAAACTGTCCGGATTTAGAAGACATTTTCGAAATTTCGACGTCAGGCTTAAATAATCAAAAGGCAATTTAACTGATCAGTCTCATCCATCTCATCTTCAAACTCCATCTGATCGGTCGTCTATTCTCATCATTAGGCTTGAACTCATGACCTTCAGATTATGAGGCTGATGCACTGCCTACTGCCTACTGCCCCAGGGCTGGGGGATGGTCCCCTACCAAGGGGGGAAGGGGGAATAATGTTAATTTAGAAACTGCTGGATGCTAACTTGCATATGTTGAACAATTTTCATAATTGGCATAATAGCCTATATGTGACCGACCGTACCATTAAAAACCTGTATAAGGCAAAACAATTAAACATTTCAAAATGCTTTAAGTAGCATTTGACGTGTCAAACTAGGGTTTTTTCATGATTCTGAATCCATGCTGTTGGGCTAAAATCGTCATATCCGTCATCACAAATGTCATGAATCAGCACATTTGGGCTGTGGCTATGGCCGTTTTAGCCCAAGGAGTGTTTTTTTGTGCAAAACTAATGCATGGAATGGATTCAGAATCATGAAAACTCCCTAGTTTGAGACCATACCTTAAGTAATCAAAACACAATTTAAGTGATCAGTCACATCTATCTCATCATCAATCTCCATCTCATACTCTTCCATATCTTATTATCATCATTAGGCTCAAACTCACAACCTTCTGATTACGAGACTGACACGCTGCCTAGTGGGCCAACGAGGCCTGACTGTGCTCAAACTGTTGATCTTTGTCGACATCATGACCTTTCTAGGTTGTACAACAATTCACCACTAGCATGTCAAAATATATTTCAACGACTAAAAGCAGGAGCTATCATAGTTTGGAGTTTCCATAGCATTTTAACACCATGAGGAATCTAATGGAAAGGTCACTGGCATGATACAGCCATTCTTTATGGGTAGAAAAACACACACATATCAGATTGCTGGCTTACATTTAGACATAATATAACTTTCTTAAGTAATCAAAAGTCAATTTAACTGATCAGTCTCATCCATCTCATCTTCACACTCCATCTGATCGGGAATCCTATTCTCATCATTAGGCTCGAACTCACGACCTTCAGATTACGAGACTGACACGCTGCCTAGTGCGCCAACGAGGCCTGACTGTGCTCAAACTGTTGATCTTTGTCGACATCAGGACCTTTCTAGGTTGTACAACAATTCACCACTAGCATGTCAAAATATATTTCAACAAGTAAAAGCAGGAGCTATCATAGTGTTCATAGCATTTTAACACCATGAGGAATCTAATGGAAAGGTCACTGACATGATACAGCCATTCTTTATGGGTAGAAAAACACACACATTACATTTAGACATAATATAACTTTCTTAAGTAATCAAAACTCAATTTAACTGATCAGTCTCATCCATCTCATCTTCAAACTCCATCTGATCGGTCATCCTATTCTCATCATTAGGCTCGAACTCACTACCTTCAGATTATGAGGCTGATGCACTGCCTACTGCCCCAGGGCTGGGGTATGGTCCCCTACCAAGGGGCGAAGGGGGGAAAATGTTAATGTAGAAACTGCCAGATGCTAACTTTCATATGTTGAACAATTTTCATAATTGGCATAATAGCCTATGTGACCGACCGGCGACCGTACCATTAAAAACCTGTATAAGGCAAAACAATTAAACATTTCAAAATGCTTTAAGTAGCATTTGACGTGTCAAACTAGGGTTTTTTCATGATTCTGAATCCATGCTGTTGGGCTAAAATCGTCATATCCGTCATCACAAATGTCATGAATCAGCACATTTGGGCTGTGGCTATGGCCGTTTTAGCCCAAGGATTGTTTTTTTGTGCAAAACTAATGGATGGAATGGATTCAGATTCATGAAAACTCCCTAGTTTGAGACCATACCTTAAGTAATCAAAACACAATTTAAGTGATCAGTCACATCTATCTCATCATCAATCTCCATCTCATACTCTTCCATATCTTATTATCATCATTAGGCTCAAACTCACAACCTTCTGATTACGAGACTGACACGCTGCCTAGTGCACCAACGAGGCCTGACTGTGCTCAAACTGTTGATCTTTGTCGACATCATGACCTTTCTAGGTTGTACAACAATTCACCACTAGCATGTCAAAATATATTTCAACGACTAAAAGCAGGAGCTATCATAGTTTCCATAGCATTTTAACACCATGAGGAATCTAATGGAAAGGTCACTGGCATGATACAGCCATTCTTTATGGGTAGAAAAACACACACATATCAGATTGCTGGCTTACATTTAGACATAATATAACTTTCTTAAGTAATCAAAAGTCAATTTAACTGATCAGTCTCATTTATCTCATCTTCAAACTCCATCTGATCGGGAATCCTAATCTCATCATTAGGCTCGAACTCACGACCTTCAGATTATGAGGCTGATGCACTGCCTACTGCCTACTGCCTACTGCCCCAGGGCTGGGGAATGGTCCCCTACCAAGGGGGGAAAATGTTAATGGATGAGAGGGGGTCCATGGGGGTCCACCAAATCTTGGTTCTCTCAGAGAACCAAATAACTCTAATTAACTAATTAAATTAACTTTGATTATACAATATACATTGCAGGTCCCAGAGATAGAATCCTAATTCAGGTCAAACCTGGGGTCCTTGAAATGAAAATGCTTGAACATCACTGCTAGAGCTGTAAGACTCTTCTCTTATGGGTGTCCTTTATGGCATATCCTTTGTTGGAGTTTCTCAGTCCAGTGAATCAGGTCTCAACGGTCGGTACATCTGTGAGGCTCACAGACAAAAGACCCCTACGTTAGCACTTATGCAATCTGTATGTATGACCTATAACACTCAATGCAATATGCAGTGCTCCGTGCGTTTTCAAACCATTAGAGAAGTGAGCGTGCGTGCGTGCTGCGTGCGTGCGTGCGTTCATGTGCACGTGCGTTCATGCGCGCGTGCATGTGTTATGCAATCTGTATGTACAGTATGACCTAACACTCAATGCAATATGCAGTGCTCCACGAGTTTTCAAACCATTAGAGAAGTGTGTGTGTGTGTGTGTGTGTGTGTGTGTGTGTGTGTGTGCGCGTGCGTGCATGCTCGTGTGTGCGTGCTGTTCCCCACGGTTACCGTCACAGAGAGGAATGGCACTCGGCCATTAGCGAGTGTAAGTGAACACCTGGTGACTCTCCTGTGCGTGTGTCTGTCTCAACTTAAATAATTAACGCAAGGCGATGGCGAGAACTCACATACGTATGCACCGTAGGTGGGGTGGGTGGGGGAGGGGTATTACATCATCATCCTCCATACAGCGCCTCAGCCTGACCGTGATGCGGTCACTCTTCCAAAAAAAGCATTTATTACATTTTGGAGACGCGCCTCAAGCGTATATAATGTGCGGCTGAGCATAGAGCATAGACATGGTAACACTTCGCCTGCCTCTGATTGGCCTACCGACACTGGCCGTCTCGACTGTCCTCCAAGATGCGAGGTTACTTATAGTTACAGCCTTATAACTAACTTGTACGTTTTATTTTTGTAGAAGAGCCAAACTAATAGACTCTGCAGAAACTGCACTCATTCCCAATCTTCCGCCGTATAGTCTGAAAACCCACCTCTTCAGACTCCATCTTAGCCCGTAGCACTTGCCATAGCCTCGACGACCTTGCAGGCGTAGATGGCGAAAGTTATGTAATTTAAATTGCATATTTATCACGTATATGTATCACACGCAACCATTACTATCGACAATTAGCAACAACAACACCTCTCCTCATCCTGTCGTTCCTTCACAATTTAAGTGTCTCCCCTTTACCTCCCAATGCTGCACATTTTACCCAGGTTATTAACATGAAATAGGTGTAACTTAACATTGTGGGAGAGAGCAAGGCAGTGAGTGAGCGACGGAGGGAGAGAGAAGGCCAAGAGTGGCAGGGGTTGACTGACACCTGATGTTCAGTTGGAGCTTGGAGGCCCCCTGAGGGTGGAGGCCCGTTTCAATTGAACATGCTAAGGCGTCCTATGAGTATATAGTGTATACTGTATAAGTATATAGTGTATACCTATACAGTAGTTTCATTGTACATACATTCCACTGTTAGACATATCTTAGGTTCTTAGCTTACTCATGGTCCTTGTGACTATATATGTACTGTATAGAGGGTATGTGCATGCATGAAGTGAATGGCAGATCGAGTGGCACATCGAGTGTTATTTGTTTGGATGTATGGGGCTGTCAAGGCCAGAAAGTAGTGTTTTGCCACTCAGTAGGCATTCCCACCCATGTAACTTCCGGGTATGATGATGATGTCACACGCATACCCTCCATTGGATGTATTGTCTTGCTTACGGTAAATGGCTCTGGATTGTTTCAACAGGGTTCAAGTGTCAAGTAAATTAGAAAGAAACTGTCCGGCTTCTGTACGGACACGACTGGCCCGTGTTCTGTTCGGGGGAGGAGGGAAGCTGGGCAGGGGGAGGGTTTCTTCTTTACAAACATTGAGACGGCACGGTTTGCACAATTTGGCCAATGTTTGACCAATAGTATAGGCCTAATAGCCTATACCTTGCTGATTGTATGTTGATTACGTTTGATGCAGTGATGGTCTTCTTTTTTTCATTTAGAATGACACTATTCTACAAAATGTCTTCTAAATCATGACAGTTTTCTGAAAGTCCTATGTGTTTCTATGTCAGCGGTGCTCAACCTTTTTCATGCCAAGGATCCCCAGAATGATCTGTATTTGGCCGCCGACCCCATCTGAAAATATGTAGTTCCTCCCCAGAAGCAAAGATTTGAGTTGAAAACGTTCGCTCTGAAAGAATATAATGTGGCGCAAATCTTTGAATATATTATATTCAAAGATTTGCGCCACATTTTCACGATTTCTCAAAAATAGCAGACCTACAAGCTCGTTGTGCGGCACTCAGTGCCGCGCTATGAGCTTGTAGATCTGCTATTTTTGAATAGCTAAAGTATAAAATAATGCTTAAAACACCAAAAGGGGTTCCCGCCCAAAATGGGTTAAGGTATTAAAAATAGGTCTTAAATGCCCTTAATTGTTCACAGTCACCTGGGTGGCAGATGATCCAAATCCCCTCCAATGTTGACCAGCTGCTCTGGGGGCTTGGACGGGGGCTGAATTCACCCTTTGTCAGCCTTCTGATTGGTCCCTGTCATGACTGACTATAACCAGCAGGCTCTTTTGCCTTTCACAGAATATCAATACGAAGCAACTGAAAAACATGTTATTTCAACGGTAGTGGATGGAGAGAGAGAGGATATTTGTCCAACCACGAGACGGCAACCAATGGGTGTGAAGAGGGGCAGAACCACGGGCGGGACTTGACAAAGGGTGAATTGAATCAGGCCCTGGGCCTGCATGTGTCACCTGCTCTGTGTCAGCGCAGGCACACCTGAACTTCCATGTGCGGCCAAAAGCAGCTGTCTGCCGGCGTCTCTTCCTGGTTTTTTAGACAGCTGGTGGATGGAAATGAAGCTCCACCCACGCTGCCAATGGGAAGTTGCACCTATTAGCACCTTGCTGGCTAGATGGCCGTCATGTGCATAAGGTCAATAGAACAGTGGTTCCCAAGTCATGTCAAGGACCCCCACATTGACATTAATTAGCCCCGTGGACCCCCATTTGAAAAGATATGCCAGGGACCCCCATAAGAGAAGATTTTTACGGCTCTAGCAGTAACTCTCAACCCGTTTAAATTCAAGGACCCTTGGAGGTCAAGGAGTTTGACATGCATTAGTCTACGGACCCCCCATTGAATGGCATTTCTATCTCTGGGACCCCCAATTTATATTGTAAAATCAATGCTAATTTAACTATGACTCTGAGTTACAGACCCATAAGGGTCCATTTGGTTCCAAACGATCATTTAGCTGCAGGGGTCCCCCCCTGGAGCTCCCTCAAGGACCTCCTGGGGGTCCCCGGACCCCACTTTGGGAACCACTGCCATAGAGCATTCCAGCGTGTGTAAGGACACACCTGTCAGATAAGATATGAGACGAACAACTCAGAGAGAGGAGGGGGAGACGAGCGAGAGGAGAGAGAGGGGGGGGGGAGAGAGAGAGAGAGAGGGGGAGAGAGGAGGGGGAGACGAGAGAGAGGTGACGAAAAGCATGGGAC